>NC_136593.1:24292208-24709708 GCF_910589615.1 Taurulus bubalis | reverse complement strand
CCCTGCGTTAGGACTGGAAAAAGCCTTCTTATTCCACACTGACTGACAGTTTAATACATATTCTGTATGAGACTGTTCGGAGTCAAATATTCAAACCCACATTAAAAATGTTCTATGGCTATGTCATTTCATCAAAGTGTTTTCTGCATTATCTTATTATGATTTGATGATTTAAAATGTGTGTGTGTGTGTGTGTGTGTGTGTGTGTGTGTGTGTGTGTGTGTGTGTGTGTGTGTGTGTGTGTGTGTGTGTGTGTGTGTGTGTGTGTATGTGCAGAGTGTCAGGTGGGGAGCTGTTTGATCGCATTATAGAAAGGGGCGTTTACACTGAAAAGGACGCCAGCACAGTGATCAAACAGGTGCTGGAGGCTGTCAGCTACCTGCACCAAAACAGCATCGTACACAGGGACCTTAAGGTATGACACAGGCACACACACACTTTTGGACAATTCCCCAATTAACTGGTCTTTTAGTCTGAAATGTGTCCCTGAAAGTGGCTGAAGTCAGGAACACACACAGAATAATGATTTCCTAGAAGAAAGAACATATCAAGTTGGAATGACTAAAACACATCACTATAAAAGACACTTCAAACAGAGAGGTTTCCAAAGTACTGTAAGCTTTAATGACATTATACTTAAATACTCAAATATTGTTCTCTCTTTCCCTTCTAATGTCCACGTTCTCTGTCTCTCTGTCTCTCTGTCTCTGTCTCTCTCTCTCTCTGTCTCTCTCTCTCTCTCTCTCTCTCTCTCTCTCTCTCTCTGAGTAGCCTGAGAACCTGCTGTACTATAATACAGATGTGAACGCTAAGATCATGGTCAGTGATTTTGGTCTGTCAAAGACAATGGAGCACGGTGTGATGTCCACAGCCTGTGGTACGCCCGGATATGTTGGTGAGTTTTTTGATAGGGGCATACACACACACACCTTTTTTGCAACCCTCCCTGGAAAATTCTACATTTAAATGACACAACTTAAAAGGATATATCTTCTGTGGTGATGAGGAATCCTAAAATAAGTTATATTATACAGCGTGCATGCTAATTGAATAGTTGAAGAGGACAAGAGAGGTCAATCGTCCATCCATTTTTTCCTGGGGCTCTTAAAAGGCTAGATTCTCTGTTCTATTGGCCCTGACAACATAGCCCTCAGGTTCCTTCACCAGGAGCTATTGGCCCTTACAACATAGCCCTCAGGTTCCTTCACCAGGAGCTATTGGCCCTTACAACATAGCCCTCAGGTTCCTTCACCAGGAGCTATTGGCCCTTACAACATAGCCCTCAGGTTCCTTCACCAGGAGCTATTGGCCCTTACAACATGACGCTCAGGTTCCTTCACCAGGAGCCATTGGCCCTGACAACATAACCCTCAGGTTCCTTCACCAGGAGCCATTGGCCCTGACAACATAACCCTCAGGTTCCTTCACCAGGAGCCATTGGCCCTGACAACATAACCCTCAGGTTCCTTCACTAAGAGCCATTGTCCCTGACAACATAGCCCTCAGGTTCCTTGACTAAGAGCCATTGGCCCTGACAACATAACCCTCAGGTTCCTTCACCAGGAGCTATTGGCCCTTACAACATAACCCTCAGGTTCCTTCACTAAGAGCCATTGGCCCTGACAACATAGCCCTCAGGTTCCTTCACCAGGAGCTATTGGCCCTTACAACATAGCCCTCAGGTTCCTTCACTAAGAGCGATTGGCCCTGACAACATAACCCTCAGGTTCCTTCACCAGGAGCCATTGGCCCTGACAACATAACCCTCAGGTTCCTTCACCAGGAGCCATTGGCCCTGACAACATAACCCTCAGGTTCCTTCACTAAGAGCCATTGTCCCTGACAAAATAGCCCTCAGGTTCCTTGACTAAGAGCCATTGGCCCTGACAACATAACCCTCAGGTTCCTTCACCAGGAGCTATTGGCCCTTACAACATAACCCTCAGGTTCCTTCACTAAGAGCCATTGGCCCTGACAACATAGCCCTCAGGTTCCTTCACCAGGAGCTATTGGCCCTTACAACATAGCCCTCAGGTTCCTTCACTAAGAGCGATTGGCCCTGACAACATAACCCTCAGGTTCCTTCACCAGGAGCCATTGGCCCTGACAACATAACCCTCAGGTTCCTTCACCAGGAGCCATTGGCCCTGACAACATAACCCTCAGGTTCCTTCACCTGGAGCTATTGGCGATTCTTGGAGGGTCAGGAGCCGTCAAATCAGTTTTCATAAAACAATGTCAGTCCAGGTGCTTGTATTCAGACGAACTATGTTAACTTATGTTCAAATGTTTCAAATGCTTAAATGTATTAGCAGCTAGTGAGTACACATTGTCAGAATAACACGTTGAAGGTTTGTGATTGTCGTATTTAAACTGTAGAACTTGTATGGGAGTTGTTGCAGATTAATACTAAAATCTATGACATAATAATTTGCTATTGGTGAGATTTATACAAATAAAGATATAAAGAAGTTCAAGACTAAATAATCTCGCAGTTTGCAGAAAACGTTTTTCTTGACACTTTTTCACAGTGTAATCATGCAGTCACACATAAGGTGGATATGGTGACATTAAAAATCCCAACAACAACATAATCCTCGAGCACAATAATAGAAACATAAACATCGAGGACTGTTAACCTTTCTGTTAACCTGCATCCCTCCTGTGTGTCGTTCTACAGCCCCTGAGGTTTTGGCCCAGAAGCCCTACAACAAAGCAGTGGACTGCTGGTCCATTGGAGTTATCACTTACATCCTGTGAGTTTTTTTTTTACATTTCTGTCCTCTCACAAGAACATAACACATTACAGACTGGAGAACTGATGGGATCTATTAGTTATGGAACTATTTTTCTTTTACTTTCTATAATAAGGCTGAGATTATGCAGTACATATATACACATTTTTGTAGAGAAATCATAATTCGTTCATCGATTTGATACAACCAGAGTTATAGCATATCCAAAATAGATCAAACATGTACAAGGTGTTTACAAAGGGTGGCCATAATGGGATTAGCTGAGCTAGCTGCTTGTCTCTGTGTTGCAGGCTCTGCGGCTACCCTCCATTCTTTGAAGATAACCAAACTCGACTGTTTTCAAAGATCATGAGAGCTGAGTACGCATTCCATTCACCTTTCTGGGACAACATCTCTGAGTCAGGTATGGAAACGGCAAAAGAAAAATTCACTTCTCAGTCTTTACAAATGTTTTAGACCTAACTTACTCTTTTGGAATTGTACTCATTTTTAGCTTTGGCGCTATTCCAAATGACAGGGACTTAGTCTTGGACCTAGACCAGACCTAAAGCAGCTTTAGTCAGTATTGTTATCACACAATCAAATGCGACAATGTGAAAGGGGTCGCTTCTAGTGCTGAATTTACAGAGAATCAACTGCTGAATCTACAAAGCTTTATAGTGAGTTCCAGCTCATTGTTTAGCTCTACGGCTTAATTTTCCAATGCAACCGGCAGCTGCAGTCAGCTCTAAAAAACAGAAGTCAGACATAGTTAGAGACTATCAACATAGTAAAGCATTTAGCAGCTAAAAAAACAGATATTTCCCTTAAAGAGAGTGCATGATTTCATCAGATGGCCAGAAACTCAACTCCGAATCAATGAATGTATGTTGCTCGATAACTGCTGAATGTAGCAATTAATTACTAATAAGGGCTTTGTTCTCACATGTGGCTAACTAATTCAGGCTAACGTTATGCTCTAAAATATTTCCGCTGTTTCTGTTCAATACTTCAAGTGAATGTGGTTAGACTTTGAGGAATGTTGGGTGCAATGGACCCAACACTCCCAACGGACGTGTAGGAGACTTTTAAGTGACAATCATTGGCTTGTTATGCAAATGTAACCTTACTAGAATTTCTTAAAAAGCATGTAGGCTATTCGCTCCACTGTAAGAGTTTAAACAAGCTTCTAAGGCTTTTAGAATCCATATCAAATCTGATCTAAATTACTTGGTTATCCTCGTACAAAGAACGGGGACAAGTTCACCATATCAACAACAATATAATAATAATAATGTTGCGTTCACATCTTGTCCACTGAAAAACCTAATACATAATACAGTGACTGAGCTGTATGGGGGAAAAGGTAAAGATGTGTGGAAACGTTTGCCAGCGACAACACGAACAAGCATGGTTACGCCCGCATCACTGCTCCAGTGTGTTTTCGTAACCAGGCTGGGTTTGGTTACCTCATAGGGGATTCCTCCTGGTGGAGGATCTTATAGCCTGGGACTCATGCATAGTAAAAACCACAACAAAGAATCAGAATCAATTTTATTGGCCATGTGTGTTTACACATACATGGAATTTGACTCTGGTTTCACGTAGCTCTTCGTACTTCTTTACATACACAATAAACAAGATCAATATAGAAAATACATTAAAGACAATTAAAGACAACAGTAGTCAGAGTAGTGCAAATAGTGTAGATGGATGTGTCTGGTTAATTGTTCATCAGAGTGACGGCCAGTGGAAACAAGCTGTTCCAGTGTCTGGTGGTTTTGGCGTACAGAGCTCTGTAGCGCCCTCCAGAGGGGAGGAGGTGGAACAGCTTGTGTCCAGGGTGTGAGAGGTCTGCAGTGATCTTTCCAGCCCGCTTCCTGAATCTGCAGGTGTACAAGTCCAGGATGGAGGGCAGGCTGCAACCAATAGTTCTCTCTGCAGACCTGACTATCCACTGTAGTCTGTCTCTGTCCTGTTTGGTAGCCGATTTTATGTTTATTCTGTTACTTTGCAGCACATTTATTTGCCTATAAATGTTCCATGAAAATGCATTGTACTGTTCCATTATTGAAAAGGAAGGGTTGAAAGCAAGGGGCATCTTACCATATACAGTCATGTATCTGGACTTGAAATAGGCTTTCAAAGTCTAAAAGACTCGGTTGATTGATGACTCAAATTCAGCTCTGGTTGTTGCATGTGACAATGTGACTATGATTAACCTCAGTGTTAGCTAAGTATAGATCAGAATGTGTTTAGAGCTTAACCTAATATAGGCCAGCATACCTACTTACAGCATACTTACCTCACCCACTGCTATCGGGGTTTGACCTGTTTGGATTAGAGCAGATATAATTATTGAAGGTACTAAATGAGCAAGGACAGTTCTTGCTCGCCTGAGGGATTAAGAGAGCTGGCATTAAGAGACATGTCAAACTTCCTGACAACCTAACGGGAAAATGTAGGGAAAAAAAGAAACGTGCTGATGCATATTGCGTAAAAGTTGGCATAAACCTTTAGATGTATTCAAAGGTAATTACACTGCAGGTGACCAGATGTGTATTAATGTTTGCTTGCAGCAGGTCAGACACTTAACAGATGAGCATGCTATGTCTCAACAGCCAAAGACTTCATCCGGAATATGATGGAGAAAAACCCCACGAAACGCTTCCTCACCGAGCAGGCACTCGGACACCCATGGTGAGTCCTATCTCTTGGACGGACGGACGGACACACACACACACACACACACACACACACACACACACACACACACACACACACACACACACACACGTTCTTTTCTGTTTTCCAAATTAACTAATGTCAGTGACTTGATTGCAGGATTGCTGAAAAAACTGCTAAAGACCTGGACATTTATCCATCTGTCTGTGAACAGATGGAGAGAAACTTTTCTAGATCCAAATGGAGGGTAAGTGACACTGCTTATTGAGCAAATTGAGAAACAGTGGTGAAACGGATTATCCTGCAATTTTAAGAGTTTAGGATTTTGCTTCCATAACCACCAACTGAAGTCATAGCCATGAAACTTTCCGGGTTGATTACTGGCATTAAGAAAGTTATTTTTTCTATCACAAGTTTTCTGAAATGTCATGTCGGAATTTGCAAATGAGGCATTCGCGAACCTGAAGTGTCTTTAAAATGTACATCTCTTTAAATCTTCTCTAAATGAGCTTTTCCTCAGACTCCACTTCAGTAGCGCTTACGTCCACCAAACTTTCCAGTTTCATTCCTCTCTATATTCTGAAGGTTTTCACAGAGGAGTTTGTTCATAAATCATTCATAACCTGATTTATACAACATTTCATAAAAAAGATTATTGAGAAATAGTTTTTGGTATGACTGTTGTCTGTTGACAGTATTTTATGATTTATGAAGTGATAAAAAGAGATCGAAAACTCCCTCTGTAAAAACCTTTGACTTGTATATATCGACAAAGTCAAACAATCATTTTGAACCTGGCTTCATCCAATGTTCACATTTCTGTTCATTTTTATTTTCAAATTCAAACATACATTTTAAGAAAACTGAACTGGAGAAATTTCATGGTGATAATGTTTTACACTATTTACCTGGGGTGTCACCAAACTGTTTACAAACTGTAACAATGTCATTGAGGTCAAGTGAATGATTAGTGACACTGTCACTTTATTTTTGTTTTCCCCAAATATGTTTTCCCAATACAAGAGAACACACAGCATACAGAGCACACTACATTAAACATTACAGAAAATGACATAACAAGTTAGGAAAAAGAAGAAGAAAAAAAATACACAAGTAGATGAAATAACATTAATTAAATAAATAAAGTAAATAGATAATACCCCATCCAAAGAAAAAAGGTTGGTGCATAGGACGACACAGCACGGAGAGATACCGGATGACACGGTGCATGATGTAATTTAGAGCTCAAAAGAGTTACAGTCCTATGGTACCGTTAGTGTTGTACACATGTATTTCAAATAAGGCTGCCAGATAAAAAACAACAACTTATATTTCTTTCTGGGACTATATGTGATCTTTTCAAGAGGAATACAACTGTTCATATCCACAGAGCATTTGTCGTTGAGAGTGGGGGAATCAGACTTCCAATCACACAGTCACTTTTTGTATGAAGCCAACCATGACACGTTAACAACAGGCAGTCCTAACTGATCCAAGACAGATGTGTCATGCCATATGCAGGCAGCACCAGTCTAACCCTCTCCCTTTGTGTGGGCATTTTCAACAGCAAGCCTTCAACGCAGCCTCAGTAATCCACCACATGAAGAAACTGCAGTCGTCCCTCACTGAGCCATCCCCCTCACACCTCATACCCACCATCATAGTCCAGGACTCCGAGAATGACCAGGAGGCGCTGGGACCCTGCCCCGATGAGGCTGATGCCCTCGACCCAAATGGGAATCTGTTTCATGAAGCCAGTCAACTATCCTCCAGTAGCCCCGAGTCGGACAGTCTCAGTGAGCCTGGCACCGCCGAGGGATCAAGTGTGGTCCCTAACTTCCTTTCAGAGATCGACACTCCTTTCAGGCCGTCTAAGAGGTGAGAGCTGCTGCCCGGTTCCAGCTGCTAGAAAATCAGGCAGCTTTGCCAGAATTATGACAAAAACGTTGATGACTATTTCTACATATGTTCCCAGATCTTTTCATTTTTTTATTTGGATATATGCCGATATCATAGGGAAATTACAAGATTAATATGATCTGCAAACTGTTTAGCAATATTTTATCTGTTACATTTCGGAGATCATTTATGGATTTTAGATGCCTATTAAATGCCAATAGCATAACAATTCAACAAATGACTAGCCCAGTGGTTCTGAGTGTTTATCAAGAAATATTTAAGTAAGTAAATAAAGAGTTTTTTAAAATTATTTTCTCATTATTTGTATTTTCATTAAATGTGGTGGATAGTACGCCTCCAGTATGAGTTGTTGTCATAGAGGTTGAGTCATGTTTAGGAGAACTGTACTGACATTAAAAAGTAATCCTTCAAGTGCTTTTCAAGTTTATATGCTGTATATTTTGTCTCTGTGTCTCTGTAATCCTGGTTGTGTGTGATGTGCTACAGCATAGATGCAGTGTCCCAGAGGAAGGACCTTCAGTCTGGAGTGTGTTCTGTCATGTGATTGGCTGGCCCAACCTGAGATGAATCTCATTCCGGTAAAGTGTCATCTCTCTCAGTCAGAATGTAGATGTTGGCTGTACAAATTGCTGATAACACATTTTCAATTTGCTCTCTTTTATTAGTTTCTTTTTCGTCTCTTGAGTTGACGACGCTCAGTGGCATCCCTCCGGATATGAAGGTGTTGACACCTCTGCTGCTCAGCTTTTTCACGTCGACTGTGGTTCTCCGCTGCAGAACGCATGTTCCATCGGCAGACACACACAGAATATCTGCACTATAAAAACACTTTAACATGGAATGTCTGCATATTATTTAATTTTTTTCCTGATCCGATGTGAGGTCCCCGGGACAGAGATGTTATGTGTAAAGCCCTCCGAGGCAAATTTATATTTGTGATTTGGGGCTTTACAAAATAAACTGAATTGAATTGAATATCTGTAATTAACACCACATTAAAAAAATAATTCATTCATTATAATTCAGACGAACGGTGTCATGCTGATGACATTTATTCTCTGCTACCATGTTACTAAATACCGTTAAAATGTATTTGTTTTGAATAGATTTAGCGGACATAGACATATGCAATGTGAAAGCTTTTCATTGTTTTCATTGGACTGTTCAATCCTACTGAAGATTTTTGGACTTGTATTATTATTTTCCCATTTATGATGGATTACATTGATGGATTGTACATCCAATTTCCACTTTACACGAAGATGAAGGATGTTTGTTTTTATTCATGAGATTAAACTACACTTTGGAGTCAGTGACTCCCGGTGTTTTCTGTGGCATACATACGCTGCTCTGTTGTGCTCATCAAGTGCCACAAGCTGGTGGTAAAGATGCTGTCAACACTAATGATGCCATGGAGGATTCTGAGTTCACAAATATAGTGACATATATTGTTTCTTTTTGTATTGTTTTCTCAGTACATGTGTAGTAACTCATTTTCATTTTCATGCTTCTTGTGTTGAATGGATCTCCAATGAAGCGTACAAAGTATTAACAGGCTTTTATTTTAATACTGTGGATTCTGCACAAACAACGGATATAAAACTGAAAATAAATAATGTAACATTCACCATTTTTCAGTTCTGAAAAATACAATAATTGGTGCAATGCAGTGAAGTGTATTGCTGCTGACAAATAAAAGTGTGTTGGCTCTTTGCTGTCAGAAAGTCAGAAGATGTTGTCTTTTTCTATAATGCTAAATGATTTCAAATATATATAACAAAAGGTATTTACATACATTGTGGATTTTTTATTGTAAATGAAACCTATGGACCCGCCCCCCCCCCCCATTTCATTTCCATATATTCCAGGAGTATCGTTATGATGATGAGAAAGAGAAAATATTTCGTCATTGTACGTTTCTGCAAATCACGGGATATGTCAGTGTTTCTGAATCAAAAATAGGTTTTACATATATATATATATCATATCAGCCTTGTATTGTGCTTATAGAAACACACAATGCCACCTGGTTAGCGTTGTGAAACGGAGGTTAGGTTAAGGAAACTAAAGTGCTTGGTTAAGGCTAAAAAACAATATCATGGTTTGTGTTAAACTAATAAGGTAACATATTAATGTAACTAGCGTGCAAAAACAACCAACGCCTTTATCAGACTTTCCTACATTCCATTACAAGCAAAAAGTCACAATTTTTCTTTTGGTTTCACACGGGACACAAACATCAGTCACCTTGGTGAAAGTCCTGTGTTTGTTCATCCGTTAACAGACTTGCTCGCTTGTTATGCTCTATATTCTATACTTGCAATATTATCATATGTAATTTGCTCTGACCAAATTCAAAAACAAAAAAACGCCTTCAACATTCAACATATCATTGCTTTGCAGAAACATACAATGCCAACATTTTGTCCTGGCGACTGGGCTGAGAGTAGCCCTTTACGTTGCCCTGAACCTCTATCTCATTCAACCCCAGATAATAGCTTCCTACATTTCCCACAATTCTTTGACAACTGCCAGAGAAGAGGACGGAATCCCCCCTTTAATAGAGTGAGTAGAGTTCTTCTCCCAGTAGAAGTGAATGGTGTGGGAGGCTGGTCTGAAGCGCTGCAGGACAGCAGCAGCAGAGGCTGCTCTGCTCGGAAACGGCGGCTCGAGGCCTTTCAGCCCTGGCAGTTGCTGAGGAGTTTGCCTTTCTTTCGAAGTTCTGTCAAAAGGCCTTGAAGCGTACCATCAAGTCCGTCGAGCCTCGTTGACTGCTTAGTGATCTCGGCCTGCAGATCCCGTATGGAATCTGCTTTACCTGGGAAAAGATCAGAGAACATAGAGTGAGCTGGGATCTAATAAAGATACTGATTGCTGATGACCTTTTTCTCAAACAAACATTTGCTCAAACAGACACTATATCCAGATAGATGTTCTGTGAAAAAAAACAAGCAATCAGCTGGAATCAACCCCCCAAACTCTGCAGCGCTGATCAAATACGAATTAATTAGAATTCTGCTAATGTTTTGCATGATTGTCCCCTCAAGTGTCTTCAGAAAGATACTTCAGTATACTTCACTTGGCCGCCATGTTGAAAACAGCCAAACCAAACACCACTCCGACCATAATTTTGGGTAATGTTTCTGCAAGTTAGCTACCTGCCTCATGGCTCGTACATTCATAGGATTGTCCCCTCAAATTGCCTATATATAACCTCTGAGGCCGATTTAAATGTTGAAAAGTCTGAAAATCCTCCTTCAGAGGACAAGAAGACGTGTTTATGAAGCTTTCTTGTCAGGCAGTGAATGACATTCCTCTCCTGTGGTTTTGCTATATTACCTTCCAGAGCTTTCACCATGTTGTCAGTGGTGTTGGTCAGAGCTCCAGCATCGTTCTTCAGCTTCGCCACTCGATCGCCCAACGGCCCCGCATCTCCACCTGACCCACCGGCTGGAGTCTCTTTTTTAAGACGATCCAGCTGCTTCTCCAAAGTCAACAGGTCCTACACACACACACACACACACACACACACACACACACACACATACATTTTAAATCTCTGCCACTATCAAGCAACTTGAATAGAGTTTCCAAATGTTTAAAAACACCCAGGACACTTTCAGTTACTTACCCTAAATGCTATGATATTTGCAATTGAAATGCGCTGCAACAAGGAGATGACTTACCTTCCTTTATATGTATTATGAACTTAATTCACCACTTAAATGTTTGAATCTGTATTGTACTTTTACATTAACTTATTAGTTATTGTAACTAACATTGCAGTAGAAGACAGTGAAGAATACCAATAGCTATAATCTAAGCCCCACGTTGTGATTCTAAACAGGCTCCTTGCCTGTAAATGTTCATATTTCAAACTAGAAGAGCAGGTCTCCCACCTCATTTGCAGCATCTGCTTCATCCTCAGCTTCATCTGCCTTATCCTGAGCATCCTGGGCCAACTGGTCTCCATCCCGCAGCAGGCTTGTGAGCTCATCCAGCTGAGGCTTCATTGGCTGTAGCAGTTTTGATACATCATCAAGAGCCTTCTCAGCTGGCTGCAGCTGCTCTTTGGCCTGCATGAGGAGAAGCATGACAGCTCAGTAATGCTTGGAAAGCAGCTTTTCTTGGAAAGAATGTGCGAACGTGTTGTCCATCGTCTGATGTATCCATGCTTCCTACCTCAGTCAGGTTTTTGTTCAGGTTGTCTATTGCAGTTAAGCTGTTCTCTAGTTTGTCCTCCAGGTCGGAGAGGGAGCCCTCCACCGAGCCGAAGCCTGTCAGCAACCCGTCCACATCCGCCTTCACTCCCAGTGCCGTATCCCTGTGCACGCAGCCAGAGAAAAACATCTTTAACATAATTTGGACCTTTAGCATCATATCACCTTTATCATGTAAGGGCGACTCTTGAAAAACATTATATTATAAAATGTTTCATACAAATTTGAAATTGATTGTTTCTTCTAAGATATATATATATCATGTCCTTGAGAATTGTTTTACTATTCATCCTGGTATTTATAAAAACACTAGTTTTGCTACAATGGCTCTTTAAAATGCAAATGTTCAAAGCTGATGATAATGTGAGACAAACAGCATTAAGCATCAGTGACAGCAGTGCGGTCCTGGAGTGTGAAGGCCCACCTGGCGTCCTTGGCCTCCTGCAGCAGTTTCTTGGCTTTTTCCAGCTGCGGCTCCGCCTCCTTCAAAACGGACGTGCTGTCTGGTAGACTGGCCGCCAGATTCTTCAGCTCCTCCAGCTTCCCCTTCAGAGCAGCCAGCTTGAGCGGCAGTTTGGCTTTCAGGATCCAGTCGCTCACCTCCTTGATGTGGGTCAGGTTGGAGGACGGTTCTGCGGACAGAAACAGGAAAAGTTGGATGCTAAATGGCAAAGGAACGATCATGGCGTCACCTTCTCGTGTATTTATTTAAAATCAGCCATTCCTCTTGAAACCAAGTGACTCAGTGAGTCTTCCTTTCATCCATCAGTCAATGGATGCCACTCATCCATTTACCCTCTGCACTAAAACTATCTTTACCTGACAGGAAATCTTTGAGTTCCTTCACAACGTCACGCGTCTCTTTCAAGTCGTCTTCTAGCTCGTCTCTGGTCTTCTTTATCTTGTTGGACAGCTTCTCCGCAGACTGTCTCACCTGGTTTGTTGTCTCCTGTGTTTGCTGCAGCTGTAAGGAATTGTTAAATTAAAGCTTTAGAATGACTGCTTTTCAGAAAAGACTGAAAACTGTTGACTGTTTGTCAAAAGAGACCAGAGAGTATGTGTGTGTGTGCGTGTGTGTGTGTGTGTGTGTGTGTGTGTGTGTGTGTGTGTACCATCTCCGCAGCATCTGTGATCTTCCCTGTGAGCTTGTCCAGTCGGTCTTTTACGTCCTTGACATCAGCGTCCGCCCTCTTGCTCTGAGGCAGGGCGCCCACACACACCTCACCCTTCTTACAAAGTGGGGTTCCGTCCGGTGGACACAGATCTCCGCCCACACACACCAGAGGGGTGCAGGGCTCTGTGCGAACACTGCCACAGACCTGGAGAAAAAGTCACAGATGGATATTTAAATCATCATATTTAAAAATAGGACATACGTGAGCTCAGGTCCCATTTAACTAAATAATCAAATATCAGGAGTTGATACAATTCTCAATCATTTGCAATTGCATCTAAATATGAAATGATCCCAACAACTTCTGTACATCAAAGAGATGTTTGGGTCTGAAACACATTTAGTAGTTTTCATCCTGCCATCTCCCTACTAAATGTGATGTCACAGTGTCATGTTGAAGAACCGCGGCTTGGCAGTTACCTGTTTGGCAACAGGAGTAAGGTCGGGTTTGGAGGCCATGTTCTGGTTCAGTTTGTCCAGGTCTCTGATGTTGCCTGGCTGTACTTTGTTTTCGAGGTCCATGGTCTCTTTTCTGGTATCAGCTGACTCCTTCAGCGGCTTCTTGCTGGCATCCACTTTCTTAGCTGCATCTGTGGACTCGTCGTAGGCGTTCTTGATGGCAGTTAATGATCCTGAAAGAGACAGAAAAACTCAATATAAGTATATTTTATAATAACACCATTTCAGAATATCTCTTTGAGAAACACAGTGATGTCCACTGTATGATAATTCCATGCAGACTGGGGCAAAAAACACACAGTAATTTGCATGCAAAATAAATGTGTTATTAATGCCCATTTTAAAAATGGTGTATTTGAATATTTCTGCATATCGGGGTCCTTAAACAGTCTTGGAACTACATACATTAGATTTCACTGAAAAGCAGAGACTCTTATAGATTCAATGAGCTCATGTGTTCATGTGTGATGATGTTATTCTGTATAAAATGACCTGTTGGGCCTTATGAAACTTTGCCACTACAAACTTGAAACCTGGGGCATTCAGAGGATGATCAGTGGTCCTCACTATGTTGACAGAAGTGCTTGCCAGAAAATGCACTTCTTGCAGAAATCTCCAAATATCAAAGGTTTTTGATCACAACTTGGATTTTTTCAATGGTTTTCCTCAAGTTCTTGATGTTTTAATGTGGTATTTTGGAAGGATTTTGATCAATTCTTCTCAATTTTTGAGTGGTCAAAATTGCACCAAATCTGTGTAACAAATGGTATAAACCCTAAAATTTCTGCAACAACTTCTGAAACATAATTGAACATAGGTATGTCATCATACTTCCATCATAATGTTCTCAGCCCTTTTACACTCTGACAACCTGTTCATTTAATTCCCTGTTTTATTTTGTATTCACTTGCCCATGCTTATAGGTTGCTTTACTTCCTGCTATTTAGTTTCATGCTAATTTTGTTCCTCAGATGAGTTGCATTATCTTATCAGACTTCCCAGTTTGAGTCTTTTGTCTCACAATCCCAAATATCAACATTTGAATAGGTGCCCAACAGAAACACAATGTTTATTTCAGATGTATGACATCACCATTTGACACACATTGCTGAGAAGCAAATGAATCATCAGGTTCCCTTTTTTTAAACGATGTCCACCACTTCAATGCTATCGTCCTCTAAAGATCCCCTAAAAAGATTATATATATATATATATATATATATATATATATATATTACTAATAAAAATAATAATATATTGTTATTTCAAAAAAGTATATATTGTTTTTATTTGTATTAGAGCTCTTTGAGGGTGATGCACCAAAGTTACAGCTGCAATCAATGATCCATCACTAAAAGTAAGTGTGTAGCAGTGATTGGTGTGTTTTCTCTCTGACCTGAATTGTTTGGATTGACAGAGTTGTCCTTTGCATCTTTCTTGACTTTGTAGTCCAGAGTGAGTTTGTCCAGCAGAGCCTGCAGTCTGTCCAGCTCTGAGTCCAGACCAGGAGATCTCTCCAGAGGTGAAAGGTCATCGTTAATCTTGTCCATCTGTTCCCTGTGTTCAATTAGATATCAGTGAGATAAAAAACTCTAAGTTAGCTAGTTTCCATCCAAGAATCAGAATAGGGAGAAGACATAACATTTATGAATATCAGAAAACATTTTCACAATGATGGGAGGCTTATAAAGAGCTGATCAGTGTTTTTAATCTCAGCCCCTCACCTGAGCTTATTCAGTTGGGACAGAGCATCATCCGTCTGTGTTGTAGCAGCGGGTGGAAGGGAGATGGAGTTCTGGATCAGGGTCAGGCTGGCCTCCAGGGCGCGGATGCGAGGTCCAAAGTTTCCAAGATCACCATCGCCTACAGGACCAGAAGGTAATCTGCGGGAGAATCTCTCCAGAGCGGAGCTGAGGTTCTGTCTTTGGGCATCCAGGGCGGAGAAGCAGGAGGGACATGTCTCGCAGCCAGGGAAGGAGTCACAGTGTCCTTGACTGCATGAGTCACAGCGAGTTCCGGTGACGCCGGGCCGACACAAACAGGACCCCGTCTTCCTGTCGCAAACTTCTGGAAGTGTTCCTTCAATGTCACAGCGGCACACTGTGGAGGAAGAGACGAGAAGATCAGGAGAAAAGAAACACATGTTGGAAGCTCAGGTGCACACACAACAAACAAATACATTCACTGCTGCACCCCAGCACCTCAGTCATAAATTAATTAATTAGTAGGTTAAGGTCAGCAAGGTAAGTCATGGAATTGTATAATATGTGTATAGTATGTACTTGTTTTGACATAATCTAAACTTGACTCTTTAGGTGGACAGTGTAGCAAGACTGATACATCTTTTGTCTCCTGTTTTTGTCATTTGTTGTCCATCCTATAAGTCACTTATAATATATGCTGCATGGCCTCTCCACTCTGTCTCTCTTTCCTGTCAATCTTCAACTGTTCTAATAAAGGAAAGAAAAGTCCAAAAATAATCTTTAAACCCCCAAAAAATAAAAATGTGATTCATACACATATGATGATATTGTGTAAATAATCAAGCTCCTATTAAATTACTCTTTTGCACACTTATGGTTACAGACTATCTCCACCTCCCTACCTTTTAACAATGAATTTGACTGAAAACGTTGACCCCACATTGCCCTACACAACAGGTATTTTAACCTGTAATATGTTCAGTTTCATTGTACTGTATGTTTGCCTTTTCTTTTTCATATCACTACACTGAAGATACTAATCAAGAGGCCCACTTTAGGGTTGAATGAAGCCACCATGCAACAGACTTGGGTCGTGTCTTAATGGATGTATTAAGGATTAACCAATCTGGTACAAACAGGTTTAATGAGATGTCAAGAGTCTGTGCTAAACATGGCATCTGTGTGTGAACCTGAGGATTTTAAAAACTGGGTTCAATTGCACTTACCAAAATATGAATTTATAAACCCAGTGTAAAAACTATTAAACAAGGTCAACTTTGTTTTGCCATGTCTGAGACAGCAAACTAAACTGTTATCTCCAATGGAGGTAAAGGTATAACATCCAACAACAAATAGAGTCACCAGAGAGAGCTGACTCACATTTGCAGCCTATGAGAGGGTCTCCGTATGCGTTCTCCGGGCACTCGGTACATGTCAGGCCTCCAAATCCTGGTCTGCACTGACACTGACCTGTCACCTGGAAACAAGGAAGCAACAGTTTACTTTTATCTAGTACATTTTTACCTATTTCTATTTTATTCTAAGTAATTTGACTTGTACTTGAGTTAAATATTCCAGCACTTGTTGTGGGTAGAGGTTATACCTGGTCACAGGTATCACTGTATGACCTGGTGGGGTCACAGCTGCAGGGTTGGCAGCGCCCTGACAGGGACGGTTTCCAGTAGCCTTTTGAACACACGTCACAGGTCCGGCCATGGAAGTGAGAGCGACAGGGACACTGGCCGGTCATCGGGTCACAAACATCTGACAGGGACCCGTCTGGAGAACAGGAGCACTCTGGACAGCAGGGGTAACATCAGAGTTAGGAAGATGAACCGGACACACACACACTTCAGATTCCACACAAGTATGCATAACTATGTCTGTTATGTACTATTAGTGGCAGTAACAGTGGTAGAGTAGAGAAGGTACAGTACGGAGCCACAGAAAGGTTGAACATTGGCCTTAACTAAAGAATTAAAGGGCCAGTGTGAATGATCTGGCAGCATCAAGTGGTGACGTTAAAGATTGTAACCATCTGAAAGTTCTCCCGTGTGCGGAGGAGAGGAGGAGAACTACAGTGGCCAACAAAAGAATGGGAATGGATCTATTGTTCGTTCTGGGCTACTACAGATATATATTTCTATATGTAGTTAGATGACTCACTGGAGCAGCCCACATGGTTGAAGGGGCTCAGGTCGTAGTAGCCGCTCTTGCAGCGGTCACAGCGGGGACCTTCAACATTCACTTTACACAGACAGGAGCCCGTGCTGTCGTCACAGCGGCCCCCATTCACCGACCCGTCAGCGCTGCAGACACAACCTGGCACCAACACAAACACCCGTCAGAAATTGCATCAAAATGTCCCACTGTCATATTTTGGAAGGACATTTCACATGTGAAGCACTTACGTATGCAGGCGTCGGGGCGGTCCATTCGGCTATTGGGGTTGGGCTGGTAGCCCTGGACACACTGGTCACACTTTGGCCCTGTGGTGTGGTGCTGGCAGCCCTCACACAGACCTCCACTCCTCCGCCCGCTGGCCTCGTACACCGCCTGGTCAAAACGACAGCGCTGGGCGTGGTTGTTGCACTCACAGCCTGAGGAGAGGGCAGTGGGGTTAGTTTAACTTTACAGCAGATACAGTATGGGTTTATGATTCAAATCAATTCATACATTTAACTTAAAGTGACTTTCTTTCATGTATCGCAAGGATTGTTTTAATTATGTATATTTGTACGTTTACAT
Organism: Taurulus bubalis; assembly: GCF_910589615.1. Lineage (NCBI taxonomy): Eukaryota > Metazoa > Chordata > Actinopteri > Perciformes > Cottidae > Taurulus > Taurulus bubalis. Next base: position 24,692,064 of record NC_136593.1, on the reverse strand, counting down.
CAGTTTGTTAGATTTCATTACATTACATTTCATTTTGCTGACGCTTTTACTTACAATAAGTGCAATTCAACCATGAGTACAAACGCAGAACAACAAGAATCAAGAAAGTACAATTTCTTCAATAAAGTTAAACTACAAAGTGCTATCAGTAAGTGCCATTTAAGTGCTACTAAAGTGCTACTAAAGTGCTACTACGATACATGCTACTTTCCTTTTTTTTTTTAAAAGGAAAAGTCGAAAAAACATCAGATTGTTAACATTGTGTGTACAATTTGGCCTGTACATACAATACAAGCTCCAAAACAGTCAGGCACTTAATTTCATTGTATGTCTGTGCACAGGTGACTTATGGAAAATAAAGTGTCTATGCTATGGTTATGTATGTTATTATTTTGATGGTGGGCAAAACCTCCATGTCTTTGTGGCAAATTGGAGCGGCATTCCATATTTTGTCTGACAGATCCTACCTCCATGTTTTTTCAACAGTACCATGGCATTATAATGCTGATCACCGTGGTCTGGAGAGACTGTGATGGCTATGGGTGAAGTCTTACGTTTGCAGGCGTGGGTGTTGCCCTCCACCGCAGGTCTCCAGGGCAGATCAGTGTAGAGCTCGGCACAGCGCTCACAGTTCACGCCTGCTGTGTTGTGCTGGCATTCACACTGAGGGTGAACCTGCACAGAGACACAGAACAGGCTCATGAAGACATGTTTGCTCAAAGCTATGACATCACTGAGCTATCCCAGAAAGCACTTTCAAGTTGGAAGGAAATTTAGTTCAAAACAGCACACAGATGTTTTCATATGATATTGGGCAAGAGGCGAAGTCTTCGTACGTACTGCCCCTTCTATGCAACCATATTGAAGGTTCTCTGCTGAATTTCTTTTCTTTGATTCTAAATTTGAGGATGAATGAGGATCAATAATGTTGCGGCATCCATGAGGGCTGAGCTGCTTATTGCATTCATGCTGCAGGCGGCTTTTGAACAGTACAGAGAGTAGATCAATATATGGACATGTAGATGTGTTGATAGTTTTGTCTCGTTCCACCATTGTACCACCTGACATTTTTGTAAGTCTTCAGGCTTGCTGTCTTACTTGGGCAAGACACTTCACCCAAAATTGCTCCTGAAGGCTGTGCCATCGGTGTGTGAATGTGTATGAATGTTAGTTAGCCCTGATGGGCAGGTGGCACCTTGCATTGTAGCCCCTCCCAGCAGTGTATGAATGGGTGTGAATGGATGAATCATAACTTTACCATTTACAGAGGCTCCAATACAAATACTGATATCTGTCTCGTATCTGAGTGTCCAGTACAGAGACGGAAATAAACTGGAAGCAGCAGGAAACAACTATAGCAAAACATCTGTCTCCCCCTCAACGCCTGCACACATACCTGTATGCTGTCGGCCAGCAGGTTGTTGTTGGGGTCGCGCAGGCATCGGTTGGCGTGTCCATGGCACATACAGCTGCCCATCACCCTCATCTCCTTCAGGGCATAGAACCTACTGAGAGCTCTGCCTGGAGGCCGTGGCACATCTCCCAACTCGGTGAACCTCACCCTCAGCCCCGTTAACGGAGACGCATCTGTGGGTGAGACGGCTGTCAGTCAGCGGGCTACAACCTTTAACCGGGTGGAGTCATGTACGACGGACAGAGACTTACCTTCTATTTTTTGGCTTTTGGAAGCTGGGACATAAGCATACTGACGCAAGGGACTGAATTGGATCTGGAGAGGAGAAATGTACACAATGTTAAACTGTATATAAATCACGGTTTTCTCCATCATAGAATGTTTTTGTTTGTTTCACAACACTGTCATCTTGTATTTCACCAAACCTCACTCATGTGTGTTATGTGTGCGTCCTTATCTCTACTATACATTATGTCTGTGTCTTCAAAGTGATACAGTATATTTGTCATGAATTCAATTTAAAGCATTTACACTTTTTTTTAAATTACAAAACTGTAAAAATATACCCAGGTTGTAGAAAAACTACAAATACTTAGGTGCAAATGGATAAATAGCATCCTATAAAAATAGCAGATTTGACAAAACTGTAAACAACTTGATTTACTGTATTGCTTTTCCCTAAAAATACAATATATAAAATAAGATGAGGGAAGCTTAAAATTAAATTTATGCCCACAAAAAAAAAATGTCTGCATTGAAATGAAGACTTTGTTGTGGTGAGGACATCACAGAAAGAAAATATGAATGCAAATAAGCTGCTGATTGAAGTAATAATGATACCAACTGTTAACAGTATTAGCAGTGATAGTGTTTGTCCTGCAGATAGTTCTCCTAAACATTTGGAACCATCGTCCTTGACTGAAGACGAGGTAAAGCAGTTGTTTTCCTTACCTTGTGATCTTGGTAGGGGTCTTCTCCAGTAGGGGGCAGCGTGTAGCAGTACGTGTCATCCAGGGAGAGCGGCGTTTTTGTGGGAATGCCAGGAAAAGTTCTTTGACAGTCAGTAGCCAAGTAGAGGGCGGGCAGCCACGACTGGCCATTATCCAGCGTCCTCTCTATGACAAAGGCACTTGGACGAGGACCCTGCAAAGAAAACACAAATGCTCTGTTTGTACTGAAATGTGCTTCATTCACTGTAACATTGTGATTTTTCAAAAGTAGATGCATCAAAACATGAATGATAGAGGTGACCACCCTGATGATGTTCATGTGATCCAGCAGTGATGGCAGACTGTGTCATACCTTGAAGCTGAGCACCACGTTGTCAAGCTGGAACAGGTCGTCAAGGTCCAACTGGAGACTGACTGGATTCAACTCTACAGGACAAACAGGCAGAAGATTATTTTTCACATATTTGATGTTTGATATTTAGATCAATCACCGGTCATATTGTACATTTATGTATTTAACAATACAGGCAACTTTTTACAAAATATTCAATTTCTTTGTATCTTAATATCAAAATCCAATCATCTTTACTCTCTGTACGATGTGTGCTTACGTAAGCTAGGATCAACCAATTTCCACCAATAATATCATGACATCCATCAATGAATCCGTAACTTTTAGAAAAATGGGAAGTGTGTGGAGCCAAAGCCCTCTGGAGCTCTGGATCGCACTACATTCTTGGTCCAATTGAATGTGAAGAATTTGATTTAAATCCCTCTTGTACACTGCTCAAATATTCTGTTTCACTGGGGAACACTTTACTTTAATTGAACTCTTTGGTAGCACCTCTACCGCTCACCAAATAGCATGGGCTCCGGCAGAATAGCTGCAAGAGGACAGGCACTTCAGCCCAGTTTAGAGTGAGCAAAAATGGAAAGGTCTACGATAACTACATTACATAAAATAAGGTATACTTTGAAATATAGCACTTTACTACTGCCAATAGAAAAGCATTCTTTTGTTCTTTGCCCACCTTTCTTGGACTGCCACCATCTATCTGGTCCAGAGGTGGACAGGGCGTCTTGGACAGTGTGGGCCAGCTGGCTGTTTGGGTTCCTGGAGTCACACGGACAACACTTCATCCTCCTCTGCAAACAAAGCAAACAAAATCAGCAACAATGGACTTTCCTGCAGAGTTACATTGTAACGTGTGACGTTGTGCATGTGTGTAATTGTGTCACTGTACATGTCACTGCTGTTTGTCCTGAAACTGACCAAAGGACCAAAGACCAACTTCCAAATCTACACTTTATTCCTCCCTGCTGTGCCAGTTTGATAAGCTGTGTCACTGAGCAGGTCACGCAGAAAATCAATGAGCCTCAGATGATTAGCGGCTTTAAATTCTGCTAAAGAACGTTGGGATTCTGCAACCTGGCTGGGAAACTTTGCCCCAGTTTCAGATGAGGAAGGAACAAGTACACTTTTTGTACAAATTCAATTTCATCAAACACCCGTGGAACTTGACTTTTGAACATAGCAAAAACAAATTCATTGTGAAATACAAACAGACTCCACCAACACAATTAATCAACAATTGTAGACGTCTAATACAGCTTTAAAGAAATAATCATCAGAATTCATCCAAAAGAATATTTGAGGTGATGTATTGTAGGTGTAAGTGTGCATGGACCAACACACACACTTCTTAAATGTATTGAATAAAACAAAAGAGAGCAGAGCATCTTTATCCAGCTCTGATGAGCTACATGCTGTTTATGAAGACACCCAGTATGTTTAGGAAGGTATGTCCGTGTATAATTCCTGACACGAGTGCTCTCATCACTGACAGTCAATATCCAGTAGCCCCTCCTCCGTTCTGGGCCCTCTGCCCATGGCTGCCACTCTGGCACACAGACCATGGCTGCTCTCCATGTGGGGAAAAGTTCCCTCTGGGTTGATTTAGTGTTACAACATGAAGGCCTCGCTAATGTTTTCCACTCCAGCTACGTGTCTCAAGTTACTCCCCCGCATTAGGAAGCAAATTTACGATAAATGTTGCTCAGATTTCTTTTCCACGGAGGACAAGGCAGACGTCAGCTCTGGCTAAAGGCTAGATAAAGCTCAGAAAATGTGTCCTTGAGAGAGACACTGAAGCACAGGTTGCTCCCCGGCTGCACTGCTCCTTATGTCTGTGAGTTAAACGCAGAGGTCAAACAGTGTGTATGCGACAATTAATGTAAAGTTGAAATTTATAAAATGAAAATGATTACACAGGTCTGAGGCCTTCAGTGGAACTATTGATGGCTTTAAAGTAATAACATGGAACGCTTTCATAATGTAAATGAGACAATATTAAACCGTGATCTGATAACCTGGATTGCAGCTGTAGCTTCTCCTACTGGTCCGGAGTTATAAACACAAAAATAACATTTAACAAGCGGTGACTATGACTAAACTTATTAGAAATAACACAATCATCAATTAATCAATTGTTATTGTTATTGTTTGGCCTTTAATGAATTATTCCTTACATAGTAGTAAAAATATTTTGGGTGAAACCAGATAGCATTTACCCCTTCATGCTAAGCTAGCCTAAACTAACCAGATGCAAACAAAAGCATTTTCTAAAACGATGTGTGTTTATTTTTTACATCGATAACTGTCATATATTCCCTGTATGGACAGCATTTAGTGATCCTCACCAGCTCCCTTCAACTTACATGCATTCAATGTAAAGTGTCTGTGTGTAAAGTTACCCGCTTAAACATGTCAGGGAGGTTCTTCTTAACTTTGTAGGTTCAAACAGAGTCAACGTGTTTTTTTTTTTTTTCACAAGGTCTGTGGATTTTGCCACCGCAGTGTGTCATCTCCAACACACATGCAAACACATGCTCGCTGCCAGCTGACTGGTTGTTAGTTATGGTTTAAAGTCTACAGCGGACATGATGATAAGATCTGAATCTGTGTCTGTACTGAAACCAAGGTTACATTTGACATATGCAGTTACATTGTTAACGGCACTACTTTATGTTAACTAGTGTGTGAAAAGACTACAGTGAATGTAGGTGTATGGTCATATTATCATTATCTGACATTAATAGCATAAATCATATATAGTTTCATAGTTTATAGTGTTCACATGCATACATTATAGATTTCAGGGATGACTTTCCCGTTTCCTCTAGAAATTTTAGGTTAGCGATTCAGCAAAAATGATTTGGTCCAATGATGAAATCTGTAATTAATAACTTTTCTAGGATACATTCCATAAATGTACTGATGATAAAGCAACCCCACCAAAAACAACTGCAGGAATGATGTTCATCTCCTGTTCCCTCAACTTGAAGTCAGCGTGTTTTTACATGCCTGAAATAAGTTTGTTGCTGAAGAGATTTGAACGTTTTGTTCTACAAAATAAAATACACCAGTAAATAGGAATGATTTTCACTTCCTGTTCCCTCGACTTGAAGTCAGCTTGTTTTTACATGCCTGAAATAAGTTTGTTGCTGAAGAGATTTGAATGTTTTGTTCTACAAAATAAAATACATCAATAAATATCACTCTGATGAAAGCTTGTACGTGTCTTAAAAAATACAGTCGCTAACAAGTGGCTAAATGAGATGACTAAAAGTAAAGGCAGAGTTTTCTGCAATAAATCAAAATCCAATGAAAAAAACAATAATCTTTTAGTTGAGTGAACTAGTGAGATGCTAACTTCCAGGTTGGCCTACACAGCTGACCTTCACAGGCCACGGCTCATTGGCCGCGGTTCACTTTGGCTGCTGGATATACTGAACTCTTCTTCATGTCCTTGGAGTCAACAACAGCGCTGCAAGCAGCAAGACCGGGTGGCAAGCAATCGGCCTGTTCCACAAACAGGCACTTGTATAAAATTATCATTACCACACAAGACCTGATGAGTCTCACAGATGATGTCCCACCCCACCAAATCATTATTACATGTTAATCCTTAGAAAACCGGGTACTTGCAGCAGTGTGGTGACGCAAAGACAACAAGATCTGACTAGTTTTCTATGATGGTAGTGAGGGCTTTCATCATTGTTGTAGTCATGCATGCATGTGTTTGTGTCAGATCTGAGATGCAGCTGAGGGTTCTTGCCCATACCTGTCTGGATGAGGTGTGGCTCAGGTATAAAAAAAACCAAAAGGGAAAGCGTCGATCAATGAGAGAGTCCACGCCTAACACAGCTATCCCTTCCCTGAGGCAGATTCTGATTCCACACAAGGTTGAATCTGCCTCAGGTATGGAAAGTATGAACGTTACGAAACACCAACACAAACATGAATCATTCTGCTCTGTCTTTCTAGGTTTAGGTGACCTTTGTGAAGATCAACAGGAAAATCACTGAATGTTGAAACATGAGGCAACTTTTACTCAAGTACTGTACTTACTAGTACTGTACTTAGTCATTATTTCCAGGGGCTGGGACTTAACTCATACTATACTGATTTATCAACTGCATTTCTAAGGAAATAATGTAGTTTATCCTTCACTATTCTTATTATAGTTGCACGAAGACAAAACTAAAATACTGCACTTATAACATGTAATCTCTTTATACACAATACCACATTTAAACATCAAACTTTAGCAGGATACCTTTATTAAAGAAACATTTCCTGTATTGCAAACACAGGTTTTTATTTCACATTAAAGGGGATTTTCTTCCTCTGAGCAAATATAAAAAATTGCAACATTGCAGCCTTGACTCTTGCTCACTGTATGTCTCTCTTATTACAAAATCAGGATTTTAATCCAATTTTAGGCTGTTTGTGCTGAGCCAGCAGATAGGCTGGTAGGTGCATATTCAGACGGTCGGTCAAAGAGTACAGTTGCAACATGATGCTCTGGCACCGAAATCAGACTCTTTCACAAATGGACAGTAGGCAGTCTGGCAAAAACCCACCACAGCCTCCATCCTGTCTGTCTGCTCACCATGACCCCTGCACCGCGGGCCTCCCGACTGGATTATATAAAGCCAGAAATCAATATTTTAAATAAATATTCTTACCAGCTTATAATACTGATTTCTTCTATTTGATCAATGTGGCATTCTAGTGATTGATACAAATTCAATGCAAAAGCGGTGACACAAAGACTCCTTTGATCCGCAGAGATGAAATGCTATTTAAACACAGGACTGTGCTCCTACCTGTTGGTACGGGGTGCAGTAGATCTCGGAGTCAACAAGGCCGCAGGTTGAGGAGGCATGGAGCTTCTGACCCCTGCCCAACAGCAGGTCATTGCTGGGCGGGTAACAAGCCCCCCGAGAGCAGTCAGTCTGGGCCTGTGATACTGCAGCTATGGCTGTGAGGAGGAAGGCAGCACAACAAGACATGAATGACAATGTGGCGTGAGCACGTATAGGACCAATATCAGTAATCAAAAACATAAATATCCCAGTTTATCAGGACAAACAGTGGAAGCAGACATTTATTTTAATGATGTGAGATTAACACAACATTTGTGTTCATGATTAGAACACAAAACACTTGTGTAAAGATTGTTTAGAAACACATTTGAAATGTGTGTGTGTGTAAGAGGGTGGAGAGATAAGAAGAGAGCAAAATGGCGGACGTAGTCACGTGAGTGGTAACGTAGCGCAAGACCCTACAATGGTGGCGTGGACGCGACTATTTAAGGGAGGAATGAGACACACAACAACGGAGGCCACGCTTAACAAACCATGTGCGTATGAATGAGGGTAACGGTGTGTGTGTGTGTGTGTGTGTGTGTGTGTGTGTGTGTGTGTGTGTGTGTGTGTGTGTGTGTGTGCATGTGTGTGCATGCGTGTGCATGTGTGAGCATGTGTGAGTATGGGTTAGTAGGAGAAGGAGAGGAAAACACTCAAAGCAAAGTAGTTCCTCACCATAACAGTAAAGTAAAGTAACTGTAACTCTATCACACAGACACCAGGTGTGGACCTTGAACTGATAAAGCACAGTTGACTTTACTCGTGTTCAACACAACAAAGCTCAGCGGTATACAACAACACTATCACAGCAGCAACAAGCTCTACAGTTATGTTACGCAGCTTGAACGGGACTCGGCGGTCCGTTAATTACGCAATAAGACGGTAACGGGGACGTTAAGCTTAAACAAACCGGCAAGGCCAAACACAGTGTGAACTTTCTCTGCCCAGACAACAGCCTCTTACTTGAGATTCATAGCGTTCATAGCGATCAACGTGTTTCTTATTTTCTTTTATCTTCACGTTATTACGTTATGTGAATAATCAATTTTAATTTTACTCATATCAATAATTACATGTTTATACTTACTAATAACCAAACCTGTTCCTGCCAGATCCCAACATGTTTTCACAAACGATTCAACAAAAAAATTTAGCTTTTGATTATAAAATAAAACCATATAGATATATCACGCTCATCTTAATCACCTCACATTTTTACCAAACCAAGTCTAAACTTCCTCTGCATAAACTCAACCTTCTGTCCCTTAAATGCTGCAAAGATTTCTAGCCAAAAGAAAAAGCACTCTGTATTTATATAGATAATATGTGAATTGAAGACTAATATTAAGAAGCTGTTAACTATATATATATGACTCTAATAAAAAGCTTATTTCCTTCTCTCTGATAGAAAAGAATGGAGGGATCAGTGTAATCAGCTGCTGCATTGTTTTGCCGGGTGAAAAAGCTGCAGAAACCCTATGAATGTGAACATCTGGGGTGGAAAGTTTAAGGTGAAACAGAAAGGGGACAAAGCTCAAATATCAAAGCAAAAGCAAAACAAAAAAAATAAATCTTACCAGCTAGAAGTAAAAGTATTCTCATGTTGCGTCCCTCCTATGAAAAAGTCTGGAACAGACGAGGAAAAAGAAAAGAAAATATCAGCCGGCAGAAACAACCAAATACAATCAAAATCCTTATTTCCTGATGTGAGACTCACCTGGCAGTCTGTATTGTATCCGCTCGGGTGTGTGCTGTATTAAATTGCGTGTTGCTGCCAAGCTGCTGCTTTATAAACACCGTCTCACCTGGACGGAACAGTATGTGTCAGAGACCCACCCTTCCCCTCCACTCCCTTCACTCCATGAATCAACACACACACACACACACACAAACACACACCTACACACCTACACACCTACACACACACACACACACACACACACACACACACACACACACACACACACACACACACACACACACACACACACACACACACACACACACACACAAAATAAAAACTATCAAATTCATTCTTTTTTATGTGCAGGCTAAACAAATCTCTTACAATCTTTCAGGGTCCCAGAGGATAATAACTTTGGTGATTCTCTGACTTTTCTTGTGACAACAGGCCAAAATCTGAATATGTCCAACACTTTGATTTATGACCACATACCTGCAGAACTAATGGCTATGTTAGCATGCTTACCTAGTAAGCTAAGATGGTAAACATGGTAAACATTATGCCTGCTAAACATCAGCATGTTAGTGTTGACATTGTGAACATTTTACGGTGCTAATGGTAGCGTTTAGCTCAATGCACAATGGAAATAGGGGGATGGGCTGATGGAATGTAATGCAAAGCACAACACATTTTCTATTATTCATACAGACAATCAAAGTACATTAATTACTTGAATACTTCGTGCCAAGACTCAATATTTGTGGTCTTAACATGATCAGGCTGTGTGGATGTTTTGCTCAGTTGCGGCTGACAGACATCAAATTAAATTCCTTAAATGCCAGAATCTTAAACTAGCATGTCTCGACAAAGTCAAATATGTCAAAGACATAATGTAGGAACATTGATCTTTAACAATGTAGTTATTCATCTCTTTTAATGTATGTCGTTGCACTGTTAACTGGTTCGTGGTCTTTTCCATTCACAAAACAGCAGAGTTCTGTGGGGACAGAGAAGGCCACTCCTCCCTCCCCAGACACAATACCTGCCCTGTAGGCAGTGTTTGAGCTCTGCAAGGCTGTGTGGTAACTCTGCTGTGTGCTGGAGTGCCGCTGATCATCACCTTAGTCTCCAGAAATAGTAGCCCGAGGCCCAGCTGTACAAGCATGCATTTTTTTTCTCCGTTCTCCAGACACTGACTAAGTCCAGGTACAGGGTGTGTCTTCTGACTCGACTTACACAAACACGCTCAGAGGCTACTGCACATACAGCTTCAGACAAGTACTGTCACGCCTTCAATCACGCCGGATAGGAGCTGTGATTTATTTCTTAGTAACGGCCTGGTGTTAGCTCTCCGTTCACTTAGTTACAGTGAAACGGAGCATCGGCTGCTTTATTGAAGTAATTGGTATCATGAGGAGATAAATATCAAGACAGAGAAATAAGCAAGAAACACCCAAGACCTTTTATACAGGTATGTGTCTGTAAATGTTTCTGCACTAAATGTAGTTTTTGTCGGTAGATGGTTGGATCAACTAAGACATAGATTGTCAGACATCTGCGCACACACAACACACACACACACACACACACACACACACACACACACACACACACACACACACACACACACACACACACACACACACACACACACAAAAATACTGTCTAGAACTTTACAGTAATATTCTCTCTTTTTTTAAAACCTTTTTAGATACAAATGAAAAACAAATATTTTTTAATAATCCTAAAGCTAAACATAAATGGAAAATATTCTAATTGGCAAGTATCAATATTAGAAAATGAGTAATAAATAAACCATTTACAAATTTATGATTTATGAGGCAATAGTTTTTTTTTGGTGAGGGCAAAACTCCCTAAAGAGGTTAGATCAACAGTTACTTTGATTCGTCATACACAGGTGTGAGTAATGCTGATGATTTTAATGATAGATCCAGTTCATCTAGGTGTGCCAGTAAGTCATCCCTGTGACCAACATCCGCAGAAGCACGGCTCTGAGAGGTGGAATACTATTTGTTACATCTTTGTCAGTCTGCAATGAAAATAGTATATTGTAGATTAAAAGCAATTTGATTGGCCCACTAAACTAAAAGGCTAGTTCTAGGAGTACATTTTTTTTTCAATGCCAGTTCAGAACAGAAACTGACAGGCTTGCCTTATTTTTTAATTATTTCAATAACGATCAAACAATAACCAAAAATCAAATAACACCTTCCTGTTTGTGTTTTAAGAACATTTTTGAAATGTTGAAAGTTGATCTCATCCCGTCATGTCTGCTTCTCGTCATCACGTCTCTGCACTTCCTGTATTGCTCCTGTTAGTCAGCAATGTCTGTGTGTGTGTGTGTGTGTGTGTGTGTGTGTGTGTGTGTGTGTGAGACGTGTGGTCAGCTCCGTGCTCTGTTCTGTGTGGTTCCACTCTGACCACAGGTCACAGAAAGGAGGCAAGGGACTGGGTTTACACAACCTTTCACCTGATTGAGTGACTGTTGATGTGGAAGATTCACATGGACTCTCTAGTCACCTGTAGGGCAACAACTGACAACAAACCACGGAGGAACGTCATGTGTTCATTCCTGTTTTATTTTATTATCCTCACCTATGACAGAATAGAGACCTTTTTAGTGTTCATCCTGCACCATCGTTTGTAGTAGTCCTTTAAACATAATATCTGTAAAGCATGAATCAATGACTTAGTTTTACTTTTCTGAGGCAGAAATAATGTCAGCTGGGGACTTTGATGCTGTGCCATATGGATGAAAGGTTATGGAACCTTTTGGGGTAACACTATAATGAGCTGTGTTCAGGCAAAACGGAGAGGCTTAGTTGATGTTGTTAAACAAGAAACATTTTAGGAGATTAAATCAGTTAATTATAGGGCTGAAGTCAGCTCAGTGCTCTACATATTAAAAGAACTTGCAAATAGACAAAGCAAAAGTAAATATAAGAAAATAGCTTCACCGGACAGCATGCTGCAACTAAATAAATAGTTGCATGCTGCAACTAAATAAAGACATTCACACTTTGACACAACACATGCAACCTATAGGTGCTCTGAGCGGCACAATGGAAATTGCCGTAGGACACAAAAAACCCTATATATTAGATAATATTGATTTTCTACCAGCCGCGGCAGCGACGTTAGTATTGTTTTCACCTTATTTGTCCGTGTGTGTGTGTGTCATCATGGTAACATGTGTTCCAGGAGACACCTACTGCAGCAGGAACAACCACAGAAGAGGTTTGGAGTACCTTGCCAGGTGTTTAAATTACTTATCACTGCCAGAGTGTTGCAACCGTAAAAGATGCATTCACAAAACTTTCCAGATGCCTGGTGGAGCTCAAAGGTGAAGGTAGAATTTGAAGATGGGTGTGGTACAAGCAAGATCCCTGGGTAGGAAGTAGGGAAGATGCCATTGTACAGAAATGTTTCTTTAATTTGCTTGTTTCTTAACAATTCTTAATTAACATTTGGGTATGATGTTGTGTAAGGTATGGCAAAGTACATTTGGTATCGTACCTCACTTGTTAAGAGGTCACACACAAACATACACACACACACACACACACACACACACACACACACACACACACACACACACACACACGATATATAGACTCAAGGTCCCTTTCATTTAATAATTATTTTGTATTGAGCCAAAGTAGATACATAAATACAAGTAGTTTACATAAATAATGTTTGATGTGTGTCAATGCTCATTTCCATTTATATTAAAAGGATGAAGAATACAATATTTTTTATAATTGTATTTACTTTGTCTGTCATATCACAGATATATTTTTTAGAGATTTTAACAGTATCAAAAATAAGCAAACTAAAAATAGAAATTATTTCCTTCTCAAATTAAATAAAAACATATACAAAATAAATGTCTTTTTTTAAATGAAATAAACGTGTATACTAAATAAAGGGAAAATATGATTAGTATACATCTAAGAACAGGAACATTTCTTGTTTAACATCATTCTAATAGCTTTGGAATTGTACTTCAAATGAAATGGTGACTCCAATTCCAGTTGTTTAGTCTGTTAATGTTTCCTCTCCTACACCTCAGTTTGACAGAGGTTAGGTTCTCTTTACTCGTGCACAGCTGTGATAAGTTCATCTCATAAATTCAACTCTGTCCAAGTCTATTTGGCAAATGAAAAATTAAATGAAAAGTGAATGTTTGTGGAAATGTGTCTTTAATTTGCTTCACTGTAATGGGCCGGCCCACAACTGGGTGAAAGTTTCTGGCTCAGAAATCCTCCGTGCTTCCTGAATATTCAGCAGCTGTCACAGTGTGGGTGGAGAGAGTGGGGCTATAAATGGCCGCAGCATGCAACAAAGGTGTGTTCTTGCCACAAACTGGAGCTCATGAGTAGGGTCAACCTGTGACTGGAACAAACGACAAAGTAGATCTCGGTAAGTCCTTATGCTTCCTTTTGAAATATCGGCAGTTATAGTGTTTAAACTTTGTGCAAAATGCAGTCATGGAATATTAGACTGCGGTTACATGAGTGTGTTTTCTAAAAGCACTTTCTTATTGTTTGTGTTGAGTTGATACCTGGTCTAATGGCTGCAGAGTTTCCAAAACCCAAAGTAATGTCTTAGACTGCAGTTTTTTATAACATTTAATCATTGTAAATGCAGTACCTTTTGGCTACTTTGTGAATGGTACATTTGCACATCTGAAACAATCTAATGTTGTTCATTTTTAACAGGTCTTCATCCAACCTTCATCATTGCGTCTCAGCCATTGAAAATGGAAAGCATGAAGGAGTTGATCCCCTTCGCCAAAGAGATGCTGAGTCAGAAACCCAGCCGTGGTTTGCTGAAGGTCTACCTGGTGGGTTCGGTGTTTGCAGTGTTGGGGACGCTCATTGGTCTGGTCGAGACCGTGTGTCACCCTTTCTCCTCTGGTGAGCCCATGGACGCAGAGATGGTCCTTATGTTGGACCGGGAGCAAAGAACTGTTGAGGCCGAGGTACAGAGCGAGGCTGAGGATCAAGAGGAGGAAGAGAAGAAGCCGAATCATGAAAAAGGGGCTGTGACCCAGAGCACCAACCTCTACAAGACCCATGAACTGAGCCAACGCAGCATAGCCAACCGGCTGCATGCTTCCTGAAGCCAAAGGGGTCAGCCCCTAGTGACTTGAGATACTAATCAGGGAACTGCTCCTGCAACACAACACGTACATAATCTTAAGCTTTAGAGACAGAAGTGTCTGAGCTGCCTGTCCTTCTGTGCTACAAGTGCTGTCGGAAATGTTTCTCAGTATGCCTTTACGCATTGGATGCACATGAAAGACCCCCGGAGGCTCCAGTGGAAGAATACATGGGAAAGTTGAGACTTTTGTCTCATGTCAATAATGCAGTACATAGTATAAGAGAAGTGCACATTCAGTCAGACAGGGATTGGGATCGTCCGATTGGAAGAATTGTTCAATGTCAGAATAAGTTTACTTGAAAAACAGTAATTTCTTTCTTATTCATCCCTGGAGAAATGTTTCTTTACTGAATGGTGGTCTGGATATGAATCTAGTCAGGGTTACAAGATATGAAAACTCTGAATGAGCCTTGTAATATATGTGTGCTCCATAAAAACTCATTTTAACAGCAGACAGACAAAAAATACTTGCTACCAGGTTAATTTTGTTGATTTTTTACAACCCTAAATTGGGAGGCTGAAGTTATGAGTTTATGAGCAGTACCTGAAGGCAGCGTGGAGTTGAGAGTCTGTCTGGCTGCAGTAAGCTGCTGTGTAGCGCCACCTGTCGTCTGGTAGATGTATCTGATCACACACTCACTGTGTTCAAGGGGAGCAGTGTTATGCTATGTGTATATACTGTATATATATAATCTTTTTTCATACCAATAAAGTTGATTTTATTTATAAAGTCTGCTTTCCCTCTGGTTTGACTAGAAGCTCATCCACACTGTAGCCTTTTATCCCGAACGTTTCACTTCAGCTTCGTCCTCACAGTCAGTCTGCTACATCTAAACCATGAACTTAATAGAATGAGCAATAAATAAAGCACATGCTCCAAATGAATACAATTCCCAGTGAGCTCCTGTTGAGGACCAGGCAGGTGGTATGGGTAAGTAGTGTATGGTTAAAGGGAAAGTTCATCCCGGAGTCTAAAAATACAAATCAGTGTAACGCAGGAACTATGGGTGACAGAAAACCTGTTCCTACATGAAACTGCTCACAATAAGGTATATGGGTTATCTTGAGCAATCCGGGCATGATTTCTGGAAAGAGACATTGCTGTTGAATTTTTCAAATAAAAAAACAAAATATTTTTATATATATATTTTTGGCACTTCAAGTTGAGTAGCATCAAGTCCCATTAAACTCACACGCAAACAATCTAGATTGACAGGTAAGAGGAGAAATAATATACTTTATTCATGTTTGGGTGAACTGTCCCGTTAACTGACACTAAGATGCACTATTTGCCCTGAACCCCTGGTGTTGTGATGGCGGACTGCAGGTTTCGTAGGGCTACAGGTCCGTCACCAACCGATCCAGCAGCATGGTTCACTGAGATAGCGCAGCCAACAAAGGGACAATGCTGCCTGACACGTGCACAGTCTGCACACACGGGTGGGATGCCAACATAACCCTGAGTCAACATGATATCCTTGGTCTTAGAATAGCTTGAGTGATGGCCTGTGTGAGGGCTGAAACGGATGACCCTCAAATCTCTGAGCACAATTGACCTAAACGGACTGTCAGTCCTCTATACAGTTGTATGTAACTGTGTGTGAATCAGCACAACCTGCAAAGCAGTGTGACAATGTCAATGGTGAGTAGGTACAACGTATAAGGTCAGGACCAGAATCAAAGACGTCTATGTACTGTGTTGCAGTGATATCTACTGAAATGAGTATGCTAAGCAGCTAGCCTCCTGTAATACCACTTGTACCTTGGAGACATGAGAGGACGAAAAAGTAGAGCTGTCCCGAGGGCTTGTCATTAACACATCCATGGTCCGTAATCCAATAAATAAACTATGAAAGCCTACGCAGCCGTACAGCGCTGCTTTGTGCCACAAACACTCAGATGGCTGATGTACACTATTGGGCTACTACGATAGCAGTGTTATTTTGACTCGCAAAGTTTCACAAGTTTGGTTGAATTTAGCATTTTCTTGCTGTTCAAAGGTCATACAATTTTTTGTTTAAACAGATGACTGTAAATTTAGATTGTATGGACCCAGTAGAGGAGGATGAATGTCTTTGGAGCAGGTACTACACATTGACCCTTTACACCATGACCTCTAGCTGCTCAATTTAGAGCCAGAAAAGATAACACAGTTTAATATAGACTCAAGGTCCCTTTCATTTAATGATTGATTTTTATTGAGCCAAAGAAGATTACACATAAAGAATGTTGATGTGTCAATGCTCATTTCCATTTATATTAAAATGCAATACAGAATACAATTATTTTTATAATTGTATTTCTTAAAATTTTGCATGACATGTATATTCACAGATATGAACCAGATGATATAGAATGCATTTTGAGATTTTAACAGTATAAAAAATAAGCTAATTAAATAAAAACATATACAAAATAGATTTGTTTGAATTAAATGAATGAATGAATATATACTTTATTAATCCCCAAGGGGAATTTTTTTTGTCGTCATCACTAGCGCCTTACAATTGACAAGTGAAGATACAACACACAAGATAAATGATCAATATATAAAGAAGCAACAGGGATGAAAGATATATACAAATTAAAATAAAGTCATATATATATATATATATATATATATATATATATATATATATATTTATTTATTTAAATATACACAATAAAATAGAATAGAATACAACTAACTGGAGAATATATTTATATTTACAGCCCCAGAGTGTATTCAAATTAAGTAAATTGGATAAACAGTAGAAAGTGCAAAATGCAAGTATGTATGGTACAGTGATGAATTAGTCCACAGAGGAACTAGCAAGCGGTGACTTGTTATAAAGCCGTATTGCTGCCGGCAGGAATGTTCTCCTGTAACGGTCCTTATTGCAGCGGAGCGTGAGGAATCTCTTAGAGAAAGTGCTCCTCTGGCCCTGCAGTAGGTGGTAGAGAGGGTGGAGAGGGTTGTCCAATATGGACAAAAGTTTCTTCAGCGTCCTTCTCTCCACCACCTGCTCCAGAAACTCCTGCTTGCAGCCGATGATGGAGCAGGCCTTCTTAACCAGTTTGTTAAGTCTGTTGGTGTCACCGGCTCCAATGCTGCTCCCCCAGCAGACAATAGCGAAGTACAGGGCGCTGGCCACAACCGACTGGTAGAACATCTCCAACATCTTGCTACACACATTGAAGGATCGAAGCTTCCTCAGGAAAAAGAGTCGACTCATCCCCTTCTTGTACACAGCATTGACGTTGACCTTCCAGTTCAGTCGGCTGTCAATGGCAACACCCAGGTACCTGTACTCCACTGTGTCCACGTCCTCTCCCAGAACACTCAGAGGACTAGGAGCTGTTGTCTTCCTCCTGAAGTCGACCACCATCTCTCTGGTCTTAGCCACGTTCAGAAGCAGGTGATTCTCGCCGGCCCACTTCACAAAGTCACTCACCACTGCCCTGTACTCCTCCTCCCGTCCATCCCTAATACACCCGACCACTGCAGGGTCATCAGAGAACTTCTGCAGATGGCATAACTCCGTGTTAAACTGCGACAGGCAGCCGCTGGCACAGCGCCATCATGGGGAAAGTACATGTGTATGTACTAAATAAAGGGAAATAAGATGAATGTACATCAAAGAACAGGAACATTTCTTGTTTAACATCATTCTAGTAACTTTGGAATTTGAACTGTACTTCAATTTAAATGGTGACTGCTTTAATGCAAAGGCAGACTGGGTGACACAAGGACTTCATTGTGGTCGGTTAGGGATCAATTCCAGTTGTTTAGCCTGTTAAGGTTTCTTCTCCTACACCTCACTTTGACAGAGGTTAGGGTTCTCTTTACTCGTTCAAGTCTATTTGGTAGATGAAAGATTGGACAACAGTTTCTCTGCAGAGATGAAGCGCTTTTACTTTAAAGATCCTTTCTGACATTAATGCCTCCAGAGAAAGGTTGCTTTGTGTCGGCCCGTTTGACGTAGTATGAACCCCCCAGGTGCACACCGTACCAATTTAATTAGGGTTTAAAAGGTGAATTGCAGAAAGTCAAATCAAAGTGACAAAAGTTTTTTTTTCTGACTTTTATAGAAAGAGGGATTTGACTTGAAAGGTTGCCAGGGATACCAGAGGCAACACACACTGAGTGGAGCTGCTGGCTCTTTGCCAAGCCCTCCACCGTGTCAACCAAGCAGCCTTTGAGTCCCATATAGAGAACAAACAGCAGAGGAGGAAGTGATCAAATCCTGGTTTGAACTTTGAGCTTTTTTCAAATACGTTGATTAAACACGTATACGTTGATTATACACAGATATTTGTTTTATTGTTTTTACGTTTGTGTTTGACGTATTACAAATATGTATGTAATCATGAGTTTGTGTTGTTGTTTTCTTGCTTTCCCGCTGAATTTAAGCATATTTTAATTTCTAAACTCTGCGGAGGAAAAGAAAAAGGATTCCCTCAGTAGCGGCAAGCCGAAGAGGGGCGGGGTGAGGCCGGTAACGGGGCCGGTCTGAAGACCGCTTGCCCGCCGTTGTGAGGCCGGTAACGGCCCCCGGTCGCACCAGGGTCCTGTCCTTTGCTGTACTTAGGTACAGCAATGCTTTGAGCTAAATGCTAACATGCTCTCAATGACAACTACCATTCTGATGTTTGGCAGGTAGAACTTGTACCATGTCCACCATCTTTGTTTTGCATGTTAGCATGCTATTTGCTAATTAGCTGTAAACACAAAGCACAGATCTGCGACTGATGGGAATGTCATTAGTTCTGCAGGTATTTGATCATAAGTAGAGGAGTTGGACAACATATAATTTGACCTGATGGCAGCACAATAAGAAAGGTCACGTCTAAAACCACACTCATGGCTCTGATTGGTCCAGATGCAAACGCATTACTTGAAACTTGATGGATTTCTGTTTGACATGTGATCCTACGATTCTCATGTGATCCGGTAAACGTGAATGTACGTATATTTCATTGCATTCCGTCCAATAGTTGTTGATATGTTTCAAGAGAATACATTTTTAACAGTTTACTCGTCCTGATGAGCTTTACCATCACACAAACCTGACACACCGGTAGGACATACAGCCAAGACTTTAAGAGTTCAGGTGACGACAACTGTAGTCCAGCATGATGGTAGAGGGGTTGTTAATGATGGACACATCGGCTTGTGCATTACATTACAATACATGATCACACCATTGTAAACACTGATGGAGAAATGGGGAAGTTATAATTCACACCTTTATCATTTCAAGTTCAAATGTAATTTAATTCAACTTCCTTCATCTTTTTATTTTATTTAGTGGGATTGGAAACTATCAGTAGAGTTCAAATTTGTATTGTTTATCATTTCATTTTTAAATTTTCACCCCTCAGAAATGTGCCTACCACAATTTATAGTCTATATAACTTGATTTCAGTTGGTTAATTAAGAAGAGTCTCTGTTGTAGTTTGCTATACGTTTATTTTATCCACACAATAGCATGTTAGATGTTCATACTTAATGTTCTTCCCTACAAAATGTTACCCGCTATACACTGGGCGACTTTGTGCTCTATTGTTCAAACTCCACATTGGCTTCTATGTGGAACAACAGAGGACTGCTGGGAGGAGAGTGGAAACGTTTGGAGGAATTTCTCCAGCGGAGAACAGCTGTTGTCACCAGGTGGGTGACTTTTGTAGTTCTGGGGCTGTTTCCTCAGCATGCGTCCATGGCACACTTTGGGTCAAAGCTGTCGACTGAAAGTGTGGTTTCACTGTGGGACTAAATTGTTTCCTCTAAGGCAGAGCAGAAAAGTATGTTTATATGCAAACAAACATATGACTAAGAACCGAACACTCTTCATTGTCTCGACCAAGTGAGAGATAACTTGGGTGAAACAAAAAAGTTTCTTGAGTAATTGTAAGAACCCTTACTCCTAACATTTCAGATACATTCATACTTTTCACACAATTCGTAGTCATACAGTACCCTGCTTCACCTTCTCATAACAACATAAACACAGCAGCCTCATCACCTGCATCATCATTACATTTAAAGCACAAAAACCACACACAGTATAACCCAAACTGTGTCAGCGTTGCAAACTGGACCACATCGTTCCGCCTTTCCCTATAAAGACACTTGGTCATGTTACTGTTCATCTCCAGCCCTGTGCTCCGCTGCACTGTTCCCAAGTCTCAGGATGTGAAAACTGATCAACGTGTTCGCCGTCCTGCTCTAAACAGCCGCCGTGGTAATGTTTTCATTCGCACCGTTGGCGGTGGCTGCCGTGCCTGAAGGGGCCCCGTTGGCTGGTGTGTGCGGGGTGACCTTTGCCAGTCGGTGCTCCTTGCTGTGGGTGCAGCTGCGGGCGCAGAGCTGGCAGGAGGCGCAGGCCGAGTTGCAGCAGGGCAAGAAGCGGCAGACGCTGACTCGCCAAAGGAACCAGCCGGGCGACCAGCAGCACCAGCAGAGCACCACGCCGCCGGCCACCACACCCAGGATGATGTAGAGAACCAGCAGGGACAGGGAGGCAGGGGAGTCTAGGGATCATACAAAAATACACTTTATTCACATGGCAGCCTTATTTGATTTAAGTTATAATGCAGGTGGGAAACAGTTATATAACTTGTATGTTTTTAACCAAACTACTACTATTTGTGGCTCTCACTATGGGTTGAGCTCTTCAGTCTGTACACTGTCCCCCCAGAGCTGCAACAGACTGAGGAGGCTCACACACCACTCACTACTGAAACTATGTTGTATCCGCCAGAAACCAAATCCTCCTGATGCTCCTCTCCTCTGTGTTGGCCTGACTCTGGCTTCCTGTCTGCCTTCCTACTGCCTCAATCAAAAATAGTCCCCCAACAAATGCACTTTTACTCCTAGGTGAGAAAAGTTAGATAAAACTGCATTTAGATTTACATCTTTACATCTTTAGAAGGGACTAGTGGGTTTGGAGATGATAGTCACAGGTCTCACAGTGTTTATTACCACAGATCCCAAACAATCAGGAAGTATTCAGATGTAGACTAACAAATAGTGGTTCTATTGGGGGTTGAGTGGTCTATTTAGTCTGGTGGCTGGTGAAACACAAATTAAATAAATGCTGAACCAAAGAATTATAATAATAATAATAATAATTATAATAAATGTTTTTATTTGTCAACATGTGTAACTTTAACATCGAGGACATGAATCAGTTCAAATACATTTTAGAAAGGCAAATAAAGAATGGATTCTGCTGGCAGAGGCCCTCTGATGTAGTAGAGCAAACACTGTTTATCAAACCACAGAAATAAATCTTCTTCGACTGCCATGGGACATTACAGACAAACACCAGTAAGCACTGCATCATGGGTTTTATTGTTATAAAAGAATCTGCACCAGACCTGGAGAGAGGTGATGTTTTCAGTTGTGTGTTTGACTGTGTGACTGAGTGAGTGTGCACCTCTGTGTCTGTCCACAGCTAATCCCGCATTCTGCTGCATGCTCAAAGCCCTCTCATGGTTGCAGTGACTCACACTTTCTCAGAAGACCTTTTACGATCTGTTTTATACTGCCACTGCCTGCTGACCCCTCATTCACCACTCTTAAATGGCCATCTGCGTGTGGCAGAAACAGTTTGCACACTGTGATGGTTTTGGACAGTGTGTTTGCCTAACAGCTAACAGAACTACCAGACTCAGCTTGATGAGTTTACCTTTGTGTCTTGGTACGATTGTATGAAGGGTATTATACAAGGACTTCAAGCGCATTGCTTGTATAACGATAATTTTACAGCGGTCGTCATTACAGAAACACCTGGCTGAGATCAGGGGGTTCAATTATAAAACAGTGCATACACTAAATACAGTAAATGTTTTGGACTAAAACAATTATAAAACCTTGCGTATGCTGTCCAGTGAGCTATTTCATTTCATAAATCTGAAATCAACCTGTAAATTTGAGCAGCTGGCTCATTCTCACATGCCTCTACATGCCCACAACCATAAATGATCAATGCAAAGCACCTATGAAATAAATTACAAATCAAACAATTGTGTTCATGTACTGATTTTACTGACACTATTATTACTACTACTACTACTACTACTACTACTACTACTACTACTACCACTACTTTATACTTCTATGGCACTACCATATATCTCAGAGGCAAAGACTGCAGCGTGACAACGTAACGTGACAACGCAACATGACAACGCAACGTGACAACGCAACGTGACAAGGCAACATGACAACGCAACGTGACAACGCAACGTGACAACGCAACGTGACAACGCAACGTGACAACACAACAACGTAACGTGACAACGCAACGTGACAACGCAACGTGACAACGCAACATGACAACATAACATAACAGCCGTAACAACGCAATAACAATACAAAAATAACCACGCTACGTATTTTTCATATGTAATGCTAAGTAACAAGCGTAACAATGTTATTTCATAAGCATAAATTCAACATTTACCTTTGACCCAGCCACTACTCCTCCTATCCATCCTCAGTGGACCTTCTCTCTTGTTATACCCATTATGAAAACAAATACCTTTGAATAACCATTCCTCGATATACTACAATAACTCTGACCAATGCAAAAACTTAGACATTCATCCATATCCATGGTTTTCAGAAACATACAATGCAAAATGTTTCCTTAAAAACAGCTGTGTGACCTCGGCCTTAGTGTTGTCACCACCACCAATCAAAGAGATGTCTAGATAATGAAAATCAGGAATTTATTCTACAACTACAGTAACTATGAGCTTCTAAATTACAACAATCCAACATTTTGGGAAATACAACTCGTTATGCCATCTTATTATGCCATTAAAACCCTTTTTGCCCAATTCAGAGATACAGGTCCAACTTCCAAGTTGAAAGTTAACAAACTAGCAAACCTCTCTAATCGTCTTGACAAAGATGTTGAGGTTGACTGTAGCTGTCATTTAAGTTACTCATGGAGTCAATGAACCATACATATTGATATGCCTGGGGCCCACTGACTGTTCAGATGTCCAGTATTTACACTACTAGAAAATGAAAGAAATTCAACCACAGCTGCCGGATCTGTTCATCCAGCCTGTGGTCCCTCACGGTGGGCTGACCAGGGTGCATTGAAACAGTTCTCAGCTAGTAAACAGCTAGAAATTTGCACAGTAGGCTAATGTGAATCCCCTTCTCCCTCTCTCAATGGAACAGTCAGAACGGAAGAATAGCTGTTTTCTTTGGCCAGACTTGGCCGGGCCTTAAAAGCAATCAGAGGCTGACAGGTGGGCCCAGACAGTCCGTGTTTGCACCTCTGACGCTGGAAACAGACCACTCAAAAGGCTGCTCCCTGCCGTGAGAATCCATCACCATTTATTGGTTTACGAGGCTTTAGTGAAATTAACGACTCAATAGTCACCTCCATTAGTTTTATGCCCAGTCATCAGGACACTTTGCATCCAAATGGGCACTTAGTTCATTTGTCTACCAACCAACCGACTGCAGGACATAAGCTTGGTGCGTTACACCTTGATAGATTCCAGCCGGTGGAGAGTGTTTCTACCAGTTGAATTAATAGACATCTACTGTGTCAAAGCTGCGACTCACCTGTTACAGACTCATGACTGGGACCGCTGTCTGGCACGCCACAGTTTTTATGAGTAGGAATCGGCACTGTGGGCGGATTCACAAAAGGTGGGGGTGGGGTTGCTATTGGCGGCGGAGGGTCAGGCGGTAAAAGCTGACCTGCTGATGAAGGACAGATTGGGGTCAGATTTTATCTGTGGGAAAAGATGTTGTTGAACCGTATAGATCAACTAATACATTTTAAGTTGTAATAAAATCTTTACATATCAGCATCACAAATGTCACCTCATCACTTAACTGACCTTTACAACCTGTGGTCAAGTTTTCCTCCAGGTCACTTGCATCCCCACAGTTGTCAATGCCTTTATCGTCACACACCAGACTGAGAGGGATACACTTCCCATTTCTGCAGGTGAAATAGGGCTCATTGCTGCAATCTGATTGGTTGAAACCTGAAGAGTATAGATAACAATGAAGTTACTTAAAGTACTTAATACTTAAGTTATTTAACCCTTTCACAGTGTGCTTTCAATTCGTCTTCATCTTCATCATCATACAACTTTAATTGTAACATTGTGTACACTTTATTTTACACTTCATCATTTTATATTTATTTGTACACAAATTATTCAGTGTTCAGTTGTATTTCTCTCCGACCCTCTGGCCAAAAATAATTTTAAAAAATCACTGAACTTGCTATTTTTGCGTTTTCTTAATTGACTGCCCATGATGACTTACATAACAAAATTAAATAATAATAATTTAAGATACAGCTCAGCATCAATTAATTATTTACATAAATCTGTAATGAACATTGTGTTAAAATGTGTTCATATACAAATGTTTGATAGTTTAGAGCTTATAAGGGTATGTAACAATTTGATAAAAGTTTATATCGTATAAGTTGTTGCAGTAATTTTAGGTTTTATGCCATTTATTAAACAGATTTGGTGCAAAATGTTGACAGCTCAAGAATTGATAAATCAATCCCTCCAAAAATGCCTCCAAAATATCACATGACCAAGACATGACACCAAGACCTCGAGGAACAGCATAGAGGAACCCAGGCTGTGATTTGGTATCTAAAAATGTTGACATTTAGAAATTTCTGAAGAATCTTATTTCATACACCATTTTTAGAATAGGTACATATTTGTACCGCATGCAAAATAAACTACATGTTCTTTCCGAAACGGCATGTGATGATCATAAAGTGTCCGTGTCTGTAAAGGGGAGACTGGTGGTTAGAACCTTAATTCACATATCTTTAGGTGTTGAAATCAAATCATTTTCTCTCCCTGTAAGCTAGTACCAACCAATTTCAACCAATAGTATAATAACATCCATCCATATATCTGCACTTTAATTGACTTGACTTTAAGATCAAACACCTAAAAATAGCTCAAAATCAATAACACCAAGGCAAATTCCTATTACGTGAAAACCTATTTTTCGATAAACTGGGGTCTAAAGTTTCCTGCTATGTTACCAGTTCACTTAAACTGGCTACAGACACAATTTGATGGAAGACAAGTAGCTATTGTATGGTATAAGAGAGATAATACACTCCAAGATTAGATAAAATAACGAACCTCTTCTATTATTTTCTGATTTCAGAATCTCTGGATCATTATACCATCATATTATAGTATGAATGTAGTCTAAGCATCTGTCGGACGGATGGACGTGTCTGTGTCTTTCTCACCCAGTCTGAAGGACGTGAAGTCCCCCACAAAGTCGACGCGGGGCTGAGTCCCCCGGGTCACCAGCCTCAGAGTCAGGTAGTTCCCTGTGGACAACACCGGCCGGGGCGGGCTCTTCCCACAAAGAGGGGGCCCGAGGGGAGGCGAGTTCCGGTCCCGTCCATCATAGAACTGAACGTATGAGCCGGCGTGACACGGGTCCCCAGAGCTTTCACCAGAGGTGGGCTCCAGTCTGGGGTTGAGAGGGCCGGAGCCACGAGGGGACTCTGGAAAGAAAGGGGCCGGACTCAGAGGGGCCACTCGGAGCAGACTGTAGACCAGGAAGAAGCGGAAGTGGAACTGGACCTTGTCCTTAGGGGAGCTGGCCTGCATTGTGAGGTGGCAGTCAGTCGCCATCGTCACAAAGTAGTACTTCTTGGATTCCTGGTGCGAGTTGACGATCATGCCGTCTCCACGGATCGTCTGGCCACAGAAGTCCACCACGTTCACTGACAAGACAAAACCACATGAGCCAGGTACCACAGAGACAAGCGGTCAAATCATGAAATGAGTCCAACTCTAAACAGACAGCTTTAAAAAAACATATGGGATATTACTGATCACAAAAGGAATTGAGTCTTTTGGAGTCTCATGCTGTTTTTAAGATTACTCATCTTAGTTGTTATGAAAAGAAAACTGTCCGATGTGTAAAGATAACATTGACATGACATGAAATCATTATCTCAGGAATCTGAGAAACATACACAATCTGAGGCTTATTGATTAACATTTATGGAAGGGAATAAGTTTGCTAAGGCTTTGTAGTGAACTGCATTTCATTTTTCATTTTTATTTTCATCTTTTATTTTTGAGCGGTTTTGTTATTAAGTTTCTTTTCATCCAAGGGATTTTTGTACTATTGTATGCCAACAAGTATGACAGCAAAAAGTGCCTGAAGTGTATGTTTTATTATGGAATTCAATAAATAAATATATATATTTAAAAAAAGGATGGGTTCAGTCAGTGGGATGTCACTATTCTTCCACTGTAAACCACCACTGTCGCAAAACCACCTTCATTTGCATTTACAAATATGAAACAGATAATATAAAAGATACATGATTGCATTTTGAGAACAATATCAAATAAAACGTAAAGCAAAAGGGAAAAGACAAATCTTAAGAATAAAATATTTGACAAAGATACAATAATGTAGATACTAAAATAAAGGAGACATGAATAAATTAAATCTAATTATAGGAGAGTCTGAGAGTGTTTGTGCATCAAAACAAACAATTGTTTGTTTTGATGTAGAAACTCACAGACACAAAGTAAACCTGGTCAGCTAAATCATCCAGGCTGGACCGTGATGGCAGATGGGTGGACAGATCCGGCCCCAGCAGCCCCCCACCACCCACTGCCTCTGGGCCACAAGCCAAATAATGAGAAAATTTACGACCACCCCCGGAGTTTATTAGCTCCGTTTCCCTGGGAGACAACTAGATCCTCCTGCACTGACCTCCAGGAATGTCCCAAAGCCCGGGAGCCCCTGTTGGTGGGAAACAGCTCATCCTCTCTGCACCGCACAAGTAAATACAAAGCCTCGGGGGACACTGTCCAAAAACATGGAGGACCAGAGGACACCTAGTCCCCAGTAATGTTTTTTGCAGGCTGAAAATCCAACTCTTTAAAAAGGTGTCATTGTAAATGGAGTACGTTTCAGAGAGCATAGCCAGAGGGTGAAGGTGTGTATGACACACTATAGTGAGAAATGTGTCTGAGACAGCATTGTGTGGAAAAGGGCAGCAGCCTCACGGTCCATCATGTGTTATCCCAACACTGGTGACTCAACACAGGCTAGTATTCAATCACTTCCATGAAATGGATTCAGTCCTCTGTGGACCTACACTTTAGAATCAGTGAATCAGCATGAAAATAACAGCGGGCTTTTATCATGTCATACTGAATTCCATATCATATATATATCATGAAAGGTGTATTTAAAAAAAAATAATGTATATCAAAGGCTGCTGCGGCACCCAGGGAGCAACTTGGAGTTCAGGGTCTCACTCAAAGACAGGAGGAGCCGGGGATCGAACCGCCAACTCTGTCCCCTGATCCACAGCTTCCCCTGCACACATTTGTACTTGCATATCGACAAAAACACATGGCTGTTGTACACCGTTGTGTTCTGTATATCTAGAGTTCTTCTCATTTCCTGATTTTGTATCCTCTTGATTCCTTTCCTTGCTCTTCAAGATGCATTTTAAGAACTGTGATGTCCTTCAGGGTGGAGCGCTGAGGTCGTCTCTGGGTCTCAAGCCAGAGGATCAAGGAAATGAGAACGATCCCCGGGTTTGGTTTTCAGGAAGCTACGAGCACCACCTGACGCATCTAAAATTCTCAAAATTCAAAATTCAAAATTCTAAAGCAGTGAAGACTTTTCCATCTGCTTTTAAAGAAAGTAATCCCAGACAAAAACATATTTTGGGCTATTGTTAGAGTTGTCTTCAACTAAAAAATCTTCAGTAGCTCTTATACCAAACTTTATAGTTTCATTCCTCTATATTCTGATGGTTTTTACAGACGGGTGTGTTCAGATATCATTCTTATGGACAACATGTTGTTCCTAAAAACATGCTTTCAGTATTTTATAATTCATGGAGTGACACATAGAGATATCTGTAATTCCTTTCTGTAAAAACGTCAGAATCTAATATGTCAACAAAATGTAACAATAATTCCGAACCTGGCTTAATCTAATGTTCACATTTATGTTCTGGAAACCTATGGAAATGATCATATTATCATATTTAGCATATTTTATAAGATAATGCCTCATTTTTAGATCTAAATATAACAAAACCATGAATTACAAAAAAAATAAAGAATAGTCTTCATGTGAGTAATCGGCTGGGAAAGTTTCATGGCGATTAAGACGTCTAAACTCTTGTACTGCATCACAAAACAATGCAAAGCCAGAACGCGAGCTCTGAAAGATCAGAAACAATGTGTGTGATGTGTGGAATAAATCTTTAGCATCACAGAAACAATACTTAAGTCAACGTTAGTAGCTTCTTTATTCTATTGGTCAAGAGACAGAGATGGGCTACGACCTGTGCCACTCTCCCCGCCATCACAGCGTTACGCACGGACTAAAAGGAGTATCGTGCTCGTGCGTCACCTTTCAACACGGTGCCAACGTCATCCATCCGTGAGTGAGAAGTGTGTCTGATGTCTTACCGGTCTCGATGGCCGAGCTGTGGAGGTCCATGCAGCCGAGCAGGACGAGCAGCCTGAGCAGCCGCCGCCGGCAGCTCTGCGCCTCCATCATCACCGGGCTGAGGCACGAGTGCGCGCGGAGGAGAGGAGAGCTCACAGAGGCACCGGACTCATTACCGCTGCTCGTCAGCGCGTCGGACGCGGCGGTTCGTGAAGGAATCGATCCGGTGTGTGGAATCTATCCGTGGGTTGAGGCCAGCCGCGCTGCTCTCCATCATAACAGCCTCCTCTTCTGGCTTTTATTCCAGTTGAACCTCCTCTCGGTCCAGTCGTCTCCACGACAACGCCCAACCAATCAGCTGTCAAGCCAGGCATAAACAAAAGTTCCCCCTCCTGATTTAGACTTCCACAATATTGTCCATGATTAGTGCCCTGTATGCTCCTTCTTCCTCGTGACTGTTATTTTTCTATCAGTGACGCGTTAAAAGTTCCACTGTGTGTAGCATTCATGGATAGTATTATGTTTTCTCTCTGGAAACTGAACCCTATATTTCTGTTATCGTTCATGTCTCCACCATGGATGACAACGACATATTTATGACCGTTCTCAGTGGCGCGTGAAGCAAATAAAAAGTTAGACTTCTAACAGATGAAATGATCCCCAGATCTTCATCTATCTTCTGCATCAATGGGCCCTGAGAACCAGAGCACTGGATTCCTTTAGCCCCGCCTCCAGCCCTCAGGTCCAGCCTCGTTCTCATTTGCATGAATGGAGGAAGGAAAACAACCCTGGATTTAGCTAGTAGTGCATTTTACAACTTTTAACACCACATTATTTAAATAAGGGCTATTTAAGTGTTTCTACTGATAAGTTGATTAACCTAGAAATCTGCTTATTGACAGATGTCTCTGTCCCAATGTAAGTCAATGGAGAAAAGGTGTTTTTGGACCCCATGGCATCACGTGACTGACCTTGAAGTTGTAATTTCACTGTTTGGACCCCGTTCCCCTCACTTCCATCTTTTCCTTGCGTCTTAGTCCTCCAGCAGTGCATGGAGAGAAACCATGCGAGGTGATAGGACACGAGGAAATATGTTTTAAGAAACATGAGACGTCCTTTCCTCTAAAGCAGGGGTCTCAAACTCAATTTGACTTGGGGTCACCGCTGGTATTGTGATCTCATCGGAGGGCCACACAGAAAGCACCATATTTTTGAAAGTTTACTTATTTATTTACTTTTACGTTCATAACATATTTTGTCATACTTAACATAAAAAGGCAACCAGCAGTTTCTATAGATTTTTATAACAGTGCAAATACTTGTTTTAAACAACAACAAACAAATGCAATCCCTGAATTTGTACTTTATTCTATTTCTTGCCAGACACCTGGCAGCGCTTCTGATCACACAGCTGAGCCACATCGACCCTGATCCAGGTCACAGTGGAAACCCTGATCCAGGTCACAGTGGAAACCCTGATCAAGGTCACAGTGGAAACCCTGATCCAGGTCATAGTAGAAACCCTGATCCAGGTCACAGTGAAACCCTGATCCAGGTCATAGTAGAAACCCTGATCCAGGTCACAGTGGAAACCCTGATCCAGGTCATAGTAGAAACCCTGATCCAGGTCACAGTGGAAACCCTGATCCAGGTCACAGTGGAAACCCTGATCCAGGTCACAGTGGAAACCCTGATCCAGGTCACAGTGAAACCCTGATCAAGGTCACAGTGGAAACCCTGAGTACAGCTTCAAGATGGGAATAACTAAGCCTGGACCGGTACTTGCATTTATTAAAGTTTATAGTCGAGAAAGGTTTCTCACAGATATGTGCTTCCAAAAAGGCACATTTACCCGACTGATCACTTTTGTCTGCTCAGGGAAGGATGGAGGCAATTCTCTCATAAATGGTCCAGTCATGTCTGGTTTCCTGAATTTAGCGTTTAGATCACTGTTTCACTGCAAGTCAATAAGTTCCATTTGCAACATTCTCAGGACACTCTCCACATCCGCTGAGAAGGGGTCTGCAAACAGCTGGAAAGTGTCACGGCGTGCCTTGAAGTCAGCAAAACGCAGATCAAACTCCTGCAGTAGGTTTTCAATAGCAGAGGCATATTC
Source organism: Taurulus bubalis (assembly GCF_910589615.1). NCBI lineage: Eukaryota > Metazoa > Chordata > Actinopteri > Perciformes > Cottidae > Taurulus > Taurulus bubalis. The sequence goes on along the minus strand of NC_136593.1, from coordinate 24,661,041 downwards.
CTCACCACTGAAGGCTGTGCCCTCATCCACAAGAGATCTGCATGGTGTGAAATGGCTGAGATTTTTCATGGAGAAGGCTTTTCACATTTTCATAAGTTGCCAGGTATGTTACACATACAAGTAATTTGTCTTGACGGGTGGTGCATACATTGGATAAACAACAACAATCAACACAGTGCAATAGGAACATATTAAAAGAATTACAATTACAATAGAATAAAAAATATAAAATAAAGTCCACTAGGAAAGCAAGGTCTATTACCCATCTTTGATCATCAAATTCAGAAACATCCATTCTGCCATCTTCCATGAATTTCTTTATGAAAAAGACTTTGCTGAGACGCGAGTCCTTTCTGAAGCTGCGAGGCTCGTTTTTTTGAGTTTGAGACCCATGCTCTAAAGCAGGGGTCTTCAACGTGTTTCAGGCCCAGGACCCCCAAACTAATAGAGAGATGGAGCAGGGTTATAGTATATATATTGTACTACAATTGTGTTTTATATTAAACTGGACCTATATAACATACCTTGTTATTGTGCAATCAATACTACAATGTAAAACATCACAGCCCTGTTTAGTGATGTCCATTTACTTCTTCTCTTAAACTCAAAGAGCTCTGACAAGTTTTAGATTGTGTACTTAACTGTTGAAGCTAAACTTACATTTCATTTGTGTTGACTTTTTTTTAGATTTGTTAGAGATAATTTAACTTGGGTCTTTAAGTTAGTGGGTTAGTTTTAGGGAAACCGTCTTTCTTAAACCATGTCCAGGTTGAAGCCTGGTCATAATCTAATATATAAATACTGCAGATAAGTGAGGAAGCCCATTTCCGTCCAGAAAAGAAAAAAATAAGATGAAAATGTAACTGTGATAATATAAATATTCCCATGGTAAATCATAATTATGAGATAGAAAGTCGACATTCAAGGACATTGTTGGGCTGTCTCGGCTGACCTGCCGCTTCAATGTCGCATCCCCCAACAGAGCCATGGACTGGAGGACCGGGGCGGTGGTTCCCATCTTCAAAAAGAGGAACAGGTGTTCAAGATTAACTGTTTTTTTAATTAACTGGTTTTGTTCGCATTCGTGAGGCAGCTGTGTGTAGGTGTGGCCTTCAGGGCCCATTTTGACTAACTAGGACAGGGGTCAGCAACCTTTCATATCCAAAGAGCCATTTTGCCTTTTTTTTCACCAAAAAAAATGTGTCTGGAGCCGCAAACGCTATTTGATATCACGGCTTATAAAGTTTTATACATAGTCATATTATATGTACAAAAAACTATAGTTTGTTGTATTTCTGAAATTATAGACCAAGAATAAAGAAAATTTTTGACATTGTATTGCTATTTTACCTGTTTATAACTATCAAACTCTTATGAAGAGGAGAAAAAAAAATAGTCATGTGTCGGCTACATTAAGGTCCATTAAAAATACAACTAGGCAGACCTTGAGTCTGTATATGTGGTTCATGTGGTGGAGGGTTTGCCCTGTAATCACAAGGTACTGGGTTCAATACCTTGCTCTTCAAGTGAGGTTTCCATTTTAAAACGCATATCTTTTGCTACGTTACACTGAGCGTCCTCACTACAGATTTTTAGAGCACCGCAAACGGAGAAGGACGGATCCGTTTTTACTAACGGACTTCTCAGTGTCTCACGAGCTGTCACACAACCAGCAGCACTATTGCAGTTTGGAGACTGGATCCACTTCCTGAAAGTCTATTTACTTTGCTCAGTTTGCTGCAGCAGTTGAGAAATCGCTCTTCTTCTTCATCTGCAGCTTGATACTTTCCAGCAGATGCTGTGTGCTTGTTCTGGAAGAGTCTTTCAACATGACATGTTTTGTTGTTTGCTCATTTCTCGCCACATATCAAGCAGACAGGTCAGCAGCATCGTTGGCAGTGAAAGCAAATGAATATGTCCACGCAGAATTAAACTACTTTTCTCCTTGACTTTTTTATTTTTTTATTTAACCGCTCTGTGAATCATGAGTAGCCAGCTGCAGGGGAAGCTGCTTGACAGTGACGTGACAGGATGTGATGCACATTTTAGTTATAGAAATATTTAAACATTTATTTTTATTTTCAGTGACCCAATATCACCTCAAACTCCAAGATAAGAGGAATTCCCTTTGAAAGATTTTCCACAAAAAATAAATCAAAAATGAATAAAATAAAAACATTATTATTTTTTTGTCAAAGCCTCAGGGAGTTAGATGGGCTAAAGAGCCGCATGTGGCTCCAGAGCCGCGGGTTGCCGACCCCTGGTCTAGCTGTTTCTCCCTGTTTCCAGTGTTTACGCTAAGCTAATCACAGCTACTTAAATCAGAATACAGTGTGCTAATTCTCAAGTATCTATCTGCATGTGTGAGCCACTATCAAACAACGTCTTCGTTGATGCTTTCATGTAAAGTACCAGTCATAAAGGTCATGAACTACATAGAAATCCCTGTCTTGTGGTCGCAGGCGAGGCAGATAGGATGAATGAATTCATTGTTGGTTGACTGCAGATGAGGGGTGGCTGTGAAGAACTTCCTCCACTCAAAGTAACGTGCGTACTCCTCGCCATTCATGTCCAGCAGAAAGTCTGCCAGGGACTTTGCATCAGGGAAATCATTTATGTGAATGAAGGCGTCGCCGGGAAGGAACTGCTCGTAGTTTTCTCTTGGCAGACCCAAAACTACAGGAACTGTCCCCGCCTCGAGGGGCCCGTTAACCTTTTCTGTGATGTAGTCTCTGTGGATTGAGTTCTCAAATGAGAGGTAAAACTTACAGCTAGCCATGGTTGAATAATATTCATCATAACTCAAAAAGTGCCCTCCATAGGTTTTACCAAAGACGTGGATCTTGATGTGTTTGGACAGTTCTTGATAATATCTTTCTCTTTCAGCTGTTCCAGTTTCAGGGGCTTTGTTACTGACAATCCAGCACACTAGTTTGTCTTTCTTGGGCTGAACAAAGTCATCTTTCATTTCTGTCTGTCTGATAGTGAGCTCATTCCTCACGATGATGTCAGCATCTCTTCTGTAGCTCAGTGTTAAGTTGAACAGGTGGTCCAGATCCGGTATCTTCGCTGTGTTCGTTGGCGATTCCACATGGAACCAAATCCACTTCTGAAAAGCTTGAAGGGGGTCCTGCGGTATGTTTTTTAAATGCCAGTCTATATCTCTGTGGAAGAAAATGACTCCCTGTGCTTTGCTGTAGAGGGATCTATCATCTGTCAGAACTAGGGATGGGTATCGTTTGGATTTTTCCGATACTGGTGCTAAACCGATACTTTTAAAACGATACCGGTGCCTAAACGGTGCCTGAACCGATACTTTTTTATTGCCAAGACATTTTTTTTTTTCAAATTGAACAATATTATGGACTGTTTAAAGTATGCTATAGATATAAATAAATAAGTACATACAAAACACTTGACTTCAAACTGCAGCTTCAAACCTTTTAACTTCAAACTATAAAAATATATATTTAAAAAAAGAACAGTAACGGGATTCAAACTCATATCATTGGGTGGAAAAGGATCACAGGTCAGTGGCATTACCACTACACCAGGATAGACATAATAGATTTTTTTGTGGATTTATAATCAAATCATCTATAACACAGTCAGCAGTCACATTTAAACGGCAGAGAGCTAACAGATCAACTTGCGACCAACTGCGACTCCATGGAGCATGTTGACGTGACCTGCGGAGCGCTTTACAATATCGCTGCTTTCTCAAACTAATAGACAGCTGTTTAATATCAGACCATTCAAAACGTCTTTGTAGAACTACAAATTAATGAGGCAGATCTTTGTGGTGTTGTTATGAGGTGAAAATACACAATGTGGACAATAACGCAAAGGAGGGAACAAGAAAAGCAGAGCCATAAAATTAAGAATTCAACCAGCCAAGAACACAGATGTAAAACAGTTGAGTTCACTTGAATTTAATAAGGGACACCTAAACCATGTGAATATATGACAAAGTCAATGTGGTCAAACACATTATGATGTGTATCATAAATTATATATGGTCATAAGTGTATGAATACCCAAACATTACACCCATATGTGATCGTTTACCATCTGTTCAAAGATGGGCATTGGCCATATTAAGTTTGTCATATTCACATATTAAGTGGTATAAATCACAGCCTTACAACAAACAAGAATGAAAAAAAAATGAACTCTTTGTATCAAATATTATTCGTTCACCTTGAGTGTGCACCATGTTTACATATTGTGTTGTGATAATGTATTTCTCTTATTAAACCGGACGTGTTGGAACCGGTGCCATATTGGCACCGGTTCTCGGTACCCAACCCTAATTCTGATGGAGCGGCTTTCTGCAGCACTCATTTAGGATTGCGACAGCATTATCACGAAAAGTTATCCATCTTCATCACGAAAATATCACTTGTTTACGGCGACAAAAATACAATATAAAATGATGGTTCTGTCAAGAGTCGAACGCTGTAACCATTTATTATTTTCAATATGTTTTTTGTTTTTGATTTAACTATCCGGTTGAGTGTGTGAATTTGATCTTAATTAGTCATTTTTATTTCGTGGTATTTCCTCAATCTGTTTCTGCGGTAATGACCTCTCACGTGTCCTCTTCTGCGCCTCCTAGGCTTCCGTAGTCCCCTTTACTCTTTACAATTAGATATTATGCATTGCTGAAGGTAAATTGTGTGGAAAATTATGTCGCACTATTTGGTTATATTCTCCAAAAATGTAACCGGTTATGTTACACACGGTTATGGTCGCTAATACGATCACGGTGTCCAGCTGTTGCGTGTCATTTAGACCGTGAACATGAATGTTTTGTGGCTTTTTGATTGAGCCTCGTGGCGCCATTTGCATTACATCGCACCGCCACTACATAGTTATATTTTCTCAGTGTAATTCTGTGTTTTTTTCGTGTTTAGGAAGCGGGTGTGCAGAAGAGTGAGAGACCAGAAACCACTGTGTTTTATTTTCGTCTCCAGGTATGTGTTTTCTTTTTTTTTAATGTTATAATTTTCGCCACTAGCTCTTGCAGTTGCTTATTTTGTCCACTTGGTGTTGCTGTTTCCCCTTGTATATTACGATTCATGGTTTTGGAAATAATGGTTATAATTTAAGTTTAATGTACATGTTAAAGTCTAGAGACAATGATACTGTGCATTGCTGAGGGAAGCGGATGTGCAGAGAGACCAGAAGACAATGTGTGTGTTTTATTGTCGTCTGCAGGAGAAAATAAATACGGGAAAATCATCGTTGACTTCTTAGTGTAACACTCACTCGTGGCAGAATATGATATTTTGGGAATTCTTTTAGTTGGTGTTTAAAATCCTCTGTTGTTGGGCAGTAGCTGGCAGTAAGTTTTTGTTTCGTATTTGTTTGAGATGTTCTCTCTCCTCTCCCCTCCAGTTTCGACCTCGTGGCACACAGAGGAGGACCGGCGTCCGTCCATCGACCGGTCCATCCTGCCCACAGCGCCGCACTCGGCTCGTGAGCCCAACGTGGACCGGTCCCGACTGCCCCGCAGCCCACCTTACACGGCCTTCCTGGGAAACCTGCCCTATGATGTCAGTGAGGAATCCATCAAAGACTTCTTCCATGGCTTGGCACACATATACATACATATAAATAATATATATATATATATATATATATATTAGGGCTGGGCAAAGTTGAAAAAAATTAACTGATTAATCGCATGATTCTTCTGCGATTAATCGCATTATGCGCCAAATTCAATAATGAAGTAAATCCTAGTGTATTGCACGCTTTTATTTTAAAGTAATGTTATCAGAACAATATAGCAGGCACTCTGGAGCAACAGCAAGTTAACAACAGTATATAAATCAAAAATATATGCTAGGTAAGAAAAAAAAGATGTATTTTATTTTTGTGATATGACTGGTCATTCAATTAAATATTGTATTTATTTTCAGATGTTAGACTATTTTATTTTAATGTAAAACAGCTTAATATCATGCTGAAAAAGAAACATTTGTCTTTTATCAGGGAACAACATAAACAGTCTGTTCAGTAGTAAGGGTCCCTGTGAGGGACAAGCCACTCCTTCTTTTGTCCATGTTCAGTTTGTTGCTTACCTTTTTTAAAGATGTATGTTAAAGAACAGAAATTGATTAACTTCATACAAAAGCAATCAGTGCTTTTGATCTTGTTCAGTTTTTCTTACTCTGTGAGAAAAGTCCAGTCTGTGTTGGCTTGAACAAGTGCACTGAAGTCTGGTTGAATGAGGTGGAGATGTTAAGGACAGCTGACGGGTAACTCAGCAGCGCGATTAATGTTCACTCTGGACGCGGAGAGCGAGGCTCCTGTGAGGCTGAGCGCTCTGTGAGGCGGAGCGGCTCGCGGCAGCACCTGCTGAGCAGTGAGCACAGACACTACAGAACAATACGTGCGTCAGTCTGTTGGCAACAAGCCGGTCTGTGAGGCTGTAGAAGCACGCGCGCACATACGCAAATCGCCTTCAAAGTAAAAGCAGTGCCGTTGTATTCCATTTCTGGCGTGCATCTTTTTTATTTTTTGATTGACCTCACGCGGGCCGGACTGGGAGAGCCGTAAGATGCCCAGGTCTGAACTACGCCGTCTGGGAGAGATTTAAAGTGCAGCACCTGTGTGCAGCAGCATTAAGCCCCTCCCAATGCAAAAAAAAAGTGTTGACGCATGATCAAATAATTAACGGCGTTAATAGTTTGCTGCGTTAATGCGTTTTTAACGCTTCAACTCTTTGGCAAGGGAACAAACAGTGAAACAGTCTTTGTTGCTCTTTGCAGGCAGGAGCCTTAAATGATGACCTGAACATCCTGTGAAACTAGTTTGTTTAGTCCACATTAAATTTCATCTGTAATTTAAATATTTATCTCTGAAGTATTTTCCCAGTTCACCCAACCGACACGTCTTGAACTGACACGGTAACTCCGGCTTGCTTGTTATGCTTTGTGACTCTTTTGCGGTGTCATTATTATTAATGTTTATACAAGCAATGTGTATAAGATTTTTTTTTTTTTTTTACAAGAGCACTGTAAAATAATTTCAGTTAAAAGCATTATGTTAAGAAAAATGGCAAAAGTATCAATTGAATTAAAGAAGTAAAAGTTATTTGTAGCCAGACCAGGTCCATTAAAATAATATATTTGCTGTAAGTCAATGTAATTATTGATGCATTCACTTCATCACTTTAATGTTGCTGCTGTTAAAGGTGGATTTAATTTGAACTACTTTAATTATGTATTACTTGATAATAAATAATTATTCATTAGTTGATTTATATTTTGTATTAAGAATTAGAATCTTAAAAGTAACCTAATTATATTGTTAAATAAATGTAGTGATGTTATAAATACAATATTTCCGTTATAGATGTATAAAATGAAAATACTCCAGTGAAGTACAAGCAACTCAAACTAATCCAAAGTGCTGAAGTAGCCTAGTATATCTGAAACTCAAATACATTTGTTTATTTTAGGGTAAAGGAAAACATGCATGACAAACATTTCCACTTCCTCAATTCCAAAGTCGATCAATTTCTTCCATATTTTTAATTTGCACACTGCTCTCGCTGTCTCCTGATCTTGTGTGGGTGAACTGCTGGTCCCAGATCAGTGCATTCTGTTTTCACATGTGGTTCTGTCCCCACCTTCACCAGATCAATGCGGTGCGTCTGCCTCGAGAGCCCAGTAACCAGAGAGGCTGAAGGGCTTTGGTTATGCTGAGTTTGATGATGTGGACTCTCTCCTGAGGTGAGAAGATGCAACAGTAACCTGGTTTTATATTGGTTGCTTTTTTATTTAACTACAGGGTTCTTACGGTCATGGAAAACCTGGTAAAAGTTCTTGAAAATAAATTAAATCCCAAACGTTTTGGAAAAGTCATGGAAATGTGTTATATTCATGTGTTCATAATGTTCATTTATGCTGAGTTTGAAATAATTAATATGCTTTTAAAAGAAAGATGCTCAAAATATAAGCAGGCATACACACAGGCATCAATATAAATGTTTATTCATTTAATCAAACTATTGTCTCATTCATTTGTGTCATTGAAGGTATACTGTATCCTTTTGAATTCTCATTTTTGGTATAAATACTACATTTTCTCACTTTTTCATGTATACACCGAGATTTCACTAAATGTTTGGTCATGGAAATCCATTGGTCAAAATGTATATGAACCCTGTTGAGTTATCTTTGGAAAACTGCTAAGCTATTTGCGAAGCAAGTACCAAACACTGACGCTGTACCTTCATTTTTGTAAAATTAAACCATTTCACTGATTTGATCTTCTCAGGGGTGAAGGAACGATTGCTGATCGGCTGAAGGTCTCACCGTTTGGATTCCGCAGGATATTGAACTTCATTAAGGATGAGTATGGAAATCCACCTATTATCATCACAGAAGTTATTCATAGTGGCTACTACTATGAAAAATACCTCAACCAGGTGCTTAAGAGTATCAAACCACAACTTGCATGGTATGTTTTAAGAGAGACCATTGACAATATCTCATGTAATGTATCTCTGAGAAATGATTGCAGTGGATTGGATCATAGCAATCTTGCCGTTTTCGCAGAATAATTGTCATGTTCAAACCAAGATACCGAATATCTTTTACTTAAGAATCTCAAGTGTATTTGCAATCCTAAAGGTTTTCATTTACTCCTCCTTGCTCACTTGCTAGTTAACGTGGATATCCGGGGTTACACAGCGTGGTCCCTGATGGACAACCTAGAGTGGGCCACACGATTTGGGCTTTTCTGCGTCAATCACTCGGACCCCAAATTGCCTCGAGTGGCCAAGACTTCTGTTACACTCTACTCCCATCATCAACTGCAAAGGATTCCAGACCCCATGCATGCTTGAACACCGTGCCTGAAGGTAAATTGATGCAACCAGTAGCTTTTTTTTTTAAAGCTCACCAATTAAAATGTAATTCGTGCAAAAACCTAAGTAAAAGAAAACAATAAGTTGTATGAGGGATAAACCCTTTACATGGGTATTTTACTGTATATACAGAGGACAAATAATCCCATAAAATGCAGCAAGGCCGAGATCCTCCCCGTGGCACTGCAGTGGCAGGTTTCAGTCAGGTGTCGGGACAGTGGCAAGCAAACGGCACTCGTTCGACACCCGTCAAGAAGCCCAAGCTGAGTGGGTGGAGTAGGGCTGCACGATTATGGCCAAAATCCTAATCCCTACTATTTTGATCAATATTGAGATCACTATTATTTATCACGATGATTCATTCATTTTAGGGACATCTTTTTATTCCGCTTTCACGTTTAAATGAACACTGCTTCCACTTCCATTGTTGTGCTACATTCCAGCTAATATACAAATCTTTGCATCAGACTGGTCCTTATCACAGTGCATCTCTTAGAAGAAAAATATTAATAAAATAGTGTAAACACTTTTTACACAAAATTAAATCAACAGAGCACTGCTTTCACTTCCATGTTGTGCTACATTCCAGCTAATGTACACGTCTTTGCATCAAAATAAAACTTATACTGTGACATCCCTTTTTATTTCCCCTGACGTTTTTCATACAGTGCAGGTAATGCCTGTTTGGAGAAATAATTGCGTGAGGGGATCACGTATCTTGTCTACTGTCTTGACCATTTTTCTGAAGCCTTCACTCCTCACAGTATTTATTGGACACATGTCAGTGTCTTTGGGAGGTGGATGGATTCGCTGCCGCGCTATGCAGGGTCGCTGTTATGGTTTTCTGGGTTGACGTTGGACATGGACGGAGCTACGTTAGCTTTAGCCTTAATGCATTCGTTGTACTGTGTTTTGTGGTGTTTTTCAGGTGGTTGAACAAGTTGGTTGTATTGCTATGCGGACACAACTCTAATGCACTCTGTGCACATGATTTGTTCTTGGTTAACATCGCTTACCCTAAATCCCAAAAGCTTCGAGTCAATAGATTATGATCCTTTTCGAGGGACTAGCTTGTCGCCTTCTGCTCCTGACATTTTATTTACTTTTCACGCGACACCTGCGGCCGTCTGCTCTCTGTTCTGTTGTCTGTCTCTCTCTACTCTTCTACTAATACCGGAGTCGACTGCAGACGGAGCCTTTTTTGAGGCTGTCGCTGCAGGGTGTGCGCGCATGACACCTCCCATCTCGTTCTCCCCTGGTGGTTGGCTGACTGTTAGTTGAGGAAGCGCTTGATTTGATATGTAGCAGAGCACGCATTGTGGCAGCCAAAATCGTGATCGCAACTACAATGCAATTAATTGTGCAGCCCTAATGCCGTGTTCACACCAAAACAGTTGCGAAAGCCAATCAGCGTTGAGAAGCTCCGCCCGGCATCACCGTCGTTACTGAATCAAACTGCTGGTCCGCTGAAGGAGCGCTGGAAGCGGCTTCATTCAGACACTCGTCCTGGAGGAGTCGGAGCTGTGTGTGACTACGGATAATGTTATGAACCCAGACACGGGGGTGGTTGATGTTCCGACGTGTGTGGGACTTCCTCAACAAGTATAAAGCAGAACTAGTTGTCATTTACCTGGTGGCAAATTGGCATCACACTTTTCTGCTCAAGCTGCGTTCACACCAAACGCGTTGCGAATGTTACTCGTGCCTGAAAGGGGGCGTGGCTTATCTCCGTAAAAACAGTTACCGTTTCCGCCATCCACCATGGAAATAACCACTAGTTCTGTTATATACTTGTTGTGTAAATTCCACATACGTCGGAACATCGAACTCCATCGTGTCTGGGTTCATAATATTGTCCGTAGTCCCACAACAGCGTCTGAATGACGGCCTCTTCCAGCGCTACTTCAGGCGGACCAGCAGCAGTTTGATTCAGCAACGGCGGTGATGACGGGCGGAGCTTCTCAACGCTGATTGGCTTACGCAACTCAGCGTCACGAAAATTTCAACTCTTACGAATTCGCGCTGCGTCATTTGTGCCACCCGGCGGAAAATTTGCTTTTCCGCAACCTCGTGCGTTGGCTTTGCTTGTAATCTACTCGCGCATCAAATTTGCAATGTGTTTGGTGTGAACGCAGCATGACAGAAGCCTGTAAGCTCGCTGCCAACAAAACGGTTAACATTTACACGAGGGCTGCAACAACGAATCGATAAAAATCGATTATCAAAAGTGTTGGCAACAAATTTCATTATCGATTCGTTGTGTCGCGAGATTATTGCGGGAGTCATAAAATCGCGGAGGGAAAAAAAAGAGCAGAGAAGAGCAACTGGCCGCCAGCGTGTCTGAGATTGGAGTGAGAGACTGAGAAACGCTGAGGTTGTGATCTCAGCAAAAATCTAACATCTTGGATGTGTCGAGTCTTAATATAAAGCAGGGTATGCTAAAGCCAATTACAGTAAAAAAAACGGTGTATAGAGAGCAAAAATGTAATAATAATAAAAGCGTCAGCTAAATGAAATGTAGAATCACAGAGGCCTTGTTGACATCATCTGGAAAGCCCATTACTCACTGACTTTGCTAGAAGCCATACTGATCCCTAAAACTATCTGTGTTTATGAAATGTGAGGCTCACACTAACACTTCTGATCCCATTTCAACAGGTGATGCTGCTGCGGCTTGAAGAGAGGCTTATTTGGGTTCCTCTTTCCAGCTCATAACACGTATGCTAGATGGGCCTTCAGAAATATCTTTCACTTATGATGTTAACGTATTGCCAGCCATCGGCTCCCCCAGAGTGAAGGGTTGGGCCTCATCTGGTGCACTTTAAAAAATGATGTCAGACAATTGACAAGTGCTCTCTTCCACTGTAAATTAGCTCACAGCAGAGATAACTTAACAAAAGGGGGATATGTATATGTAATTTATTGTAAAGATAATATATCCACATTTTGTACAGTTTTTAGTAACGCTACACTAAAAGACAGCAAATTATCAGTGATATAACATGGAAGGAGATTAAATCTACATACTTGGGTAACTGTCCAAAGCAGGTTGAACGCTAATTGGCTGACGCAACTATGACTCGCGCGTTTTTTTTTCAGCAGAGTTGGGATATTTCAACTCGCCCTCTGTTCGCGCCGTGTCCTTCGCTCTGTTCGCCCCGCGTCAAACGTGCTATTTGCGCCGCCTCAAACGAGTCTATCGCGTCGCCCGGCGGAGAACTTGCGCCACGTTTGGCGTGAACACGGCATAAGTATGTTGCGTTATAAAGAATTTGGTAGACAAACACTAGACGTCATTCCTCCAACAAACTGTTACCTTCCAAAGAATCACACTTTCACTGATTGCTTTGAATCACTAGACACAATTTAGGCAGTAAATAAACTGATAAATAAAGGCTACATGGAACACAACAGTGCTGTAATACAACGTCACAATAAAGGGCTGAATTCAATCTTTACTAATTATTAAGCCTACTTTAAGTCGTAGGTAATCAACTTGGTGAATGCCAACGTTTTCACTTTTTTTTTTCATGTTTTTTTTCACATGACACTGACAAGTGGTTATGCCGAAATGTTATGTTTGTTTTTTAAATAAAAGTCAAATAATATCTCCACTTGTCCTCTCCTTATAGGTGTCAGTCGGTGCCACGAGCTGCCAGTGCCAATTTCATTTTTGCAAATTTTATAGAATGTGTCTAAAACTCTGAACTATTTTTCTGGCTCAGATCTCTTAACCATTTGTGGCGAAAGAGCTCTGTTCATTCAATTGAATTATTCCATGTATCTGTTTTTAATAAAGGCTTAAAGACATTTCAGTATTTCACTACGTTTAATTTCCATAACACCGAAGGAATGCTGTTCGCTTACCGCTGTTCTGACTGACACGTGCCTAAAATGTCGCTTTCTTTCATGGAAAACAACATTCAGTGGTTGTAGACATTTAGATGTTGTGTGTATCATCAGGTTTTCTGTTCCCACATTTAAGATGTGAGAACATGTGTTTAGATTTACTGTCTATATTATTGTGTCTTTTCTACAGCAACGAGCGCGGCCATCACACCCACGCCCCCTAACAACACTGAGATTCCTGCGTACGAAGCGCTCTACAAATGCTGAGACCGGATTCGCCACCACATTTGTTCTGCAGTTTTAATATTAGCTAATACATTTTACATGCTGCAGTAAAATTAGTGATTTATATGTAGGGCTAAATGTGATGTACAGTTCTTTTTATAAATATATAAACTGTTTGTGTTCCTGATATATTGTTTGAGTTGCATTTCTGAGTATTTCCTTTAGCAATTTGTGTTAATGGTGTCTGTGAACTGCAAAGTCAATAATATGAAAGCTTAATTCCAAGGTAAATTAACTAAATGAACATTTAGGATCTCAAAAAAAGAATTTAGATATTTGCTGTAACCTCAAGATTGTGGAGCTTTGAGCCAAGACTGTAACCCCTTCAACCACACATTTGTAAGTCGTCATTAGTGTGATAAACTGGTATAAAAGAATATTTTTAAACATCCAAATCATTCAGTTTTGTTGAACATTTCTTATCAGGATCAGTTTGAGTAATTCCTTGGAAATGGTCCACAACAGTACAATGTACTGTTACTTTAATTAGACTCTGGTAGGTGGCAACTTATTAACTGTTCCATGAATGAAGTTGTTCAAATACATCGTTAGGACATGTCTTGTGTATGAGATGCTGCTGGAGTTTCTGCAGAGACACGTGAAGATCCATCCGTCTATCATCCCTCGGTAGCTCACGCAGGTACGCAAGCACGCGCGTACGTCAAAGTCATGGAATCAGAACGGCGAATTCTACCGAGACTATATAAAGCATGCAGATTCTCTAAATCGTTCCTTCGCACTTCAACTTCACAAGAGTCAACCTGCGAATTTTTTTCTGCTGCAAAGCTGAAATCTTTTGAAAACCTGATCGCCTAAAAACCTTCTGGAGAACCAACGTTTGAAGAACCGACCTGAAGAAAACCGAAAACACACCTGCTGACTGAGAATCTCGCTGAGGACCACCTGCTGACCAGAGTTTCACAGTAGCTTATCAACTTTTTAAGGTAAGAAATATTATCATTTCATGTCAAATGTGTTTATTTATGTTTCTTACATGCTCAAAGGGGTGTAAAATCAGTAAATTAATGTTAAATGTTGAATAGAAGGATCGTCATAAATGGAACGTTGGGCTTTTTCTTGGCAAAAAAAAGGTTTGAGGTCACTTGACGTTTTTTCGGTTTAAAATAATAATTATACAGTCAAACCGGAATACTTTTAGCACAAAATGTGTGGAATGTGTCAACACTTGCATCGTGATAGAGAAATACAGTTATTTTTGTTTGCGGGGCTCATATTTTCCAAATTTGCCGTCGAAAATGTGGAAAAAAGATGGCCGCCGTGCCGTTTCTGTCCGTGACGTCACTAAGTCTGCAGCGTTGAAACTACAATTTTCCAAAGATGGACTACAAAAGACCGCATATATACTTCGTCCATGTTCTTACAGTGTTGGTTCATAGTATTGTAACGACCCTGGGGCAGGAAAGCTACGAGACGTTAGCTTGCTTTAGGTGTGTTTATTAAGGAAACAACCGAACAGGCTACTGTGGGCCGTAGCCTACGCCAAAACAACAGTAAACACCGTGAAAACCTCTCAACATGCTTCACCTCTGCTCCCGGTCATAGACTCGCTGTCAAAACGGCTCATAACACCACAACAACATCCCACCTCACTCGCTCTGCCAATCACAGGCATGCTCATAGGTAGCTACCATGACTGACAGGCTTCACAGCTACACAGCTCATGAGACGTTCACTGACCTGAAATAGAAATTAAAGAAGGAATATAAAGTGAAAACAAGGGATTGCCACGGAGTACAAAGCTACTGAACTGTCTGTCTCTCTCTCCCCCATCAGGGTGTGAACCCCAACAGCTGTGAGATTATTTATATATCATGGAAGTGGGGACTTTCTAATACATGTTTTCCTCCTCAGCCACTGAGCGCACTGCCGAGATGCTTCCCTACTACCCGGTTGGCACTGGCGGTGGGGACTGGCTTCAGGAGGCTCAGCCTCCTACAGGTAAGGGGAATAGCGAGCAGCAGTTCCCTCCACCTTATTACTGGGGGGAACAAGGCCCTGCTGCTCCTTTTCCTTATGTTACTTTCGCTGCTCCTGATGCTTTTCTCCTTGCTTTCCAACCTGATGCTCCTCCTTTCGCTGATCCTCCTTTCGCTGATCCTGATGCTCTTCTTCTTGCTTTCCAACCTGATGCTTCTCCTTTCGCTGCTCCTCCTTTCGCTGCTCCTCCTTTCGCTGCTCCTGATGCTCTCCTTCTTGCTTTCCAACCTGATTCTCCTCCTTTCGCTGCACCTGATGCTCTCCTTCTTGCTTTCCAACCTGATGCTCCTCCTCCTTTCGCTGCTCCTGATGCTCTCCTTCTTGCTTTCCAACCTGATGCTCCTCTTTTCGCTGCTCCTGATGCCCTCCTTGCTTTCCAACCTGTTCCTTCTCCTTTCGCTGCTCCTGATTCTCTCCTCCTTCCTTTCCAACCTGACGCTCCTCTTTTCGCTGCACCTGATGCTCTCCTTCTTGCTTTCCAACCTGATGCTCCTCCTCCTTTCGCTGCTCCTGATGCTCTCCTTCTTCCTTTCCAACCTGATGCTCCTCTTTTCGCTGCTCCTGATGCCCTCCTTGCTTTCCAACCTGTTCCTCCTCCTTTCGCTGCTCCTGATGCTCTCCTTCTTGCTTTCCAACCTGATTCTCCTCCTTTCGCTGCTCCTGATGCTCTCCTTCTTCCTTTCCAACCTGACGCTCCTCTTTTCGCTGCTCCTGATGCCCTCCTTGCTTTCCAACCTGTTCCTCCTCCTTTCGCTGCTCCTGATGCTCTCCTTCTTCCTTTCCAACCTGACGCTCCTCTTTTCGCTGCACCTGATGATCTCCTTCTTGCTTTCCAACCTGATGCTCCTCCTCCTTTCGCTGCTCCTGATGCTTTCCTTCTTGCTTTCCAACCTGACGCTCCTCTTTTCGCTGCTCCTGATGCCCTCCTTGCTTTCCAACCTGTTCCTCCTCCTTTCGCTGCTCCTGATGCTCTCCTTCTTCCTTTCCAACCTGACGCTCCTCTTTTCGCTGCACCTGATGCTCTCCTTCTTGCTTTCCAACCTGATGCTCCTCCTCCTTTCGCTGCTCCTGATGCTCTCCTTCTTCCTTTCCAACCTGACACTCCTCTTTTCGCTGCTCCTGATGCCCTCCTTGCTTTCCAACCTGTTCCTCCTCCTTTCGCTGCTCCTGATGCTCTCCTTCTTCCTTTCCAACCTGACGGTCCTCTTTTCGCTGCACCTGATGCTCTCCTTCTTGCTTTCCAACCTGATTCTCCTCCTTTCGCTGCACCTGATGCTCTCCTTCTTGCTTTCCAACCTGATGCTCCTCCTCTTTTCGCTGCTCCTGATGCCCTCCTTGCTTTCCAACCTGATTCTCCTCCTTTCGCTGCACCTGATGCTCTCCTTCTTGCTTTCCAACCTGATGCTCCTCCTCTTTTCGCTGCACCTGATGCTCTCCTTCTTGCTTTCCAACCTGATGCTCCTCCTCCTTTCGCTGCTCCTGATGCTCTCCTTCTTCCTTTCCAACCTGACGCTCCTGATGCCCTCCTTGCTTTCCAACCTGTTCCTCCTCCTTTCGCTGCTCCTGATGCTCTCCTTCTTGCTTTCCAACCTGCTCCTCCTCCTTTCGCTGCACCTGATGCTTTTCTCCTTGCTTTCCCACCTGCTGCTCCTCTCGCTTTCCCTCCTGCTTCTCCTCCTCCTTTCGCTACCCCTTGTGTTTTTCCTCCTGCTGCTCCTTGTCCTCCTCCTGCTCCTCCTCCCCTTGCTTCCACACCTGCTGCTCCTTCTTTTGCTTCCACACCTGCTGGTCCTTGTCCTCCTGCTGCTCCTCCCGCTTTTCCTCCTGCATTCCCACCTGCTTCTCCTCCTACTTTTGCTCCCCCTTGTGTTTTTCCTCCTGCTGCTCCTTGTCCTCCTCCTGCTCCTCCTGCTTCCACACCTGTTGCTCCTTGTCCTCCTGCTCCTCCTGCTTCCACACCTGTTGCTCCTTGTCCTCCTGCTGCTCCTCCCACTTTCCTTCCTGCATTCCCACCTGCTTCTTCTCCTTTCGTTACCCCTTGTGTTTTCCCTCCTGCTGTTCCTTGTCCTCCTCCTGCTCCTCCTCCTGCTTCCACACCTGCTGCTCCTCCCGCTTTCCCTCCTGCATTCCCACTTGCTTCTTCTCCTCCTTTCGCTACCCCTTGTGTTTTTCCTCCTGCTGCTCCTTGTCCTCCTCCTGCTGCTCCTCCTGCTTCCACACCTGCTGCTCCTCCTCCTGCTTCCACACCTGCTGCTCCTTGTCCTCCTGCTGCTCCTCCAGCTTTCCCTCCTGCATTCCCATCTGCTTCTCCTCCTCCTTTCGCTACCCCTTGTGTTTTTCCTCCTGCTCCTTGTACTCCTCCTGCTGCTCCTCCTGCTTCCACACCTGCTGCGCCTTGTCCTCCTGCTGCTCCTCCCGCTTTCCCTCCTGCATTCCCACCTGCTTCTCCTCCTCCTTTCGCTACCCCTTGTGTTTTTCCTCCTGCTGCTCCTTGTCCTCCTCCTGCTGCTCCTGCTCCTCCTGCTTCCACACTTGCTGCTCCTCGCCCTCCTGCTGCTCCTCGTCCTCCTGCTGCTCCTCCTGCTTTTCCTCTTGCATTCCCACCTGCTGCTCTTCCTCCTTTCTCTACCCCTTATTTTTGTACTCCTATTGCTCCTCTTGCATTCCCATCTGCTGCTCCTCGTCCTCGTCCTCCTGCTTTTCCTCTTGCATTCCCACCTGCTTCTCCTCCTCCTCCTTCCCCTTGTTTTTTCCCTCCTGCTGTTCCTCTTCCTGCTGCTCCTCCTGCTTTCACACCTGCTGCTCCTCATCCTCCTCCTGCTGCTCCTCCTGCTTCCACACCTGCTGCTCCTTGTCCTCCTGCTGCTCCTCCCGCTTTTCCTCCTGCATTCCCACCTGCTTCTCCTCCTCCTTTCGCTACCCCTTGTGTTTTTCCTCCTGCTGCTCCTTGTCCTCCTCCTGCTGCTCCTCGTCCTCCTGCTGCTCCTCCTGCTTTTCCTCTTGCATTCTCACCTGCTTCTCCTCTTCCTTCCCCTTGTTTTTTCCCTCCTGCTGTTCCTCTTCCTGCTGCTCCTCCTGCTTTCACTCCTGCTGCTCCTTGTCCTCCTCCTGCTGCTCTTCCTCTTGCTGCTCCTCGCCCTCCTGCTGCTCCTCGCCCTCCTGCTGCTCCTCGCCCTCCTGCTGCTCCTCCTGCTTTTCCTCTTGCATTCCCACCTGCTTCTCCTCCTCCTTCCCCTTGTGTTTTTCCTCCTGCTGCTCCTCTTCCTCCTGCTGCTCCTCCTGCTTCCACACCTGCTGCTCCTTGTCCTCCTGCTGCTCCTCCTGCATTCCCACCTGCTTCTCCTCCTGCTTTCACTCCTGCTGCTCCTTGTCCTCCTCCTGCTGCTCTTCCTCTTGCTGCTCCTCGCCCTCCTGCTGCTCCTCGCCCTCCTGCTGCTCCTCGCCCTCCTGCTGCTCCTCCTGCTCTTCCTCTTGCATTCCCATCTGCTTCTCCTCCTCCTTTCGCGACCCCCTGTGTTTTTCCTCCTGCTGCTCCTTGTCCTCCTGCTGCTCCTCCTGCTTTCCCTCCTGCATTCCCACCTGCTTCTCCTCCTCCTTTCGCTACCCCTTGTGTTTTTCCTCCTGCTGCTCCTTGTCCTCCTCCTGTTGCTCCTCTTCCTCCTGCTGCTCCTCCTGCTTCCACTCCTGCTGCTCCTCGTCCTCGTGCTGCTCCTCCTGCTTTTCCTCTTGCATTCCCACCTGCTTCTCCTCCCCCTTGTTTTTTCCCTCCTGCTGTTCCTCTTCCTGCTGCTCCTCCTGCTTTCACTCGTGCTGCTCCTTGTCCTCCTCCTGCTGCTCCTCCCGCTTTCCCTCCTGCGTTCCCATCTGCTTCTTCTCCTCCTTTCGCTACCCCTTCTGTTTTTCCTCCTGCTGCTCCTTGTCATCCTCCTCCTGCTGCTCCTTGTCCTCCTCCTGCTGCTCCTTGTCCTCCTCCTGCTGCTGCTCCTCCTGCTGCTCCTCCCGCTTTCCCTCCTGCATTCCCACCTGCTTCTCCTCCTCCTTTCGCTACCCCTTGTGTTTTTCCTCCTGCTGCTCCTTGTCCTCCTCCTGCTGCTCCTCTTCCTCCTACTGCTCCTCCTGCTTCCTCTCCTGCTGCTCCTCGTCCTCGTCCTCCTGCTGCTCCTCCTGCATTCCCACCTGCTTCTCCTCCTCCTTCCCCTTGTTTTTTCCCTCCTGCTGTTCTTTTTCCTGCTGCTCCTCCTGCTTTCACTCGTGCTGCTCCTTGTCCTCCTCCTGCTGCTCCTCCCGCTTTCCCTCCTGCATTCCCATCTGCTTCTTCTCCTCCTTTCGCTACCCCTTGTGTTTTTCCTCCTGCTGCTCCTTGTCATCCTCCTCCTACTGCTCCTTGTCCTCCTCCTGCTGCTGCTCCTCCTGCTTCCACACCTGCTGCTCCTTGTCCTCCTGCTGCTCCTCCCGCTTTCCCTCCTGCATTCCCACCTGCTTCTCCTCCTCCTTTCGCTACCCCTTGTGTTTTTCCTCCTGCTGCTCCTTGTCCTCCTCCTGCTGCTCCTCTTCCTCCTACTGCTCCTCCTGCTTCCACTCCTGCTGCTCCTCGTCCTCCTCCTGTTGCTCCTTGTCCTCCTCCTGCTGTTCCTCTTCCTCATACTGCTGCTCCTCTTCCTCATACTGCTCCTCGTCCTCCTTGTCCTCCTCCTGCTGCTCCTCTTCCTCCTGCTGCTCCTCCTTCCACACCTGCTGCTCCTCGCCTTCCTGATGCTCTTCCTGCTTTTCCTCTTGCATTCCCACCTGCTTCTCCTCCTCCTTCCCCTTGTTTTTTCGCTCCTGCTGTTCCTCTTCCTGCTGCTCCTCCTGCTTTCACTCCTGCTGCTCCTTGTCCTCCTCCTGCTGCTCCTCCCGCTTTCCCTCCTGAATTCCCACCTGCTTCTCCTCCTCCTTTCGCTACCCCTTGTGTTTTTCCTCCTGCTGCTCCTTGTCCTCCTCCTGCTGCTCCTCTTCCTCCTGCTGCTCCTCTTTCCACACCTGCTGCTCCTCGCCCTCCTGCTGCTCCTCCTGCTTTTCCTCTTGCATTCCCACCTGCTGCTCCTCCTCCGTTCTCTACCCCTTTTTTTTGTACTCCTATTGCTCCTCTTGCTCCTCGTGTTTACACACGTGCTGCTCCTCGTCTTCCTCCTGCTGCTCCTCGTCCTCCTGCTGCTCCTCCTCGTGCTTTTTCTCTTGCATTCCCACGTGCTGCTCCTCGTCCTCGTCCTCTTGCATTCCCACCTGCTGCTCCTCGTCCTCGTCCTCCTGCTTCTCCTCTTTCATTCCCATCTGCTTCTCCTCCTCCTTTCGCGACCCCTTGTGTTTTTCCTCCTGCTTCCACACCTGCTGCTCCCAGTCCTCCTCCTGCTGCTCCTCTTGCTTCCACACCTGCTGCTCCTCGTCCTCCTGCTTCTCCTCTTGCATTCCCACCTGCTTCTCCTCCTCCTTTCGCTACCCCTTGTGTTTTTCCTCCTGCTGCTCCTTGTCCTCCTCCTGTTGCTCCTCTTCCTCCTGCTGCTCCTCCTGCTTCCACTCCTGCTGCTCCTCGTCCTCGTCCTCCTGCTGCTCCTCCTGCTTTTCCTCTTGCATTCCCACCTGCTTCTCCTCCCCCTTGTTTTTCCCCTCCTGCTGTTCCTCTTCCTGCTGCTCCTCCTGCATTCCCACCTGCTGCTCCTCGTCTTCCTCCTCCTGCTCCTCCTGCTTCCACACCTGCTGCACCTCTTCCTCCTGTTGCTCCTCCTGCTACCTCACCTGCTGCTCCTCCCGTTTTTTCTCCTGCATTCCCACCTGCTTCTCCTCCTCCTCCTCCTTCCCCTTGTTTTTTTCCTCCTGCTGCTCCTCCCTCTTCCCCACCTGCTGCTCCTCGTCTTCCCCTTCCTGCTCCTCCTGCTTCCTCACCTGCTGCTCCTCCTGCTTTTCCTCTTGCTTCCACACCTGCTGCTCCTTGTCTTCCTCCTGCTCCTCCTCCTGCTTCCACACCTGCTGCTCCCCGTCCTCCTCCTGCTGCTCCTCTTGCTTCCACACCTGCTGCTCCTCGTCCTCCTGCTTCTCCTCTTGCATTCCCATCTGCTTCTCCTCCTCCTTTCGCGACCCCCTGTGTTTTTCCTCCTGCTGCTCCTTGTCCTCCTGCTGCTCCTCCTGCTTCCACACCTGCTGTTCCTTGTCCTCCTGCTGCTCCTCCTGCTTTCCCTCCTGCATTCCCACCTGCTTCTCCTCCTCCTTTCGCTACCCCTTGTGTTTTTCCTCCTGCTGCTCCTTGTCCTCCTCCTGTTGCTCCTCTTCCTCCTGCTGCTCCTCCTGCTTCCACTCCTGCTGCTCCTCGTCCTCGTCCTCCTGCTGCTC
Source organism: Taurulus bubalis (assembly GCF_910589615.1). NCBI lineage: Eukaryota > Metazoa > Chordata > Actinopteri > Perciformes > Cottidae > Taurulus > Taurulus bubalis. The sequence goes on along the minus strand of NC_136593.1, from coordinate 24,639,662 downwards.
CTGCTGCTCCTGCTGCTCCTCCTGCTGCTTTTCCTCTTGCATTCCCACCTGCTTCTCCTCCCCCTTGTTTTTCCCCTCCTGCTGTTCCTCTTCCTGCTGCTCCTCCTGCTTTCACTCCTGCTGCTCCTTGTCCTCCTCCTGCTGCTCCTCCCGCTTTCCCTTCTGCATTCCCACCTGCTTCTCCTCCTCCTTTCACTACCCCTTGTGTTTTTCCTCCTGCTGCTCCTTGTCCTCCTCCTGCTGCTCCTCCTTCCACACCTGCTGCTCCTCGCCCTCCTGCTGCTCTTCCTGCTTTTCCTCTTGCATTCCCACCTGCTTCTCCTCCTCCTTCCCCTTGTTTTTTCGCTCCTGCTGTTCCTCTTCCTGCTGCTCCTCCTGCTTTCACTCCTGCTGCTCCTTGTCCTCCTCCTGCTGCTCCTCCCGCTTTCCCTCCTGAATTCCCACCTGCTTCTCCTCCTCCTTTCGCTACCCCTTGTGTTTTTCCTCCTGCTGCTCCTTGTCCTCCTCCTGCTGCTCCTCTTCCTCCTGCTGCTCCTCTTTCCACACCTGCTGCTCCTCGCCCTCCTGCTGCTCCTCCTGCTTTTCCTCTTGCATTCCCACCTGCTGCTCCGCCTCCGTTCTCTACCCCTTTTTTTTGTACTCCTATTGCTCCTCTTGCTCCTCGTGTTTACACACGTGCTGCTCCTCGTCTTCCTCCTGCTGCTCCTCGTCCTCCTGCTGCTCCTCCTCGTGCTTTTTCTCTTGCATTCCCACGTGCTGCTCCTCGTCCTCGTCCTCTTGCATTCCCACCTGCTGCTTCTCGTCCTCGTCCTACTGCTTCTCCTCTTTCATTCCCATCTGCTTCTCCTCCTCCTTTCGCGACCCCTTGTGTTTTTCCTCCTGCTGCTCCTTGTCCTCCTCCTGCTGCTCCTCCTGCTTCCACACCTGCTGCTCCTTGTCCTCCTGCTGCTCCTCCTGCTTTCCCTCCTGCATTCCCACCTGCTTCTCCTCCTCCTTTCACTACCCCTTGTGTTTTTCCTCCTGCTGCTCCTTGTCCTCCTCCTGTTGCTCCTGCTCCTCCTGCTTCCACTCCTGCTGCTCCTCGTCCTGCTGCTCCTCCTGCTTTTCCTCTTGCATTCCCACCTGCTTCTCCTCCTCCTCCCCCTTGTTTTTCCCCTCCTGCTGTTCCTCTTCCTGCTGCTCCTCCTGCATTCCCACCTGCTGCTCCTCGTCTTCCTCCTCCTGCTCCTCCTGCTTCCACACCTGCTGCACCTCTTCCTCCTGTTGCTCCTCCTGCTACCTCACCTGCTGCTCCTCCCGTTTTTTCTCCTGCATTCCCACCTGCTTCTCCTCCTCCTTCCCCTTGTTTTTTTCCTCCTGCTGCTCCTCCCTCTTCCCCACCTGCTGCTCCTCGTCTTCCTCTTCCTGCTCCTCCTGCTTCCTCACCTGCTGCTCCCCGTCCTCCTCCTGCTGCTCCTCTTGCTTCCACACCTGCTGCTCCTCGTCCTCCTGCTTCTCCTCTTGTATTCCCATCTGCTTCTCCTCCTCCTTTCGCGACCCCCTGTGTTTTTCCTCCTGCTGCTCCTTGTCCTCCTCCTGCTTCCACACCTGCTGCTCCTTGTCCTCCTGCTGCTCCTCCTGCTTTCCTTCCTGCATTCCCACCTGCTTCTCCTCCTCCTTTCGCTACCCCTTGTGTTTTTCCTCCTGCTGCTCCTTGTCCTCCTCCTGTTGCTTCTCTTCCTCCTGCTGCTCCTCCTGCTTCCACTCCTGCTGCTCCTCGTCCTCATCCTCCTGCTGCTCCTCCTGCTTTTCCTCTTGCATTCCCACCTGCTTCTCCTTCCCCTTGTTTTGCCCCTCCTGCTGTTCCTCTTCCTGCTGCTCCTCCTGCATTCCCACCTGCTGCTCCTCGTCTTCCTCCTCCTGCTACCTCACCTGCTGCTCCTCCCGTTTTTTCTCCTGCATTCCCACCTGCTTCTCCTCCTCCTTCCCCTTGTTTTTTCCCTCCTGCTGCTCCTCCCTCTTCCCCACCTGCTGCTCCTCGTCTTCCTCTTCCTGCTCCTCCTGCTTCCTCACCTGCTGCTCCTCCTGCTTTTCCTCCTGCTTCCACACCTGCTGCTCCCCGTCCTACTCCTGCTGCTCCTCTTGCTTCCACACCTGCTGCTCCTCGTCCTCCTGCTTCTCCTCTTGCATTCCCATCTGCTTCTCCTCCTCCTTTCGTGACCCCCTGTGTTTTTCCTCCTGCTGCTCCTTGTCCTCCTCCTGCTGCTCCTCCTGCTTCCACACCTGCTGTTCCTTGTCCTCCTGCTGCTCCTCCTGCTTTCCCTCCTGCATTCCCACCTGCTTCTCCTCCTCCTTTCGCTACCCCTTGTGTTTTTCCTCCTGCTGCTCCTTGTCCTCCTCCTGTTGCTCCTCTTCCTCCTGCTGCTCCTCCTGCTACCTCACCTGCTGGTCCTCCCGTTTTTTCTCCTGCATTCCCACCTGCTTCTCCTCCTCCTTCCCCTTGTTTTTTTCCTCCTGCTGCTCCTCCCTCTTCCCCACCTGCTGCTCCTCCTGCTTCCTCACCTGCTGCTCCTCCTGCTGCTTTTCCTCTTGCTTCCACACCTGCTGCTCCTTGTCTTCCTCCTGCTCCTCCTCCTGCTTCCACACCTGCTGCTCCCCGTCCTCCTTCTGCTGCTCCTCTTGCTTCCACACCTGCTGCTACTTGTCCTCCTGCTGCTTCTCCCATTTTTCCTCCTGCATTCCCACCTCCTCCTCCTTTCACTACCCGTTGTTTTTGTGCTCCTCGTCCTCCTCCTGCTTCACATCTGGTGCTCCTCGTCCTTGGGATGCTCCTCCCACTTTGCCTCTAGCATTCCCACCTGCTGCTCCTCCTGCTTTTCCTCCAGCATTCCCACCTCTTCCTTTCGCTGCCCCTGAGTGTTTCCTCCTGCTGCTCCTCCTGCTTTTCCTCCTGCTTCTCCTCCTCCTTTCGCTGTTCCATAATCTTCTCCTCAAAATGTTCCTTAAGTTTTTCTCATGCTGCTCTTGACTATTTTGTTGCTCATTTTTCAACATATGGTTGCCAGGTTTGTCTCTTTGGTTCTTCGATCTTAGAAGAGGCCGAAGTGGAATTAACTCCCCACCTGCTGCTCCTCCTCCTTTGGCTGCTCCGCCTGCTTTTCCACCTGCTGCTCCTCCTCCTCTTTTGGCTCCTCCCCCTGCTTGTCCACCTGCTGCTTCTCCTCCTTTGGAAAAACAGGAGGAGCAGCCAAAGGAGGAGGAGCAACAGGTGGAAAAGCAGGCGGAGCAGCCACCTGTTGCTCCTCCTCCTCCTTTCGCTGCTTCTCAATCTTTTCCTCATGCTGCTCTTGCTTGAGCATATGTTATGTGTTCTGTGTTAATCATATGTTTGCCAGGTCTCTTTGATTCTTAGATCTGCCTCGAGAACGTCTTTCTCCACAGGTTCAACTGGCCTTAATATGGCAAAAAAAAGGTAAAGTCTCTCAAATAAATTATTAATTGTAATATTCAATACGTCAAAGATTATTTTCCCTACTAACCATTTTGTCTCACTTAAACTCATCTTACTCTGGATGAAAAAAGTAAGTATGAGCTTCTGTTTCATTCAACAAAAATATATCAATATTAATAGAATATGCAAGGGAGGCCAGAAGCCTAAAAGGCTCTTTGTCCATGGAGCATGCATGCTTTCCCTAAATTTAAATAATGTGATAATTATATGTGTTTTACTAACCATGACCGTACTTCACTTTAATCCTAATCCACCACCTGAGATGCTGCTGTTCACTGAGGATGAAGAAGGTAAGTTAGAGCTTCTGACATGGAAACAGTGTGACTTAAATAGTCTATAATGTAAAGATAAAGTAGGAAATGTGTGTGTAACGTGTTCCTTACCCCCGTGGCCACTTCCCACACCTCTCTTTGCAGCTGAGCCCCAGCACCCGACTTTGGCCGGGGAGCCATCCGGACCTAACCTACCTGCTACTCTTAATGTTGCTTCTTTTAATAATCCAGAGATGACTCATTTTACTCCCTCTATTGTACTTAAAGTAATATGTATTAATTCCTTTGAGAGGAACTCAACGTACCTCCAGAGTTGCCTTGACAAGGGAGCAGGAGAGAAGTGCTCTTCTGTGTTTCAGTGGATAAGTGTCACGGCCGCTTCCTGGTCTCTCCCGGTTCCTGCTCACCTGCCTGCAATCAACTCATCGCCTCCAGCAGATCGACCCCGGCTCTCAGTGCCAAATGGCCTCAACTACTGTGGTAGGTAATCACCTGCTTCTGGCTTCTCTAGTTTTTTGCTTTTGGTTTTTGGAGATGTGATTAACTGCCTTTTCTCTTTCCCTTATTTCTAGTTTTTGATATCATCGTGCAGCTCGTGCCTTTTGGAAATCCTGGGACCCGACCGAATGGATGTGGAAGAAAGGACAAATGAGACGAAAGCCGGGCGTCCCAGAGGCCACTGTCTCAACTTTGGTGTTTCATTCAATAAAACACTCAAGCGTCACTTTTGTATTGTGAGATTTATTGTAGCTTCAGTGTTGTCGAGTTAATGTGGGGAATGGGTTTTAGAACAGTGAATCGGTCGCAGGTGTCATAAAAATGCCGACGGTGGCTACAATGCTGCTCAAACCTCTTCCACCAACATGTACACCGAGTCATCTGGATGACTTGTAGAGCAAAGAACAGATCTTTTTCTTTTTTTAAATCAATCCAGGTTTAAAGCGTCCCCACATATTCATGAGTTCTGAGAAGATAAACTTCAGAGAGGAGAGAGGGAGCGCACTGAGCCTGAAACACATGCACACACACCATATCAACACAGATTCATTTAAATTAATTTCAAAAGGCATAGTCTGATGTTCTGCAAACCAGTGAATCAATATTTCATTCAGCATTGCTTTGAGTTTGAACATCAAACACTAAATGTAATAAAACTACAGCCATGCTGGTGGTGAAGGTATCGTATTTAATAAAACCTATTGGAAGAATATGGAAGACAGAGCACTTGATAACACTTGAAACATTGATATTCTTGGCCAACCCAAGGCAATAACAATAAAATAAAGTAGTGAAGTGACGTTTGGCCTGAAGGTGGCACCAGAGATACAGAAATGTTACAAATCCAAAGGTTAACCTTTAAAAGGTGCCAAACTTTTAAAATGTGATTAAATTGTGTGCAAAGAGAAAGGAGGTATATTTCAGAATAAACTAGGATGCTCAATGTTTCTGCTGCAGTACGGAGCATGTAAAAGGATCTCAACCGTCTTCAGCTGATAACATACAGCACACCGGGTGGGACTATTGGTGCTCTACTAAATAATATTTACATATCTATGTGCATATAAGGTGACCATTGCTTCAGAAATGACACGCACACATGCGCACACACACACACACAGTGTGGAAGAGGGGTTGGTCGTGGTGATGGGATGGGGGCTGTCACCGTGATGCAGAGTTAAGGGTGTTGACAGCTGAGTGGAAGAAACTGTTCCTGAGCCTGCTGGTCCTGGAACGGAGGTTTCTATAGCGCCTCCCAGAGGGGAGGAGGGCAAACAGTCCATGGCTGGGGTGAGTGGTGTCCCTGACAATACTGTACGCTCTCCGCAGGCAGCGCTTGAGGTGGATGGTCTCGATGGCAGGGAGTGGAGTACCGGTTTTCACCACCCTCTGCAGTGCTTTCCGGTCTGAGACAGAGCAGTTGCCATACCAGACTGTGATGCAGTTAGTAAGGATGCTCTCGATGGTGCAGCGGTAGAAGTTCACCAGGATCAGAGGAGACATGTGGATCTTCTTCAGTCTCCTCAGGAAGAAAAGACGCTGGTGTGCCTTTTTGACCAGGGTTGAGGTGTTGAGGGCCAAGAGAGGTCTGAGATGTGGACACCCAGGAACCTGAAGCTGGAGACACGCTCAACCTCCGTTCCATTGATATGGATGGGGGAGTGTGTGCAGCGCTTTGTCTTCCTGAAGTCCATGATGAGCTCTTTGGTCTTTTTGGTGTTGAGGGTCAGGTTGTTGTTGGCGCACCACGCCGCCAGGTGCCGGACCTCCTCCCTGTAGGCCGACTCATTGTTGTTGTTGTTGTTTAGGGTGAGGGTTGAGGAGGTGCGATTGCCTAACCTAACATACTAGGGTCTGTTGGTTAGGAAATCCAGTATCCAGCTGCAGAGCGAGGTGTCGATGCCAAGCTCACCTAGTTTAGTGTTCAGTTTGGAGGGGATGATGGTGTTAAATGCTGAACTGAAATCGATGAACAGCATTCTCACATAGGTGTTGTTGTTGTTCAGGTGGGAGAGAGCAGAGTAAAGCGCTGTGGAGATGGCGTCCTCTGTGCTCCTGTTCTGGCGGTACGCAAATTGGATGTGGTCCAGTGTGGGTGGTAGGCAGGTTTTGAGATGAGCCAGGACCAGCCTTTCAAAACACTTCATGATGATGGGGCTGAGTGCAACAGGGCGGAAGTCGTTTAGGCTCGATGCAGTGGAATGCTTTGGCACTGGCACGATTGAGGTGAGTTTGAAGCATGTGGGTACGGCTGCTTGGGCCAGTGACAGGTTGAAAATGTCAGTCAGGACCCCAGTCAGCTGCCCAGCACAGGCCTTGAGCACGCGTCCGGGGATGCCATCAGGGCCAGCAGCCTTACGAGCATTGATCTTGCTTAGCGCAGCACACACGTCGGTGGGGGAGAGGGGGAGGGGCTGGTGGTCTACAGGGGGCAAAGTCTTGATGGCCTCCGCCTCCTGGTTGTCCCTGTCAAAGCGGGCATAAAAGTAGTTAAGCTCATCCGGAAGGGAGGCGTCGCAGGTTGGGGGGGGGTATTGGAGGGTTTGTAATCCGTAATGGCCTGGATGCCTTGCCACATGCATCGGGGGTCAGAGTTGTTGTTAAAGTACTCCTCAGTCCTTAGCTTGTGGTTGTGCTTGGCCCTCTTGATGCCCCTCTTTAGGTTGGCTCTGGATGAACTGTAGTCTTGCGCATCACCTGATCTGAAGATAATGATAGAGCTCTGCTTTACAACCTCCAGGATTGTCCCCTCAGAGCACAAAGCAGCTGTTTGCCTGTGTGGCCCTCTAGTGGCTCTAAAGAAAAGAGCACTTCAATGAACAAAGATGAGAAGTCCTTTTACTGGATGTACAGATGGAGAGGTGCCTGTAAGGAACAGTGGCAGTCAGGTCAATTTGAAGCATACTGAATGTTCTTTCAAATCATTCTGATGGCTTTTGGAGAAAAATTTAAACTATTGGGGTTAAAATGGTGGCTAGATGCATCGCTGTCTTATTGATACTACCACTAGGATTTTCCAGGGTCATTTCTATATTCTAGTAAAGGGCTTTACAGACTTTAACAGCCCCTGAACAAGGTGAAAAATGACATTATACATGAAGGAGAATTAGCCTATGGAAAAGAGGTGGACACCTTCAGTATGTCCCAATGCCTGGTTCTACCTTCTGGTCACTCGTGTCATGGAAAACTTCAACAAGTTTCACTTTAGAAAAAAAGAGCTCACCCCAGTATGATAGTGTTACTGTTTTTTTAATTTTACAAAAGGTTAGTTCTCAAACACAAATAAAATCAAAGATACAGAACATTTTAAAAGATAAAGATAAGTTACAAAGCGAATCAGTTTCAAAAGCATATTTACAAAACAGAATTAAATATAGGAGTGCCGATACTACACAGCAGGTAATCCCGATAGGTCTGTAGGTCATCAGCAAGAAAATCAAATGCAAGCAGTCTGAAATAGAGCATACCAGTGATTATTGAAAAGAAGTCAAATATGTGAACAGGAAATAAAGGGCCCTAACAAGAGAGTAAGAAGGATCATACATGACGAAGAACTGGCCTTAAAACAGCAAGAGAATAAAACAAATGAAATAGAAGCAGCGGTATCTTTGGAGTCGTGTGTTGAATGCATAGATATTCAGCAGCAGACTAGCTGGTCTTTACATCTGTTGTGATCTGCCCAAAATCAAAGAAATGAGCCACTTCCAATTTGAGTCTGTTCTACATTATGCAGTAAGTTGCTTAAGGCAGGTACTCACATGATACACACTTCTTTACTGGGGACACACACACACACACACACACACACACACACACACACACAAAAAGAAAAAAGAAAAAAGACAAGGCATCAGGCCTTTTCTCCCAATCTCCCAAGAAAACTTGTGTGTAAATGAATGTTCCCAACTTTACCGCCATTTCTACATCACCTTATATTTTCTAGAAAAAAACAGCCATTTAGTTGAGGTACAGGTCTGATAAATCACATCTTTGATTTATAAACTTGTAAAAAAAATGCATTTAGTTAGTTTAGTAAACAATCGTTCTTTTCATTTCCTCTCATCAGCTAAGCAAACGCAATGGGCGGAAGCCTTTTATATTAGAGTCAACGTTATCAGTAGACTACAATTATCTGAGCTATTCAAACATCAAGGCTCCATCCATCATGGGGCTCAAATGGGAACTATTGTTATATTCTGCTAATTGAATTGGCGACCCAAGTAGAATTTCTTGCGACCCACTTGCAGGTCCCGACCCAGTGTTTTGGAACAGAAATAAAATACTTCTAACTAAAGTAGACAAGGCAGATTGGTACTAAAAGACCTAATGGTGTGATGGAGAATATTAGTGAATGTTTCCATTAAAGTCCATAAGTCAATCCATGGTTCATCAGCCAATCAAAGCTGACATTAAACAAAACATGCTCTCCCACATAATCCCACTTTGATACTGCCAATTCTACATCCAGTAGATTGTGTTCCATAATGCACTCAGTTTAGCAGGGCACAATAACACACCTGCAGTCAATTAAATAAAGGCAGTTTAAAAGGTGCTATGGTGTGAAATTATGAGCATTAATACAGCATCAAACCACATGCATGCTGATCTGCATGATCACAAGTGAACGCATGCCAGCAGGCTTTGTCAAGACAGCACAGTGCCCCGTTTACTTTTTGGCCCCACCAAAGCATGATACCTCAGGATTATCAGCACGCTTCTGATAGTAGTAGTCACTTAAAATAGATTTACGTAATGTTTCTTTATTGGCCCCGTGATAAAAGTATTTTCTGCACCGCTGTTATGGCAACGTTACACCATGCGTCATCTAACGGTCTTATTGGATTGCTTTATATTGTTTGTTTGCTTTAACGGCTATGTACGAGTGAGAATGGCTTTAACTAACGCTACAGACTGTCATTAGAGTCTGTAAATCCTTTCAATTATTTCCCTCATTCAACTCAGATAAAAAAAATAAAATCCTTTTGAATTTGAGGTCCAGTATTTTACTGATCACGCATCTGACAATAGGGTCTGCTATGTTGTTGCATCTATTGGTTTTTCAGAGAGGACGATGGAAAAGAACGGCTTATCTTTTTCCACGCTGAGAGCTCTGGAGGAAATCCCTCAATCGTAGCTATGCTCTGAATTTAGCACCTTTAATGTCCAGCCTGTCTTCAAAAGGTTTAACTGCACGAACAAATGGCTCATTAATGATGAACCAGTATTGTACCAAACAACAAAGGATACACTGACTCTGTTTGAGTTGGGTGACCTTCACAAATGGAATGGACATTTCAGTTTGTAATTAATGTCGTAAATTGAAACAAAGCGCAACAAAATGACTTGGTTTTATTTCGTAAAAACATCATGGTTTGGCTTAAAATAACCATGTTTCTTATGTTATTTCAGCTACGCTCATGAATAAAAATAAGTCGACGTTGACTTTTGGTTTGGTGGGACGACTCCAGGAGGAGACAAGTTTCTCTCAAAAAGCTACTTGACAATGCAGTTTTGTTGTATGTGAATGTAATGTTTAGGCTGGACATTGACCTTAAATCAAATATTGTATCTTAGAACTAGCAAGTGTAATCCATCCCTGATGATTACTTCAAACAATAAAACTCTTTATATTTTGTTTAGGTTAGTGTCTTGTAAAAAATAGCATTTCCCTCCCCTCCATTATGTTCAGATTAATATATATTCATTATGTTTAGATTTATACCCGAGAGCCTTTCCTCCTTCCAGTGCACGCAGTTCAAAACTGAAGTTTTGTTTGCATTGCGCCAGGCTTTGGGGTTGCTTAATGAATCCCGTTAATGATGCGATTGTGCAGCAGCTCCTGTTCATGGTTGTGCTGGGTGGGCTTCACCTCCTCGTCCGTCAGCCGAGCATTCTTCCTTATCTCCTCCAGGGAGTAGTCCTGGACCAGGCTGCCGTTCTCGAAAACAGTCACCAGCAGGTCCTGAGGAACGCAGAGCACACAGACAAACCGTTAAGTCCAGGGGAAAGAAGTTGAACGAACTATTAAACACCGCTTTTAGTTTACAATGTGCCTGATTATTCTCTCCAGGTACAGTCGTTTGTCACGCTTGGTGAGCTTGAAGTGTTTAATAGAAGCTTTATTGCATTATGGGAATGTAGCATCCAACATTAAGAGCTCGACCCATAGCGACTGATAGTCCGTATATCTTAGCCTCTGCTGCCCCGATTATCACCACTCTTTTAGTATCGGTTTCTTGTGAGCTTCCCATCTTTAAGAAAGCATCACGCAACAATATATGAAACATCTTTATACTCAAAGTACAAGAGTCCCGTTTTCAAACACCTGATATCTGGCTATCCGTCAGTGAAAGCTCAAATACAGGACATTATAAATGGCTTCACAAGATCAACAGAATACATTGGAAGCCTGCAAAAATAAAATGGCTGGCTGAGGAATCACAAACAAGTAATATCATCAAGAGACGTTCAAGTAAGGATGTCAAGAGGTACACGATGAGGAACCATCCTCATCGTGTACCTCTTGGTGGATCACAAGGATTGATCACCAAATAAACAAACGCACACAAAAAAGCCCAGGTTAGTTTGAGTTTGCTTAATAAACTACTTAAATACTTAGTCGTGTAATCAGCAGTTTCCAAAAAAACTCTTTCATTTCCTCTGGAAAAGAGACTGAGAAGTTCAGACATTTCCACAAAACAACCTTTCATAGTCACTTCATCCCAACTGCTGAGGTTAATTTAGATGTAAAGAGACAACAATGTTTAATAGATTAATTTGTGAGAAACAATAGAAAAGCAGTTGATTTCTGAGTGGAAAATGTAACTAAAGAAAAATGAGTATGGCCATATTAACAGGGGGCACTTGACCTCTCACCTCAAGATACGAGTGAAAATGGATCTACCAATACTCCAGTTAGCGAATGTGTTTTCCAAAAGGACATGCCCTCACTTTGCCCTCATGATTCTACTGACAGTGAGAGTTAAAGATGAAATGCTGGGACTAACCTCCTCAGGCTTGCCTGCCCCGCTCTCTATCGTCTCCAAGAAGCCATCAGAGTTTTTCCTCAGAGATAATCGACCCTTCTTTGACCCTTTGGACGGGTCGGTCACCGGCTGCTTGTACACGTCCATCTGGAAGAAGCAGAAGGAAATTACAATAAGTGAAATCACGTTGAAAAAACAAGCCTCTGGGAGGATTTCTGCATCTGGGACACACGAGGAAGCACCTCTGGTCTTTTTATTCATTTTCAATCAACATGTCTACGACAGATGCACCAATTAATACAATGGAAAACGTGTTCATGCCGTGATAGGCGTGTGTCTCTGTAATACAGCACGGTAACACACGGTCAAGTACAGCAAGATGCACGCTTGGCATTTGTGTTCATGTTGGTGCCCTCAAATGTCTGAAATGAATGAGTGAAATATTGTGATCACTAAACAGCTTTTTAGAGAGGGAGATTTCTGATGACTATGTCATCCACTGCATTACAGAACTTTATTAAACACCTTTGTCTTGCTACGGTCTGTTATAATAAAATCATTTTTGTAATCAATACTTTGTGTCAAATCATTGATTGATTTCGATGATGCACAGGTCATTATTATCATCAAATTATAAATGGGACTGTAATTGTATATCTTGTTTCTAGTTCTATGACCATCAAAAGCATTTTAACCCTATGTGTCATCATTCACTCATTCATACACTGATGGCATTCTGCCATGCATGTGCCACCTGACCATCACAACTATCTAACATTCACACCCATTTCACAACAATGACCGGTTATCTCTCACAGGGAAGTATGGTCGGTCAAAGTTGAACCAGGGCGTAGTCTACTTCCTGAGGCTGACTTAAGATCAAGTTTTAAATCAGACTTAAAAAGTCTGTAAAAGTGCACAATTAGCTGGATGATGACAACTAGTTATTCAAGATAACTGCATCCAACATTAAGTATCAATTCTAAAACTACACTCAACAAGACGACTGACCCTGAAGTTGTAATTCCACCGTTTGGCCCAGGACCCCCAAACTAATAGAGAGATGGAGCAGGGTTATACTATATATATATATATTGTACTACAATTGTGTTTTATATTAAACTGGGCCTATATAGCATACCTTGTTATTGTGCAATCAATACTACAATGTAAAAAATCACAGCCCTGTTTAGTGATGTCCATTTACTGAGCTCTGACAAGTTTTAGATTGTGTACTTAACTGTTAAAGTTAGTTTAATGTACAGTAATGTCTTGTGTTTATTTTTTTAGATTTGTTAGAGTAAATTTAACTTGGGTCTTTAAGTTAGTGGGGTGGACAAAAATAAATGCTGACATGTTTGAGTTTGAGGATCTTTCTTAAAACATGGCCAGGTTGAAGCCTGGTCATAATGTAATATATAAATACTGCAGATAAGTGTGGAAGCCCATTTCCGTCCAGAAAAGAACAAAATAAGCTGTGATCATATAAATATTCCCATGCTAAATCCTAATTATGAGATATAAAGTCGACATTCGAGGACAATGTTCGGTTGTCTCGGCTGACCCGCCTCTTCAATGTCGCATCGGGAACAGGTGTTCAAGATTAACTGTATTTAATTAACTGGTTTTGTCCGCGTGCGTGAGGCAGCTGTGTGTAGGTGTGGCCTTCAGGGCCCAGTTGGACGAACTAGGAAAACAACATTTCGATCTTTTTAAAGAATATAAACGGAACAGTTTACTGTCAAATCCTCTCCCTGTTCGTGAGGTGGTGTTGAGACGCCGCGAGGACAAGACTGAACTATAAGTAGGTGACTCTGTAGATGCCTGTTCAATATACTACTAACGTCAATGCATACTTGATAAAACGCTCTTGTTGTCAGTCTGATATTTAAGTCATACATCGTTGTCTGGTGTCAAGTCGATTTGAGACCAGTTTACTCTTCATACAGTGGGTCAGTGAAACGTGCAGACAGTGTTTACACCCAGCTCGACCGCCGCAGTCAGCTGTGGGAAAGTGTGATCCGCTCTTTTTAAACATTATGACGGAGCAGCTTTCTGCAGCATTCATTTAGGATTGCGACAGATTATCACGAAAAGTTATCCATCTTCATCAAGAAAATATCACTTGTTTACTGGCGACAAAAATACAATATAAAATGATGGTTCTGTCAAGAGTCGAACGCTATAACCTTTTAACCATTTCTTATTTTCAATATGTTTTTGATTTAACTATCCGGTTGAGTGTGTGAATTTGATCTTAATTAGGCATTTTTATTTCGTGGTATTTCCTCAATCTGTTTCTGCGGTAATGACCTCTCACGCGTCTTCTTCTGAGCTCCTAGGCTTCCGTAGTCCCGTTTACTCCTCACAATTAGATATTATGCATTGCTGAAGGTAAATTGTGTGGGAAATTATGTCGCACTATTTGGTTATATTCTCCAAAAATGTAACCGGTTATGTTACACACGGTTATGGTCGCTAATACGATCACGGTGTCCAGCTGTTGCGTGTCATTTAGACCGTGAACATGAATGTTTTGTGGCTTTTTGATTGAGCCTCGTGGCGCCATTTGCATTACATCGCGCCGCCACTACATAGTTATATTTTCTCAGTGTAATTCTGTGTTTTTTTCGTGTTTAGGAAGCGGGTGTGCAGAAGAGTGAGAGACCAGAAACCAGTGTGTTTTATTTTCGTCTCCAGGTATGCGTTTTCCTTTCTTTTTTTTGTTATAATTTTCGCCACTAGCTCTTGCAGTTGCTTATTTTGTCCACTTGGTGTTGCTGTTTCCCCTTGTATATTACGATTCATGGTTTTGGAAATAATGGTTGTAATTTAAGTTTAATGTACATGTTAAAGTCTAAGACAATGATACTCTGCATTGCTGAGGGAAGCGGATGTGCAGAGAGACCAGAAGACAATGTGTGTGTTTTATTGTCGTCTGCAGGAGAAAATAAATACAGGAAAATCATCGTTGACTTCTTCCATGCCCTTTTCCACATCTGTAATATATGTTGAATAGTGTAACACTCACTCGTGGCAAAATATGAACATGATATTTTGGGAATTCTTTTAGTTGGTGTATAAAATCCTCTGTTGTTGGGCAGTAGCTGGCAGTAAGTTTTCGTATTTGTTTGAGATGTTCTCTCTCCTCTCCCCTCCAGTTCCGACCTCGTGGCACACAGAGGAGGACCGGCGTCCGTCCATCGACCGGTCCATCCTGCCCACAGCGCCGCACTCGGCTCGTGAGCCCAACGTGGACCGGTCCCGACTGCCCCGCAGCCCACCTTACACGGCCTTCCTGGGAAACCTGCCCTATGATATCAGTGAGGAATCCATCAAAGACTTCTTCCATGGCTTGGCACACATATAAAAAAAGCAAAAAAGTAAAAGCAGTGCCGTTGTATTCCATTTCTGGCGTGCATCTTTTTTATTTTTTGATTGACCTCACGCGGGCCGGACTGGGAGAGCCGTAAGATGCCCAGGTCTGAACTACGCCGTCTGGGAGAGATTTAAAGTGCAGCACCTGTGTGCAGCAGCATTAAGCCCCTCCCAATGCAAAAAAAAAGTGTTGACGCATGATCAAATAATTAACGGCGTTAATAGTTTGCTGCTTTAATGCGTTTTTAACGCTTCAACTCTTTGGCAAGGGAACAAACAGTGAAACAGTCTTTGTTGCTCTTTGCAGGCAGGAGCCTTAAATGATGACCTGAACATCCTGTGAAACTAGTTTGTTTAGTCCACATTAAATTTCATCTGTAATTTAAATATTTATCTCTGAAGTATTTTCCCAGTTCACCCAACCGACACATCTTGAACTGACACGGTAACTCCGGCTTGCTTGTTATGCTTTGTGACTCTTTTGCGGTGTCATTATTATTATTAATGTTTATACAAGCAATGTGTATAAATTTTTTTTTTTTTTACAAGAGCACAGTGAATTAAAGAAGAAAAAGTTATTTGTAGGCAGACCAGGTCCCTTAAAATAATATATTTGCTGTAAGTCAATGTAATTATTGATGCATTCACTTCATCACTTTAATGTTGCTGCTGTTAAAGGTGGATTTAATTTGAACTACTTTAATTATGTATTACTTGATAATAAATAATTATTCATTAGTTGATTTATATTTTGTATTAATTAGAATCTTAAAAGTAACCTAATTATATTGTTAAATAAATGTAGTGATGTTATAAATACAATATTTCCGTTTATAGATGTATAAAATGAAAATACTCCAGTAAAGTACAAGCAACTCAAACTAATCCAAAGTGCTGAAGTAGCCTAGTATATCTGAAACTCAAATACATTTGTTTATTTTAGGGTAAAGGAAAACACGCATGACAAACATTCCTATTTCCTCAATTCTAAAGTCGACCAATTTCTTCCATATTTTTAATTTGCACACTGCTCTCGCTGTCTCCTGATCTTGTGTGGGTGAACTGCTGGTCCCAGATCAGTGCATTCTGTTTTCACATGTGGTTCTGTCCCCACCTTCACCAGATCAATGCGGTGCGTCTGCCTCGAGAGCCCAGTAACCAGAGAGGCTGAAGGGCTTTGGTTATGCTGAGTTTGATGATGTGGACTCTCTCCTGAGGTGAGAAGATGCAACAGTAACCTGGTTTTATATTGGTTGCTTTTTTATTTAACTACAGGGTTCTTACGGTCATGGAAAACCTGGTAAAAGTTCTTGAAAATAAATTAAATCCCAAACGTTTTGGAAAAGTCATGGAAACGTGTTATATTCATGTGTTCATGATGTTCATTTATGCTGAGTTTGAAATAATTAATATGCTTTTAAAAGAAAGATGCTCAAAATATAAGCAGGCATACACACAGGCATCAATATAAATGTTTATTCATTTAATCAAACTATTGTCTCATTCATTTGTCATTTAAGGTATACTGTATCCTTTTGAATTCTCATTTTTGGTATAAATACTACATTTTCTCACTTTCATGTATACACCGAGATTTCACTAAATGTTTGGTCATGGAAATCCATTGGTCAAAATGTATATGAACCCTGTTGAGTTATCTTTGGAAAACTGCTAAGCTATTTGCGAAGCAAGTACCAAACACTGACGCTGTACCTTCATTTTTGTAAAATTAAACCATTTCACTGATTTGATCTTCTCAGGGGTGCAGGAACGATTGCTGATCGGCTGAAGGTCTCACCGTTTGGATTCCGCAGGATATTGAACTTCATTAAGGATGAGTATGGAAATCCACCTATTATCATCACAGAAGTTATTCATAGTGGCTACCACTATGAAAAATACCTCAACCAGGTGCTTAAGAGTATCAAACCACAACTTTCATGGTATGTTTTAAGAGAGACCATTGACAATATCTCATGTAATGTATCTCTGAGAAATGATTGCAGTGGATTGGATCATAGCAATCTTGCCGTTTTCACAGAATAATTGTCATGTTCAAACCAAGATACCGAATATCTTTTTCTTAAGAATCTCAAGTGTATTTGCAATCCTAAAGGTTTTCATTTACTCCTCCTTGCTAGTTAACGTGGATATCCGGGGTTACACAGCGTGGTCCCTGATGGGCAACCTAGAGTGGGCCACACGATTTGGGCTTTTCTGCGTCAATCACTTGGACCCCAAATTGCCTCGAGTGGCCAAGACTTCTGTTACACTCTACTCCCATCATCAACTGCAAAGGATTCCAGACCCCATGCATCCTTGAACACCGTGCCTGAAGGTAAATTGATGCAACCAGTAGATTTTTTTTTTAAAGCTCACCAATTAAAATGTAATTCGTGCAAAAACCTAAGTAAAAGAAAACAATAAGTTGTATGAGGGATAAACCCTTTACACTGTATATACAGAGGACAAATAATCCCCTAAAATGCAGCAAGGCCGAGATCCTCCCCGTGGCACTGCAGTGGCAGGTTTCAGTCAGGTGTCGGGACAGTGGCAAGCAAACGGCACTCGTTCGACACCCGTCAAGAAGCCCAAGCTGAGTGGGTGGAGTAGGGCTGCACGATTATGGCCAAAATCCTAATCCCTACTATTTTGATCAATATTGAGATCACTATTATTTATCACGATGATTCATTCATTTTAGGGACATCTTTTTATTCCGCTTTCACGTTTAAATGTACACTGCTTCCACTTCCATTGTTGTGCTACATTCCAGCTAATATACAAATCTTTGCATCAGACTGGTCCTTATCACAGTGCATCTCTTAGAAGAAAAATATTAATAAAATAGTGTAAACACTTTTTACACAAAATTAAATCAACAGAGCACTGCTTTCACTTCCATGTTGTGCTACATTCCAGCTAATGTACACGTCTTTGCATCAAAATAAAACTTATACTGTGACATCCCTTTTTATTTCCCCTGACGTTTTTCATACAGTGCAGGTAATGCCTGTTTGGAGAAATAATTGCGTGAGGGGATCACGTATCTTGTCTACTGTCTTGACCATTTTTCTGAAGCCTTCACTCCTCACAGTATTTATTGGACACATGTCAGTGTCTTTGGGAGGTGGATGGATTCGCTGCCGCGCTATGCAGGGTCGCTGTTATGGTTTTCTGGGTTGACGTTGGACATGGACGGAGATACGTTAGCTTTAGCCTTAATGCATTCGTTGTACTGTGTTTTGTGGTGTTTTTCAGGTGGTTGAACAAGTTGGTTGTATTGCTATGCGGACACAACTCTAATGCACTCTGTGCACATGATTTGTTCTTGGTTAACATCGCTTACCCTAAATCCCAAAAGCTTCGAGTCAATAGATTATGATCCTTTTCGAGGGACTAGCTTGTCGCCTTCTGCTCCTGACATTTTATTTACTTTTCACTCGACACCTGCGACCGTCTGCTCTCTGTTCTGTTGTCTGTCTCTCTCTACTCTTCTACTAATACCGGAGTCGACTGCAGACGGAGCCTTTTTTGAGGCTGTCGCTGCAGGGTGTGCGCGCATGACACCTCCCATCTCGTTCTCCCCTGGTGGTTGGCTGACTGTTAGTTGAGGAAGCGCTTGATTTGATATGTAGCAGAGCACGCATTGTGGCAGCCAAAATCGTGATCGCAACTACAATGCAATTAATTGTGCAGCCCTAATGCCGTGTTCACACCAAAACAGTTGCGAAAGCCAATCAGCGTTGAGAAGCTCCGCCCGGCATCACCGTCGTTACTGAATCAAACTGCTGGTCCGCTGAAGGAGCGCTGGAAGCGGCTTCATTCAGACACTTGTCCTGGAGGAGTCGGAGCTGTGTGTGACTACGGATAATGTTATGAACCCAGACACGGGGGTGGTTGATGTTCCGACGTGTGTGGGACTTCCTCAACAAGTATAAAGCAGAACTAGTTGTCATTTACCTGGTGGCAAATTGGCATCACACTTTTCTGCTCAAGCTGCGTTCACACCAAACGCGTTGCGAATGTTACTTGTGCCTGAAAGGGGGCGTGGCTTATCTCTGTAAAAACAGTTACCGTTTCCGCCATCCACCATGGAAATAACCACTAGTTCTGTTATATACTTGTTGTGTAAATTCCACATACGTCGGAACATCGAACTCCATCGTGTCTGGGTTCATAATATTGTCCGTAGTCCCACAACAGCGTCTGAATGACGGCCTCTTCCAGCGCTACTTCAGGCGGACCAGCAGCAGTTTGATTCAGCAACGGCGGTGATGACGGGCAGAGCTTCTCAACGCTGATTGGCTTACGCAACTCAGCGTCACGAAAATTTCAACTCTTACGAATTCGCGCTGCGTCATTTGTGCCACCCGGCGGAAAATTTGCTTTTCCGCAACCTCGTGCGTTGGCTTTGCTTGTAATCTACTCGCGCATCAAATTTGCAATGTGTTTGGTGTGAACGCAGCATGACAGAAGCCTGTAAACTCGCTGCCAACAAAACGGTTAACATTTACACGAGGGCTGCAACAACGAATCGATAAAAATCGATTATCAAAAGTGTTGGCAACAAATTTCATTATCGATTCATTGTGTCGCGAGATTATTGCGGGAGTCATAAAATCGCGGAGGGAAAAAAAAGAGCAGAGAAGAGCAACTGGCCGCCAGCGTGTCTGAGATTGGAGTGAGAGACTGAGAAACGCTGAGGTTGTGATCTCAGCAAAAATCTAACATCTTGGATGTGTCGAGTCTCAATATAAAGCAGATAAAGCAGGGTATGCTAAAGCCAATTACAGTAAAAAAAACGGTGTATAGAGAGCAAAAATGTAATAATAATAAAAGCGTCAGCTAAATGAAATGTAGAATCACAGAGGCCTTGTTGACATCATCTGGAAAGCCCATTACTCACTGACTTTGCTAGAAGCCATACTGATCCCTAAAACTATCTGTGTTTATGAAATGTGAGGCTCACACTAACACTTCTGATCCCATTTCAACAGGTGATGCTGCTGCGGCTTGAAGAGAGGCTTATTTGGGTTCCTCTTTCCAGCTCATAACACGTATGCTAGATGGGCCTTCAGAAATATCTTTCACTTATGATGTTAACGTATTGCCAGCCATCGGCTCCCCCAGAGTGAAGGGTTGGGCCTCATCTGGTGCAGTTTAAAAAATGATGTCAGACAATTGCCAAGTGCTCTCTTCCACTGTAAATTAGCTCACAGCAGAGATAACTTAACAAAAGGGGGATATGTATATGTAATTTATTGTAAAGATAATATATCCACATTTTGTACAGTTTTTAGTAACGCTACACTAAAAGACAGCAAATTATCAGTGATATAACATGGAAGGAGATTAAATCTACATACTTGGGTAACTGTCCAAAGCAGGTTGAACGCTGATTGGCTGACGCAACTATGACTCGCGCGTTTTTTTTTCAGCAGAGTTGGGATATTTCAACTCGCCCTCTGTTCGCGCCGTGTCCTTCGCTCTGTTCGCCCCGCGTCAAACGTGCTATTTGCGCCGCCTCAAACGAGTCTATCGCGTCGCCCGGCGGAGAACTTGCGCCACGTTTGGCGTGAGCACGGCATAAGTATGTTGCGTTATAAAGAATTTGGTAGACAAACACTAGACGTCATTCCTCCAACAAACTGTTACCTTCCAAAGAATCACACTTTCACTGATTGCTTTGAATCACTAGACACAATTTAGGCAGTAAATAAACTGATAAATAAAGGCTACATGGAACACCACAGTGCTGTAATACAACGTCACAATAAAGGGCTGAATTCAATCTTTACTAATTATTAGGCCTACTTTAAGTCGTAGGTAATCAACTTGGTGAATGCCAACGTTTTCACTTTTTTTTTCATGTTTTTTTTCACATGATACTGACAAGTGGTTATGCTGAAATGTTATGTTTGTTTTTTAAATAAAAGTCAAATAATATCTCCACTTGTCCTCTCCTTATAGGTGTCAGTCGGTGCCACGAGCTGCCAGTGCCAATTTAATTTTTGCAAATTTTATAGAATGTGTCTAAAACTCTGAACTATTTTTCTGGCTCAGATCTCTTAACCATTTGTGGCGAAAGAGCTCTGTTCATTCAATTGAATTATTCCATGTATCTGTTTTTAATAAAGGCTTAAAGACATTTCAGTATTTCACTACGTTTAATTTCCATAACACCGAAGGAATGCTGTTCGCTTACCGCTGTTCTGACTGACACGTGCCTAAAATGTCGCTTTCTTTCATGGAAAACAACATTCAGTGGTTGTAGACATTTAGATGTTGTGTGTATCATCAGGTTTTCTGTTCCCACATTTAAGATGTGAGAACATGTGTTTAGATTTACTGTCTATATTATTGTGTCTTTTCTACAGCAACGAGCGCGGCCATCACACCCACGCCCCCTAACAACACTGAGATTCCTGCGTACGAAGCGCTCTACAAATGCTGAGACCGGATTCGCCACCACATTTGTTCTGCAGTTTTAATATTAGCTAATACATTTTACATGCTGCAGTAAAATTAGTGATTTATATGTAGGGCTAAATGTGATGTACAGTTCTTTTTATAAATATATAAACTGTTTGTGTTCCTGATATATTGTTTGAGTTGCATTTCTGAGTATTTCCTTTAGCAATTTGTGTTAATGGTGTCTGTGAACTGCAAAGTCAATAATATGAAAGCTTAATTCCAAGGTAAATTAACTAAATGAACATTTAGGATCTCAAAAAAAGAATTTAGATATTTGCTGTAACCTCAAGATTGTGGAGCTTTGAGCCAAGACTGTAACCCCTTCAACCACACATTTGTAAGTCGTCATTAGTGTGATAAACTGGTATAAAAGAATATTTTTAAACATCCAAATCATTCAGTTTTGTTGAACATTTCTTATCAGGATCAGTTTGAGTAATTCCTTGGAAATGGTCCACAACAGTACAATGTACTGTTACTTTAATTAGACTCTGGTAGGTGGCAACTTATTAACTGTTCCATGAATGAAGTTGTTCAAATACATCGTTAGGACATGTCTTGTGTATGAGATGCTGCTGGAGTTTCTGCAGAGACACGTGAAGATCCATCCGTCTATCATCCCTCGGTAGCTCACGCAGGTACGCAAGCACGCGCGTACGTCAAAGTCATGGAATCAGAACGGCGAATTCTACCGAGACTATATAAAGCATGCAGATTCTCTAAATCGTTCCTTCGCACTTCAACTTCACAAGAGTCAACCTGCGAATTTTTTTCTGCTGCAAAGCTGAAATCTTTTGAAAACCTGATCACCTAAAAACCTTCTGGAGAACCAACGTTTGAAGAACCGACCTGAAGAAAACCGAAAACACACCTGCTGACTGAGAATCTCGCTGAGGACCACCTGCTGACCAGAGTTTCACAGTAGCTTATCAACTTTTTAAGGTAAGAAATATTATCATTTCATGTCAAATGTGTTTATTTATGTTTCTTACATGCTCAAAGGGGTGTAAAATCAGTAAATTAATGTTAAATGTTGAATAGAAGGATCGTCATAAATGGAACGTTGGGCTTTTTCTTGGCAAAAAAAAGGTTTGAGGTCACTTGACGTTTTTTCGTTGTAAAATAATAATTATACAGTCAAACCGGAATATTTTTAGCACAAAATGTGTGGAATGTGTCAACACTTGCATCGTGATAGAGAAATACAGTTATTTTTGTTTGCGGGGCTCATATTTTCCAAATTTGCCGTCGAAAATGTGGAAAAAAGATGGCCGCCGTGCCGTTTCTGTCCGTGACGTCACTAAGTCTGCAGCGTTGAAACTACAATTTTCCAAAGATGGACTACAAAAGACCGCATAGATACTTCGTCCATGTTCTTACAGTGTTGGTTCATGCAGACGACATGAACAACACGGTTCATAGTATTGTAACGACCCTGGGGCAGGAAAGCTACGAGACGTTAGCTTGCTTTAGGTGTGTTTATTAAGGAAACAACCGAACAGGCTACTGTGGGCCGTAGCCTACGCCAAAACAACAGTAAACACCGTGAAAACCTCTCAACATGCTTCACCTCTGCTCCCGGTCATAGACTCGCTGTCAAAACGGCTCATAACACCACAACAACATCCCACCTCACTCGCTCTGCCAATCACAGGCATGCTCATAGGTAGCTACCATGACTGACAGGCTTCACAGTTACACAGCTCATGAGACGTTCACTGACCTGAAATAGAAATTAAAGAAGGAATATAAAGTGAAAACAAGGGATTGCCACGGAGTACAAAGCTACTGAACTGTCTGTCTCTCTCTCCCCCATCAGGGTGTGAACCCCAACAGCTGTGAGATTATTTATATATCATGGAAGTGGGGACTTTCTAATACATGTTTTCCTCCTCAGCCACTGAGCGCACTGCCGAGATGCTTCCCTACTACCCGGTTGGCACTGGCGGTGGGGACTGGCTTCAGGAGGCTCAGCCTCCTACAGGTAAGGGGAATAGCGAGCAGCAGTTCCCTCCACCTTATTACTGGGGGGAACAAGGCCCTGCTGCTCCTTTTCCTTATGTTACTTTCGCTGCTCCTGATGCTTTTCTCCTTGCTTTCCAACCTGATGCTCCTCCTTTCGCTGATCCTCCTTTCGCTGCTCCTGATGCTCTTCTTCTTGCTTTCCAACCTGATGCTTCTCCTTTCGCTGCTCCTCCTTTCGCTGCTCCTCCTTTCGCTGCTCCTGATGCTCTCCTTCTTGCTTTCCAACCTGATTCTCCTCCTTTCGCTGCACCTGATGCTCTCCTTCTTGCTTTCCAACCTGATGCTCCTCTTTTCGCTGCTCCTGATTCTCTCCTTCTTCCTTTCCAACCTGACGCTCCTCTTTTCGCTGCACCTGATGCTCTCCTTCTTGCTTTCCAACTTGATGCTCCTCCTCCTTTCGCTGCTCCTGATGCTCTCCTTCTTCCTTTCCAACCTGATGCTCCTCTTTTCGCTGCTCCTGATGCCCTCCTTGCTTTCCAACCTGTTCCTCCTCCTTTCGCTGCTCCTGATGCTCTCCTTCTTGCTTTCCAACCTGATTCTCCTCCTTTCGCTGCACCTGATGCTCTCCTTCTTGCTTTCCAACCTGATGCTCCTCCTCCTTTCGTTGCTCCTGATGCTCTCCTTCTTCCTTTCCAACCTGACGCTCCTCTTTTCGCTGCTCCTGATGCCCTCCTTGCTTTCCAACCTGTTCCTCCTCCTTTCGCTGCTCCTGATGCTCTCCTTCTTCCTTTCCAACCTGACGCTCCTCTTTTCGCTGCACCTGATGCTCTCCTTCTTGCTTTCCAACCTGATGCTCCTCCTCCTTTCGCTGCTCCTGATGCTCTCCTTCTTGCTTTCCAACCTGATGCTCCTCTTTTCGCTGCTCCTGATGCCCTCCTTGCTTTCCAACCTGTTCCTCCTCCTTTCGCTGCTCCTGATGATCTCCTTCTTGCTTTCCAACCTGATGCTCCTCTTTTCGCTGCTCCTGATGCCCTCCTTGCTTTCCAACCTGTTCCTCCTCCTTTCGCTGCTCCTGATGCTCTCCTTCTTCCTTTCCAACCTGACGCTCCTCTTTTCGCTGCACCTGATGCTCTCCTTCTTGCTTTCCAACCTGATGCTCCTCCTCCTTTCGCTGCTCCTGATGCTCTCCTTCTTCCTTTCCAACCTGACGCTCCTCTTTTCGCTGCTCCTGATGCCCTCCTTGCTTTCCAACCTGTTCCTCCTCCTTTCGCTCCTCCTGATGCTCTCCTTCTTCCTTTCCAACCTGACGCTCCTCTTTTCGCTGCACCTGATGCTCTCCTTCTTGCTTTCCAACCTGATGCTCCTCCTCCTTTCGCTGCTCCTGATGCTCTCCTTCTTCCTTTCCAACCTGACACTCCTCTTTTCGCTGCTCCTGATGCCCTCCTTGCTTTCCAACCTGTTCCTCCTCCTTTCGCTGCTCCTGATGCTCTCCTTCTTCCTTTCCAACCTGACGGTCCTCTTTTCGCTGCACCTGATGCTCTCCTTCTTGCTTTCCAACCTGATGCTTCTCCTTTCGCTGCTCCTCCTTTCGCTGCTCCTGATGCTTTCCAACCTGATTCTCCTCCTTTCGCTGCACCTGATGCTCTCCTTCTTGCTTTCCAACCTGATGCTCCTCCTCCTTTCGCTGCTCCTGATGCTCTCCTTCTTCCTTTCCAACCTGACGCTCCTGATGCCCTCCTTGCTTTCCAACCTGTTCCTCCTCCTTTCGCTGCTCCTGATGCTCTCCTTCTTGCTTTCCAACCTGCTCCTCCTCCTCCTTTCGCTGCACCTGATGCTTTTCTCCTTGCTTTCCCACCTGCTGCTCCTCTCGCTTTCCCTCCTGCTTCTCCTCCTCCTTTCGCTACCCCTTGTGTTTTTCCTCCTGCTGCTCCTTGTCCTCCTCCTGCTCCTCTTCCCCTTGCTTCCACACCTGCTGCTCCTTCTTTTGCTTCCACACCTGCTGGTCCTTGTCCTCCTGCTGCTCCTCCCGCTTTTCCTCCTGCATTCCCACCTGCTTCTCCTCCTACTTTTGCTCCCCCTTGTGTTTTTCCTCCTGCTGCTCCTTGTCCTCCTCCTGCTCCTCCTGCTTCCACACCTGTTGCTCCTTGTCCTCCTCCTGCTCCTCCTGCTTCCACACCTGTTGCTCCTTGTCCACCTGCTGCTCCTCCCACTTTCCTTCCTGCATTCCCACCTGCTTCTTCTCCTTTCGTTACCCCTTGTGTTTTCCCTCCTGCTGTTCCTTGTCCTCCTCCTGCTCCTCCTCCTGCTTTCCCTCCTGCATTCCCACTTGCTTCTTCTCCTCCTTTCGCTACCCCTTGTGTTTTTCCTCCTGCTGCTCCTTGTCCTCCTCCTGCTGCTCCTCCTGCTTCCACACCTGCTGCTCCTCCTCCTGCTTCCACACCTGCTGCTCCTTGTCCTCCTGCTGCTCCTCCAGCTTTCCCTCCTGCATTCCCATCTGCTTCTCCTCCTCCTTTCGCTACCCCTTGTGTTTTTCCTCCTGCTCCTTGTACTCCTCCTGCTGCTCCTCCTGCTTCCACACCTGCTGCGCCTTGTCCTCCTGCTGCTCCTCCCGCTTTCCCTCCTGCATTCCCACCTGCTTCTCCTCCTCCTTTCGCTACCCCTTGTGTTTTTCCTCCTGCTGCTCCTTGTCCTCCTCCTGCTGCTCCTGCTCCTCCTGCTTCCACACTTGCTGCTCCTCGCCCTCCTGCTGCTCCTCGTCCTCCTGCTGCTCCTCCTGCTTTTCCTCTTGCATTCTCACCTGCTTCTCCTCCTCCTTCCCCTTGTTTTTTCCCTCCTGCTGTTCCTCTTCCTGCTGCTCCTCCTGCTTTCACTCCTGCTGCTCCTTGTCCTCCTCCTGCTGCTCCTCCCGCTTTCCCTCCTGCATTCCCACCTGCTTCTCCTCCTCCTTCCCCTTGTTTTTTCGCTCCTGCTGTTCCTCTTCCTGCTGCTCCTCCTGCTTTCACTCCTGCTGCTCCTTGTCCTCCTCCTGCTGCTCTTCCTCTTGCTGCTCCTCGCCCTCCTGCTGCTCCTCGCCCTCCTGCTGCTCCTCGCCCTCCTGCTGCTCCTCCTGCTTTTCCTCTTGCATTCCCACCTGCTGCTCCTCCTCCTTCCCCTTATGTTTTTCCTCCTGCTGCTCCTCTTCCTCCTGCTGCTCCTCCTGCTTCCACACCTGCTGCTCCTTGTCCTCCTGCTGCTCCTCCTGCATTCCCACCTGCTTCTCCTCCTGCTTTCACTCCTGCTGCTCCTTGTCCTCCTCCTGCTGCTCTTCCTCTTGCTGCTCCTCGCCCTCCTGCTGCTCCTCGCCCTCCTGCTGCTCCTCCTGCTCTTCCTCTTGCATTCCCATCTGCTTCTCCTCCTCCTTTCGCGACCCCCTGTGTTTTTCCTCCTGCTGCTCCTTGTCCTCCTGCTGCTCCTCCTGCTTCCACACCTGCTGCTCCTTGTCCTCCTGCTGCTCCTCCTGCTTTCCCTCCTGCATTCCCACCTGCTTCTCCTCCTCCTTTCGCTACCCCTTGTGTTTTTCCTCCTGCTGCTCCTTGTCCTCCTCCTGTTGCTCCTCTTCCTCCTGCTGCTCCTCCTGCTTCCACTCCTGCTGCTCCTCGTCCTCGTGCTGCTCCTCCTGCTTTTCCTCTTGCATTCCCACCTGCTTCTCCTCCCCCTTGTTTTTTCCCTCCTGCTGTTCCTCTTCCTGCTGCTCCTCCTGCTTTCACTCGTGCTGCTCCTTGTCCTCCTCCTGCTGCTCCTCCCGCTTTCCCTCCTGCATTCCCATCTGCTTCTTCTCCTCCTTTCGCTACCCCTTCTGTTTTTCCTCCTGCTGCTCCTTGTCATCCTCCTCCTGCTGCTCCTTGTCCTCCTCCTGCTGCTCCTTGTCCTCCTCCTGCTGCTGCTCCTCCTGCTGCTCCTCCCGCTTTCCCTCCTGCATTCCCACCTGCTTCTCCTCCTCCTTTCGCTACCCCTTGTGTTTTTCCTCCTGCTGCTCCTTGTCCTCCTCCTGCTGCTCCTCTTCCTCCTACTGCTCCTCATGCTTCCTCTCCTGCTGCTCCTCGTCCTCGTCCTCCTGCTGCTCCTCCTGCATTCCCACCTGCTTCTCCTCCTCCTTCCCCTTGTTTTTTCCCTCCTGCTGTTCTTTTTCCTGCTGCTCCTCCTGCTTTCACTCGTGCTGCTCCTTGTGCTGCTCCTTGTCCTCCTCCTGCTGCTCCTCCCGCTTTCCCTCCTGCATTCCCATCTGCTTCTTCTCCTCCTTTCGCTACCCCTCGTGTTTTTCCTCCTGCTGCTCCTTGTCATCCTCCTCCTACTGCTCCTTGTCCTCCTCCTGCTGCTGCTCCTCCTGCTTCCACACCTGCTGCTCCTTGTCCTCCTGCTGCTGCTCCCGCTTTCCCTCCTGCATTCCCACCTGCTTCTCCTCCTCCTTTCGCTACCCCTTGTGTTTTTCCTCCTGCTGCTCCTTGTCCTCCTCCTGCTGCTCCTCTTCCTCCTACTGCTCCTCCTGCTTCCACTCCTGCTGCTCCTCGTCCTCCTCCTGTTGCTCCTTGTCCTCCTCCTGCTGTTCCTCTTCCTCATACTGCTCCTCCTCTTCCTCATACTGCTCCTCGTCCTCCTCCTGTTGCTCCTTGTCCTCCTCCTGCTGCTCCTCTTCCTCCTGCTGCTCCTCCTTCCACACCTGCTGCTCCTCGCCCTCCTGATGCTCTTCCTGCTTTTCCTCTTGCATTCCCACCTGCTTCTCCTCCTCCTTCCCCTTGTTTTTTCGCTCCTGCTGTTCCTCTTCCTGCTGCTCCTCCTGCTTTCACTCCTGCTGCTCCTTGTCCTCCTCCTGCTGCTCCTCCCCCTTTCCCTCCTGAATTCCCACCTGCTTCTCCTCCTCCTTTCGCTACCCCTTGTGTTTTTCCTCCTGCTGCTCCTTGTCCTCCTCCTGCTGTTCCTCTTCCTCCTGCTGCTCCTCTTTCCACACCTGCTGCTCCTCGTCCTCCTGCTGCTCCCCGTGCTTTTTCTCTTGCATTCGCACGTGCTGCTCCTCGTCCTCGTCCTCTTCCTCTTGCATTCCCACCTGCTGCTCCTCCTCCGTTCTCTACCCCTTTTTTTTGTACTCCTATTGCTCCTCTTGCTCCTCGTGTTTACACACGTGCTGCTCCTCGTCTTCCTCCTGCTGCTCCTCGTCCTCCTGCTGCTCCTCCTCGTGCTTTTTCTCTTGCATTCCCACGTGCTGCTCCTCGTCCTCGTCCTCTTGCATTCCCACCTGCTGCTCCTCGTCCTCGTCCTCCTGCTTCTCCTCTTTCATTCCCATCTGCTTCTCCTCCTCCTTTCGCGACCCCTTGTGTTTTTCCTCCTGCTTCCACACCTGCTGCTCCCCGTCCTCCTCCTGCTGCTCCTCTTGCTTCCACACCTGCTGCTCCTCGTCCTCCTGCTTCTCCTCTTGCATTCCCACCTGCTTCTCCTCCTCCTTTCGCTACCCCTTGTGTTTTTCCTCCTGCTGCTCCTTGTCCTCCTCCTGTTGCTCCTCTTCCTCCTGCTGCTCCTCCTGCTTCCACTCCTGCTGCTCCTCGTCCTCGTCCTCCTGCTGCTCCTCCTGCTTTTCCTCTTGCATTCCCACCTGCTTCTCCTCCCCCTTGTTTTTCCCCTCCTGCTGTTCCTCTTCCTGCTGCTCCTCCTGCATTCCCACCTGCTGCTCCTCGTCTTCCTCCTCCTGCTCCTCCTGCTTCCACACCTGCTGCACCTCTTCCTCCTGTTGCTCCTCCTGCTACCTCACCTGCTGCTCCTCCCGTTTTTTCTCCTGCATTCCCACCTGCTTCTCCTCCTCCTCCTTCCCCTTGTTTTTTTCCTCCTGCTGCTCCTCCCTCTTCCCCACCTGCTGCTCCTCGTCTTCCTCTTCCTGCTCCTCCTGCTTCCTCACCTGCTGCTCCTCCTGCTGCTTTTCCTCTTGCTTCCACACCTGCTGCTCCTTGTCTTCCTCCTGCTCCTCCTCCTGCTTCCACACCTGCTGCTCCCCGTCCTCCTCCTGCTGCTCCTCTTGCTTCCACACCTGCTGCTCCTCGTCCTCCTGCTTCTCCTCTTGCATTCCCATCTGCTTCTCCTCCTCCTTTCGCGACCCCCTGTGTTTTTCCTCCTGTTGCTCCTTGTCCTCCTCCTGCTGCTCCTCCTGCTTCCACACCTGCTGTTCCTTGTCCTCCTGCTGCTCCTCCTGCTTTCCCTCCTGCATTCCCACCTGCTTCTCCTCCTCCTTTCGCTACCCCTTGTGTTTTTCCTCCTGCTGCTCCTTGTCCTCCTCCTGTTGCTCCTCTTCCTCCTGCTGCTCCTCCTGCTTCCACTCCTGCTGCTCCTCGTCCTCGTCCTCCTGCTGCTCCTGCTGCTCCTCCTGCTTTTCCTCTTGCATTCCCACCTGCTTCTCCTCCCCCTTGTTTTTCCCCTCCTGCTGTTCCTCTTCCTGCTGCTCCTCCTGCTTTCACTCCTGCTGCTCCTTGTCCTCCTCCTGCTGCTCCTCCCGCTTTCCCTTCTGCATTCCCACCTGCTTCTCCTCCTCCTTTCACTACCCCTTGTGTTTTTCCTCCTGCTGCTCCTTGTCCTCCTCCTGCTGCTCCTCTTCCTCCTGCTGCTCCTCCTTCCACACCTGCTGCTCCTCGCCCTCCTGCATTCCCACCTGCTTCTCCTCCTCCTTCCCCTTGTTTTTTCGCTCCTGCTGTTCCTCTTCCTGCTGCTCCTCCTGCTTTCACTCCTGCTGCTCCTTGTCCTCCTCCTGCTGCTCCTCCCGCTTTCCCTCCTGAATTCCCACCTGCTTCTCCTCCTCCTTTCGCTACCCCTTGTGTTTTTCCTCCTGCTGCTCCTTGTCCTCCTCCTGCTGCTCCTCTTCCTCCTGCTGCTCCTCTTTCCACACCTGCTGCTCCTCGCCCTCCTGCTGCTCCTCCTGCTTTTCCTCTTGCATTCCCACCTGCTGCTCCGCCTCCGTTCTCTACCCCTTTTTTTTGTACTCCTATTGCTCCTCTTGCTCCTCGTGTTTACACACGTGCTGCTCCTCGTCTTCCTCCTGCTGCTCCTCGTCCTCCTGCTGCTCCTCCTCGTGCTTTTTCTCTTGCATTCCCACGTGCTGCTCCTCGTCCTCGTCCTCTTGCATTCCCACCTGCTGCTCCTCGTCCTCGTCCTACTGCTTCTCCTCTTTCATTCCCATCTGCTTCTCCTCCTCCTTTCGCGACCCCTTGTGTTTTTCCTCCTGCTGCTCCTTGTCCTCCTCCTGCTGCTCCTCCTGCTTCCACACCTGCTGCTCCTTGTCCTCCTGCTGCTCCTCCTGCTTTCCCTCCTGCATTCCCACCTGCTTCTCCTCCTCCTTTCACTACCCCTTGTGTTTTTCCTCCTGCTGCTCCTTGTCCTCCTCCTGTTGCTCCTGCTCCTCCTGCTTCCACTCCTGCTGCTCCTCGTCCTCCTGCTGCTCCTCCTGCTTTTCCTCTTGCATTCCCACCTGCTTCTCCTCCCCCTTGTTTTTCCCCTCCTGCTGTTCCTCTTCCTGCTGCTCCTCCTGCATTCCCACCTGCTGCTCCTCGTCTTCCTCCTCCTGCTCCTCCTGCTTCCACACCTGCTGCACCTCTTCCTCCTGTTGCTCCTCCTGCTACCTCACCTGCTGCTCCTCCCGTTTTTTCTCCTGCATTCCCACCTGCTTCTCCTCCTCCTTCCCCTTGTTTTTTTCCTCCTGCTGCTCCTCCCTCTTCCCCACCTGCTGCTCCTCGTCTTCCTCTTCCTGCTCCTCCTGCTTCCTCACCTGCTGCTCCTCCTGCTTTTCCTCTTGCTTCCACACCTGCTGCTCCTTGTCTTCCTCCTGCTCCTCCTCCTGCTTCCACACCTGCTGCTCCTCTTGCTTCCACACCTGCTGCTCCTCGTCCTCCTGCTTCTCCTCTTGTATTCCCATCTGCTTCTCCTCCTCCTTTCGCGACCCCCTGTGTTTTTCCTCCTGCTGCTCCTTGTCCTCCTCCTGCTTCCACACCTGCTGCTCCTTGTCCTCCTGCTGCTCCTCCTGCTTTCCTTACTGCATTCCCACCTGCTTCTCCTCCTCCTTTCGCTACCCCTTGTGTTTTTCCTCCTGCTGCTCCTTGTCCTCCTCCTGTTGCTCCTCTTCCTCCTGCTGCTCCTCCTGCTTCCACTCCTGCTGCTCCTCCTGCTTCCACTCCTGCTGCTCCTCGTCCTCATCCTCCTGCTGCTCCTCCTGCTTTTCCTCTTGCATTCCCACCTGCTTCTCCTCCCCCTTGTTTTTCCCCTCCTGCTGTTCCTCTTCCTGCTGCTCCTCCTGCATTCCCACCTGCTGCTCCTCGTCTTCCTCCTCCTGCTTCCACACCTGCTGCACCTCTTCCTCCTGTTGCTCCTCCTGCTACCTCACCTGCTGCTCCTCCCGTTTTTTCTCCTGCATTCCCACCTGCTTCTCCTCCTCCTTCCCCTTGTTTTTTTCCTCCTGCTGCTCCTCCCTCTTCCCCACCTGCTGCTCCTCGTCTTCCTCTTCCTGCTCCTCCTGCTTCCTCACCTGCTGCTCCTCCTGCTTTTCCTCTTGCTTCCACACCTGCTGCTCCTTGTCTTCCTCCTGCTCCTCCTCCTGCTTCCACACCTGCTGCTCCTCGTCCTAGTCCTGCTGCTCCTCTTGCTTCCACACCTGCTGTTCCTTGTCCTCCTGCTGCTCCTCCTGCTTTCCCTCCTGCATTCCCACCTGCTTCTCCTCCTCCTTTCGCTACCCCTTGTGTTTTTCCTCCTGCTGCTCCTTGTCCTCCTCCTGTTGCTCCTCTTCCTCCTGCTGCTCCTCCTGCTACCTCACCTGCTGGTCCTCCCGTTTTTTCTCCTGCATTCCCACCTGCTTCTCCTCCTCCTTCCCCTTGTTTTTTTCCTCCTGCTGCTCCTCCCTCTTCCCCACCTGCTGCTCCTCCTGCTTCCTCACCTGCTGCTCCTCCTGCTGCTTTTCCTCTTGCTTCCACACCTGCTGCTCCTTGTCTTCCTCCTGCTCCTCCTCCTGCTTCCACACCTGCTGCTCCCCGTCCTCCTTCTGCTGCTCCTCTTGCTTCCACACCTGCTGCTACTTGTCCTCCTGCTGCTTCTCCCATTTTTCCTCCTGCATTCCCACCTCCTCCTCCTTTCACTACCCGTTGTTTTTGTGCTCCTCGTCCTCCTCCTGCTTCACATCTGGTGCTCCTCGTCCTTGGGATGCTCTTCCCACTTTGCCTCTAGCATTCCCACCTGCTGCTCCTCCTGCTTTTCCTCCAGCATTCCCACCTCTTCCTTTCGCTGCCCCTGAGTGTTTCCTCCTGCTGCTCCTCCTGCTTTTCCTCCTGCTTCTCCTCCTCCTTTCGCTGTTCCATAATCTTCTCCTCAAAATGTTCCTTAAGTTTTTCTCATGCTGCTCTTGACTATTTTGTTGCTCATTTTTCAACATATGGTTGCCAGGTTTGTCTCTTTGGTTCTTCGATCTTAGAAGAGGCCGAAGTGGAATTAACTCCCCACCTGCTGCTCCTCCTCCTTTGGCTGCTCCGCCTGCTTTTCCACCTGCTGCTCCTCCTCCTCTTTTGGCTCCTCCCCCTGCTTGTCCACCTGCTGCTTCTCCTCCTTTGGAAAAACAGGAGGAGCAGCCAAAGGAGGAGGAGCAACAGGTGGAAAAGCAGGCGGAAAAGCAGGCGGAGCAGCCACCTGTTGCTCCTCCTCCTCCTTTCGCTGCTTCTCAATCTTTTCCTCATGCTGCTCTTGCTTGAGCATATGTTATGTGTTCTGTGTTAATCATATGTTTGCCAGGTCTCTTTGATTCTTAGATCTGCCTCGAGAACGTCTTTCTCCACAGGTTCAACTGGCCTTAATATGGCAAAAAAAAGGTAAAGTCTCTCAAATAAATTATTAATTGTAATATTCAATACGTCAAAGATTATTTTCCCTACTAACCATTTTGTCTCACTTAAACTCATCTTACTCTGGATGAAAAAAGTAAGTATGAGCTTCTGTTTTGCAATAGCACATACAAATGAACATTCAACAAAAATATATCAATATTAATAGAATATGCAAGGGAGGCCAGAAGCCTAAAAGGCTCTTTGTCCATGGAGCATGCATGCTTTCCCTAAATTTAAATAATGTGATAATTATATGTGTTTTACTAACCATGACCGTACTTCACTTTAATCCTAATCCACCACCTGAGATGCTGCTGTTCACTGAGGATGAAGAAGGTAAGTTAGAGCTTCTGACATGGAAACAGTGTGACTTAAATAGTCTATAATGTAAAGATAAAGTAGGAAATGTGTGTGTAACGTGTTCCTTACCCCCGTGGCCACTTCCCACACCTCTCTTTGCAGCTGAGCCCCAGCACCCGACTTTGGCCGGGGAGCCATCCGGACCTAACCTACCTGCTACTCTTAATGTTGCTTCTTTTAATAATCCAGAGATGACTCATTTTACTCCCTCTATTGTACTTAAAGTAATATGTATTAATTCCTTTGAGAGGAACTCAACGTACCTCCAGAGTTGCCTTGACAAGGGAGCAGGAGAGAAGTGCTCTTCTGTGTTTCAGTGGATAAGTGTCACGGCCGCTTCCTGGTCTCTCCCGGTTCCTGCTCACCTGCCTGCAATCAACTCATCGCCTCCAGCAGATCGACCCCGGCTCTCAGTGCCAAATGGCCTCAACTACTGTGGTAGGTAATCACCTGCTTCTGGCTTCTCTAGTTTTTTGCTTTTGGTTTTTGGAGATGTGATTAACTACCTTTTCTCTTTCCCTTATTTCTAGTTTTTGATATCATCGTGCAGCTCGTGCCTTTTGGAAATCCTGGGACCCGACCGAATGGATGTGGAAGAAAGGACAAATGAGACGAAAGCCGGGCGTCCCAGAGGCCACTGTCTCAACTTTGGTGTTTCATTCAATAAAACACTCAAGCGTCACTTTTGTATTGTGAGATTTATTGTAGCTTCAGTGTTGTCGAGTTAATGTGGGGAATGGGTTTTAGAACAGTGAATCGGTCGCAGGTGTCATAAAAATGCCGACGGTGGCTACAATGCTGCTCAAACCTCTTCCACCAACATGTACACCGAGTCA
Organism: Taurulus bubalis; assembly: GCF_910589615.1. NCBI lineage: Eukaryota > Metazoa > Chordata > Actinopteri > Perciformes > Cottidae > Taurulus > Taurulus bubalis. Next base: position 24,605,528 of record NC_136593.1, on the reverse strand, counting down.
TCTGGATGACTTGTAGAGCAAAGAACAGATCTTTTTCTTTTTTTAAATCAATCCAGGTTTAAAGCGTCCCCACATATTCATGAGTTCTGAGAAGATAAACTTCAGAGAGGAGAGAGGGAGCGCACTGAGCCTGAAACACATGCACACACACCATATCAACACAGATTCATTTAAATTAATTTCAAAAGGCATAGTCTGATGTTCTGCAAACCAGTGAATCAATATTTCATTCAGCATTGCTTTGAGTTTGAACATCAAACACTAAATGTAATAAAACTACAGCCATGCTGGTGGTGAAGGTATCGTATTTAATAAAACCTATTGGAAGAATATGGAAGACAGAGCACTTGATAACACTTGAAACATTGATATTCTTGGCCAACCCAAGGCAATAACAATAAAATAAAGTAGTGAAGTGACGTTTGGCCTGAAGGTGGCACCAGAGATACAGAAATGTTACAAATCCAAAGGTTAACCTTTAAAAGGTGCCAAACTTTTAAAATGTGATTAAATTGTGTGCAAAGAGAAAGGAGGTATATTTCAGAATAAACTAGGATGCTCAATGTTCCTGCTGCAGTACGGAGCATGTAAAAGGATCTCAACCGTCTTCAGCTGATAACATACAGCACACCGGGTGGGACTATTGGTGCTCTACTAAATAATATTTACATATCTATGTGCATATAAGGTGACCATTGCTTCAGAAATGACACGCACACATGCGCACACACACACACACAGTGTGGAAGAGGGGTTGGTCGTGGTGATGGGATGGGGGCTGTCACCGTGATGCAGAGTTAAGGGTGTTGACAGCTGAGTGGAAGAAACTGTTCCTGAGCCTGCTGGTCCTGGAACGGAGGTTTCTATAGCGCCTCCCAGAGGGGAGGAGGGCAAACAGTCCATGGCTGGGGTGAGTGGTGTCCCTGACAATACTGTACGCTCTCCGCAGGCAGCGCTTGAGGTGGATGGTCTCGATGGCAGGGAGTGGAGTACCGGTTTTCACCACCCTCTGCAGTGCTTTCCGGTCTGAGACAGAGCAGTTGCCATACCAGACTGTGATGCAGTTAGTAAGGATGCTCTCGATGGTGCAGCGGTAGAAGTTCACCAGGATCAGAGGAGACATGTGGATCTTCTTCAGTCTCCTCAGGAAGAAAAGACGCTGGTGTGCCTTTTTGACCAGGGTTGAGGTGTTGAGGGCCAAGAGAGGTCTGAGATGTGGACACCCAGGAACCTGAAGCTGGAGACACGCTCAACCTCCGTTCCATTGATATGGATGGGGGTGTGTGTGCAGCGCTTTGTCTTCCTGAAGTCCGTGATGAGCTCTTTGGTCTTTTAGGGTCTGTTGGTTAGGAAATCCAGTATCCAGCTACAGAGCGAGGTGTCGATGCCAAGCTCACCTAGTTTAGTGTTCAGTTTGGAGGGGATGATGGTGTTAAATGCTGAACTGAAATCGATGAACAGCATTCTCACATAGGTGTTGTTGTTGTCCAGGTGGGAGAGAGCAGAGTAAAGCGCTGTGGAGATGGCGTCCTCTGTGCTCCTGTTCTGGCGGTACGCAAATTGGATGTGGTCCAGTGTGGGTGGTAGGCAGGTTTTGAGATGAGCCAGGACCAGCCTTTCAAAACACTTCATGATGATGGGGCTGAGTGCAACAGGGCGGAAGTCGTTTAGGCTCGATGCAGTGGAATGCTTTGGCACTGGCACGATTGAGGTGAGTTTGAAGCATGTGGGTACGGCTGCTTGGGCCAGTGACAGGTTGAAGATGTCAGTCAGGACCCCAGTCAGCTGCCCAGCACAGGCCTTGAGCACGCGTCCGGGGATGCCATCAGGGCCAGCAGCCTTACGAGCATTGATCTTGCTTAGCGCAGCACACACGTCGGTGGGGGAGAGGGGGAGGGGCTGGTGGTCTGCAGGGGGCAAAGTCTTGATGGCCTCCGCCTCCTGGTTGTCCCTGTCAAAGCGGGCATAAAAGTAGTTAAGCTCATCCGGAAGGGAGGCGTCGCAGGTTGGGGGGGGGGGTATTGGAGGGTTTGTAATCCGTAATGGCCTGGATGCCTTGCCACATGCATCGGGGGTCAGAGTTGTTGTTAAAGTACTCCTCAGTCCTTAGCTTGTGGTTGTGCTTGGCCCTCTTGATGCCCCTCTTTAGGTTGGCTCTGGATGAGCTGTAGTCTTGCGCATCACCTGATCTGAAGATAATGATAGAGCTCTGCTATACAACCTCCAGGATTGTCCCCTCAGAGCACAAAGCAGCTGTTTGCCTGTGTGGCCCTCTAGTGGCTCCAAAGAAAAGAGCACTTCAATGAACAAAGATGAGAAGTCCTTTTACTGGATGTACAGATGGAGAGGTGCCTGTAAGGAACAGTGGCAGTCAGGTCAATTCGAAGCATACTGAATGTTCTTTCAAATCATTCTGATGGCTTTTGGAGAAAAATTTAAACTATTGGGGTTAAAATGGTGGCTAGATGCATCGCTGTCTTATTGATAATACCACTAGGATTTTCCAGGGTCATTTCTATATTCTAGTAAAGGGCTTTACAGACTTTAACAGCCCCTGAACAAGGTGAAAAATGACATTATACATGAAGGAGAATTAGCCTATGGAAAAGAGGTGGACACCTTCAGTATGTCCCAATGCCTGGTTCTACCTTCTGGTCACTCGTGTCATGGAAAACTTCAACAAGTTTCACTTTAGAAAAAAAGAGCTCACCCCAGTATGATAGTGTTATTGTTTTTTTAATTTTACAAAAGGTTAGTTCTCAAACACAAATAAAATCAAAGATACAGAACATTTTAAAAGATAAAGATAAGTTACAAAGCGAATCAGTTTCAAAAGCATATTTACAAAACAGAATTAAATATAGGAGTGCCGATACTACACAGCAGGTAATCCCGATAGGTCTGTAGGTCATCAGCAAGAAAATCAAATGCAAGCAGTCTGAAATGGAGCATACCAGTGATTATTGAAAAGAAGTCAAATATGTGAACAGGAAATAAAAGGGCCCTAACAAGAGAGTAAGAAGGATCATACATGACGAAGAACTTTGGAGTCGTGTGTTGAATGCATAGATATTCAGCAGCAGACTAGCTGGTCTTTACATCTGTTGTGATCTGCCCAAAACCAAAGAAATGAGCCACTTCCAATTTGAATCTGTTCTACATTATACAGTAAGTTGCTTAAGGCAGGTACTCACATGATACACACTTCTTTACTGGGGACACACACACACACACACACACACACACACACACACACACACACACACACACACACACACACACACACACACACAAAGAAAAAAGACAAGGCATCAGGCCTTTTCTCCCAATCTTGAGAAAACTTGTATGTAAATGAATGTTCCCAACTTTACTGCCATTTTTACATCACCTTATATTTTCTAGAAAAAACAGCCATTTAGTTGAGGTACAGGTCTGATAAATCACATCTTTGATTTATGAACTTGTAAAAAAAAAATGCATTTAGTTAGTTTAGTAAACAATCGTTCTTTTCATTTCCTCTCATCAGCTAAGCAAACGCAATGGGCGGAAGCCTTTTATATTAGAGTCAACGTTATCAGTAGACTACAATTATCTGAGCTATTCAAACATCAAGGCTCCATCCATCATGGGGCTCAAATGGGAACTATTGTTATATTCTGCTAATTGAATTGGCGACCCAAGTAGAATTTCTTGCGACCCACTTGCAGGTCCCGACCCAGTGTTTTGGAACAGAAATAAAATACTTCTAACTAAAGTAGACAAGGCAGATTGGTACTAAAAGACCTAATGGTGTGATGGAGAATATTAGTGAATGTTTCCATTAAAGTCCATAAATCATTCCATGGTTCATCAGCCAATCAAAGCTGACATTAAACCAAACATGCTCTCCCACATAATCCCACTTTGATACTGCCAATTCTACATCCAGTAGATTGTGTTCCATAATGCACTCAGTTTAGCAGGGCACAATAACACACCTGCAGTCAATTAAATAAAGGCAGTTTAAAAGGTGCTATGGTGTGAAATTATGAGCATTAATACAGCATCAAACCACATGCATGCTGATCTGCATGATCACAAGTGAATGCATGCCAGCAGGCTTTGTCAAGACAGCACAGTGCCCCGTTTACTTTTTGGCCCCACCAAAGCATGATACCTCAGGATTATCAGCACGTTCAGCTCATTCAACTCAGATAAAAAAATAAAATCCTTTTGAATTTGAGGTCCAGTATTTTACTGATCACGCATCTGACAATAGGGTCTGCTATGTTGTTGCATATATTGGTTTTTCAGGGAGGACGATGGAAAAGAACGGCTTATCTTTTTCCACGCTGAGAGCTCTGGAGGAAATCCCTCAATCGTAGCTATGCTCTGAATTTAGCACCTTTAATGTCCAGCCTGTCTTCAAAAGGTTTAACTGCACAAACAAATGGCTCATTAATGATGAACCAGTATTGTACCAAACAACAAAGGATACACTGACTCTGTTTGAGTTGGGTGACCTTCACAAATGGAATGGACATTTCAGTTTGTAATTAATGTCGTAAATTGAAACAAAGCGCAACAAAATGACTTGGTTTTATTTCGTAAAAACATCATGGTTTGGCTTAAAATAACCATGTTTCTTATGTTATTTCAGTTACGCTCATGAATAAAAATAAGTCGACGTTGACTTTTGGTTTGGTGGGACGACTCTGGGAGGAGACAAGTTTCTCTCAAAAAGCTACTTGACAATGCAGTTTTGTTGTATGTGAATGTAATGTTTAGGCTGGACATTGACCTTAAATCAAATATTGTATCTTAGAACTAGCAAGTGTAATCCATCCCTGATGATTACTTCAAACAATAAAACTCTTTATATTTTGTTTAGGTTAGTGTCTTGTAAAAAATAGCATTTCCCTCCCCTCCATTATGTTCAGATTAATATATATTCATTATGTTTAGATTTATACCCGAGAGCCTTTCCTCCTTCCAGTGCACGCAGTTCAAAACTGAAGTTTTGTTTGCATTGCGCCAGGCTTTGGGGTTGCTTAATGAATCCCGTTAATGATGCGATTGTGCAGCAGCTCCTGTTCATGGTTGTGCTGGGTGGGCTTCACCTCCTCGTCCGTCAGCCGAGCATTCTTCCTTATCTCCTCCAGGGAGTAGTCCTGGACCAGGCTGCCGTTCTCGAAAACAGTCACCAGCAGGTCCTGAGGAACGCAGAGCACACAGACAAACCGTTGAGTCCAGGGGAAAGAAGTTGAACGAACTGTTAAACACCGCTTTTAGTTTACAATGTGCCTGATTATTCTCTCCAGGTACAGTCGTTTGTCACGTTTGGTGAGCTTGAAGTGTTTAATAGAAGCTTTATTGCATTATGGGAATGTAGCATCCAACATTAAGAGCTCGACCCATAGCGACTGATAGTCCGTATATCTTAGCCTCTGCTGCCCCGATTATCACCACTCTTTTAGTATCGGTTTCTTGTGAGCTTCCCATCTTTAAGAAAGCATCTTTATACTCACAGTACAAGAGTCTCGTTTTCAAACACCTGATATCTGGCTATCCGTCAGTGAAAGCTCAAATACAGGACATTATAAATGGCTTCACAAGATCAACAGAATACATTGGAAGCCTGCAAAAATAAAATGGCTGGCTGAGGAATCACAAACAAGTAATATCATCAAGAGACGTTCAAGTAAGGATATCAAGAGGTACACGATGAGGAACCATCCTCATCGTGTACCTCTTGGTGGATCACAAGGATTGATCACCAAATAAACAAACGCACACAAAAAAGCCCAGGTTAGTTTGAGTTTGCTTAATAAACTACTTAAATACTTAGTCGTGTAATCAGCAGTTTCCAAAAAAACTCTTTCATTTCCTCTGGAAAAGAGACTGAGAAGTTCAGACATTTCCACAAAACAACCTTTCATAGTCACTGCATTAATTTAGGTGTAAAGAGACAAAAATGTTTAATAGATTAATTTGTGAGAAACAATAGAAAAGCAGCTGATTTCTGAGTGGAAAATGTAACTAAAGAAAAATGAGTATGGCCATATTAACAGGGGGCACTTGACCTCTCACCTCAAGATACGAGTGAAAATGGATCTACCAATACTCCAGTTAGCGAATGTGTTTTCCAAAAGGACATGCCCTCACTTTGCCCTCATGATTCTACTGACAGTGAGAGTTAAAGATGAAATGCTGGGACTAACCTCCTCAGGCTTGCCTGCCCCGCTCTCTATCGTCTCCAAGAAGCCATCAGAGTTTTTCCTCAGAGATAATCGACCCTTCTTTGACCCTTTGGACGGGTCGGTCACCGGCTGCTTGTACACGTCCATCTGGAAGAAGCAGAAGGAAATTACAATAAGTGAAATCACGTTGAAAAAACAAGCCTCTGGGAGGATTTCTGCATCTGGGACACACGAGGAAGCACCTCTGGTCTTTTTATTCATTTTCAATCAACATGTCTACGACAGATGCACCAATTAATACAATGGAAAACGTGTTCATGCCGTGATAGGCGTGTGTCTCTGTAATACAGCACGGTAACACACGGTCAAGTACAGCAAGATGCACGCTTGGCATTTGTGTTCATGTTGGTGCCCTCAAATGTCTGAAATGAATGAGTGAAATATTGTGATCACTAAACAGCTTTTTAGAGAGGGAGATTTCTGATGACTATGTCATCCACTGCATTACAGAACTTTATTAAACACCTTTGTCTTGCTACGGTCTGTTATAATAAAATCATTTTTGTAATCAATACTTTGTGTCAAATCATTGATTGATTTCGATGATGCACAGGTCATTATTATCATCAAATTATAAATGGGACTGTAATTCTATATCTAGTTTCTAGTCCTAGACCATTAAAAGCATTTTAACCCTATGTGTCATCATTCACTCATTCATACACTGATGGCAGTCTGACATGCATGTGCCACCAGACCATCACAACTATCTAACATTCACACCCATTTCCCAATAATGACCGGTTATCTCTCACAGGGAAGTATGGTCGGTCAAAGTTGAACCAGGGCGTAGTCTACTTCCTGAGGCTGACTTAAGATCAAGTTTTAAATCAGACTTAAAAAGTCTGTAAAAGTGCACAATTAGCTGGATGATGACGACTAGTTATTCAAGACAACTGCATCCAACATTAAGTATCAATTCTAAAACTACACTCAAAAAGACGACTGACCCTGAAGTTGTAATTCCACCGTTTGGCCCAGGACCCCCAAACTAATAGAGAGATGGAGCAGGGTTATACTATATATATTGTACTACAATTGTGTTTTATATTAAACTGGGCCTATATAGCATACCTTGTTATTGTGCAATCAATACTACAATGTAAAAAATCACAGCCCTGTTTAGTGATGTCCATTTACTTCTTCTCTTTAACTCAAAGAGCTCTGACAAGTTTTAGATTGTGTACTTAACTGTTAAAGTTAGTTTAATGTACAGTAATGTCTTGTGTTTATTTTTTTAGATTTGTTAGAGTAAATTTAACTTGGGTCTTTAAGTTAGTGGGGTGGACAAAAATAAATGCTGACATGTTTGAGTTTGAGGATCTTTCTTAAAACATGGCCAGGTTGAAGCCTGGTCATAATGTAATATATAAATACTGCAGATAAGTGTGGAAGCCCATTTCCGTCCAGAAAAGAACAAAATAAGCTGTGATCATATAAATATTCCCATGCTAAATCCTAATTATGAGATATAAAGTCGACATTCGAGGACAATGTTTGGTTGTCTCGGCTGACCCGCCTCTTCAATGCCGCATCGGGAACAGGTGTTCAAGATTAACTGTATTTAATTAACTGGTTTTGTCCGCGTGCGTGAGGCAGCTGTGTGTAGGTGTGGCCTTCAGGGCCCAGTTGGACGAACTAGGAAAACAACATTTCGATCTTTTTAAAGAATATAAACGGAACAGTTTACTGTCAAATCCTCTCCCTGTTCGTGAGGTGGTGTTGAGACGCCGCGAGGACAAGACTGAACTATAAGTAGGTGACTCTGTAGATGCCTGTTCAATATACTACTAACGTCAATGCATACTTGATAAAACGCTCTTGTTGTCAGTCTGATATTTAAGTCATACATCGTTGTCTGGTGTCAAGTCGATTTGAGACCAGTTTACTCTTCATACAGTGGGTCAGTGAAACGTGCAGACAGTGTTTACACCCAGCTCGACCGCCGCAGTCAGCTGTGGGAAAGTGTGATCCGCTCAGATTAATTTGTGATAAAACACTGTGTGCTGTCTGACATCGCTAATGTTTTATATTCAAGACTACGGTCATGCATCTCTATCATCATAACGATATTATACCCTGTGCAGCACGCATTCGTCCAGATTAAACATGATTGTTAACTGTCATTGTGTTGGATAAAGGCCTTCAGTGAATCACACAGTTTGCGTGTCTTTTTAAACATTATGACGGAGCGGCTTTCTGCAGCATTCATTTAGGATTGCGACAGATTATCACGAAAAGTTATCCATCTTCATCAAGAAAATATCACTTGTTTACTGGCGACAAAAATACAATATAAAATGATGGTTCTGTCAAGAGTCGAACGCTATAACCTTTTAACCATTTCTTATTTTCAATATGTTTTTGATTTAACTATCCGGTTGAGTGTGTGAATTTGATCTTAACTAGGCATTTTTATTTCGTGGTATTTCCTCAATCTGTTTCTGCGGTAATGACCTCTCACGCGTCTTCTTCTGAGCTCCTAGGCTTCCGTAGTCCCGTTTACTCCTCACAATTAGATATTATGCATTGCTGAAGGTAAATTGTGTGGGAAATTATGTCGCACTATTTGGTTATATTCTCCAAAAATGTAACCGGTTATGTTACACACGGTTATGGTCGCTAATACGATCACGGTGTCCAGCTGTTGCGTGTCATTTAGACCGTGAACATGAATGTTTTGTGGCTTTTTGATTGAGCCTCGTGGCGCCATTTGCATTACATCGCACCGCCACTACATAGTTATATTTTCTCAGTGTAATTCTGTGTTTTTTTCGTGTTTAGGAAGCGGGTGTGCAGAAGAGTGAGAGACCAGAAACTACTGTGTTTTATTTTCGTCTCCAGGTATGCGTTTTCCTTTCTTTTTTTTATGTTATAATTTTCGCCACTAGCTCTTGCAGTTGCTTATTTTGTCCACTTGGTGTTGCTGTTTCCCCTTGTATATTACGATTCATGGTTTTGGAAATAATGGTTGTAATTTAAGTTTAATGTACATGTTAAAGTCTAAGACAATGATACTCTGCATTGCTGAGGGAAGCGGATGTGCAGAGAGACCAGAAGACAATGTGTGTGTTTTATTGTCGTCTGCAGGAGAAAATAAATACAGGAAAATCATCGTTGACTTCTTCCATGCCGTTTTCCACATCTGTAATATATGTTGAATAGTGTAACACTCACTCGTGGCAAAATATGAACATGATATTTTGGGAATTCTTTTAGTTGGTGTATAAAATCCTCTGTTGTTGGGCAGTAGCTGGCAGTAAGTTTTCGTATTTGTTTGAGATGTTCTCTCTCCTCTCCCCTCCAGTTCCGACCTCGTGGCACACAGAGGAGGACCGGCGTCCGTCCATCGACCGGTCCATCCTGCCCACAGCGCCGCACTCGGCTCGTGAGCCCAACGTGGACCGGTCCCGACTGCCCCGCAGCCCACCTTACACGGCCTTCCTGGGAAACCTGCCCTATGATGTCAGTGAGGAATCCATCAAAGACTTCTTCCATGGCTTGGCACACATATACATACATATAAATAATATATATATATTAGGGCTGGGCAAAGTTGAAAAAAATTAACTCATTAATCGCATGATTCTTCTGCGATTAATCGCATTATGCGCCAAATTCAATAATGAAGTAAATCCTAGTGTATTGCACCCTTTTATTTTAAAGTAATGTTATCAGAACAATATAGCAGGCACTCTGGAGCAACAGCAAGTTAACAACAGTATATAAATTAAAAATATATGCTAGGTAAGAAAAAAAAGATGTATTTTATTTTTGTGATATGACTGGTCATTCAATTAAATATTGTATTTATTTTCAGATGTTAGACTATTTTATTTTAATGTAAAACAGCTTAATATCATGCTGAAAAAGAAACATTTGTCTTTTATCAGGGAACAACATAAACAGTCTGTTCAGTAGTAAGGGTCCCTGTGAGGGACAAGCCACTCCTTCTTTTGTCCATGTTCAGTTTGTTGCTTACCTTTTTTAAAGATGTATGTTAAAGAACAGAAATTGATTAACTTCATACAAAAGCAATCAGTGCTTTTGATCTTGTTCAGTTTTTCTTACTCTGTGAGAAAAGTCCAGTCTGTGTTGGCTTGAACAAGTGCACTGAAGTCTGGTTGAATGAGGTGGAGATGTTAAGGACAGCTGACGGGTAACTCAGCAGCGCGATTAATGTTCACTCTGGACGCGGAGAGCGAGGCTCCTGTGAGGCTGAGCGCTCTGTGAGGCGGAGCGGCTCGCGGCAGCACCTGCTGAGCAGTGAGCACAGACACTACAGAACAATACGTGCGTCAGTCTGTTGGCAACAAGCCGGTCTGTGAGGCTGTAGAAGCACGCGCGCACATACGCAAATCGCCTTCAAAGTAAAAGCAGTGCCGTTGTATTCCATTTCTGGCATGCATCTTTTTTATTTTTTGATTGACCTCACGCGGGCCGGACTGGGAGAGCCGTAAGATGCCCAGGTCTGAACTACGCCGTCTGGGAGAGATTTAAAGTGCAGCACCTGTATTAAGCCCCTCCCAATGCAAAAAAAAAGTGTTGACGCATGATCAAATAATTAACGGCGTTAATAGTTTGCTGCGTTAATGCGTTTTTAACGCTTCAACTCTTTGGCAAGGGAACAAACAGTGAAACAGTCTTTGTTGCTCTTTGCAGGCAGGAGCCTTAAATGATGACCTGAACATCCTGTGAAACTAGTTTGTTTAGTCCACATTAAATTTCATCTGTAATTTAAATATTTATCTCTGAAGTATTTTCCCAGTTCACCCAACCGACACGTCTTGAACTGACACGGTAACTCCGGCTTGCTTGTTATGCTTTGTGACTCTTTTGCGGTGTCATTATTATTAATGTTTATACAAGCAATGTGTATAAGATTTTTTTTTTTTTTTTTTTTTTTTTTTTTTTACAAGAGCACTGTAAAATAATTTCAGTTAAAAGCATTATGTTAAGAAAAATGGCAAAAGTATCAATTGAATTAAAGAAGTAAAAGTTATTTGTAGCCAGACCAGGTCCATTAAAATAATATATTTGCTGTAAGTCAATGTAATTATTGATGCATTCACTTCATCACTTTAATGTTGCTGCTGTTAAAGGTGGATTTAATTTGAACTACTTTAATTATGTATTACTTGATAATAAATAGTTATTCATTAGTTGATTTATATTTTGTATTAAGAATTAGAATCTTAAAAGTAACCTAATTATATTGTTAAATAAATGTAGTGATGTTATAAATACAATATTTCCGTTATAGATGTATAAAATGAAAATACTCCAGTGAAGTACAAGCAACTCAAACTAATCCAAAGTGCTGAAGTAGCCTAGTATATCTGAAACTCAAATACATTTGTTTATTTTAGGGTAAAGGAAAACATGCATGACAAACATTTCCATTTCCTCAATTCCAAAGTCGATCAATTTCTTCCATATTTTTAATTTGCACACTGCTCTCGCTGTCTCCTGATCTTGTGTGGGTGAACTGCTGGTCCCAGATCAGTGCCTTCTGTTTTCACATGTGGTTCTGTCCCCACCTTCACCAGATCAATGCGGTGCGTCTGCCTCGAGAGCCCAGTAACCAGAGAGGCTGAAGGGCTTTGGTTATGCTGAGTTTGATGATGTGGACTCTCTCCTGAGGTGAGAAGATGCAACAGTAACCTGGTTTTATATTGGTTGCTTTTTTATTTAACTACAGGGTTCTTACGGTCATGGAAAACCTGGTAAAAGTTCTTGAAAATGAATTAAATCCCAAACGTTTTGGAAAAGTCATGGAAATGTGTTATATTCATGTGTTCATGATGTTCATTTATGCTGAGTTTGAAATAATTAATATGCTTTTAAAAGAAAGATGCTCAAAATATAAGCAGGCATACACACAGGCATCAATATAAATGTTTATTCATTTAATCAAACTATTGTCTCATTCATTTGTCATTTAAGGTATACTGTATCCTTTTGAATTCTCATTTTTGGTATAAATACTACATTTTCTCACTTTTTCATGTATACACCGAGATTTCACTAAATGTTTGGTCATGGAAATCCATTGGTCAAAATGTATATGAACCCTGTTGAGTTATCTTTGGAAAACTGCTAAGCTATTTGCGAAGCAAGTACCAAACACTGACGCTGTACCTTCATTTTTGTAAAATTAAACCATTTCACTGATTTGATCTTCTCAGGGGTGAAGGAACGATTGCTGATCGGCTGAAGGTCTCACCGTTTGGATTCCGCAGGATATTGAACTTCATTAAGGATGAGTATGGAAATCCACCTATTATCATCACAGAAGTTATTCATAGTGGCTACCACTATGAAAAATACCTCAACCAGGTGCTTAAGAGTATCAAACCACAACTTGCATGGTATGTTTTAAGAGAGACCATTGACAATATCTCATGTAATGTATCTCTGAGAAATGATTGCAGTGGATTGGATCATAGCAATCTTGCCGTTTTCACAGAATAATTGTCATGTTCAAACCAAGATACCGAATATCTTTTACTTAAGAATCTCAAGTGTATTTGCAATCCTAAAGGTTTTCATTTACTCCTCCTTGCTCACTTGCTAGTTAACGTGGATATCCGGGGTTACACAGCGTGGTCCCTGATGGACAACCTAGAGTGGGCCACACGATTTGGGCTTTTCTGCGTCAATCACTCGGACCCCAAATTGCCTCGAGTGGCCAAGACTTCTGTTACACTCTACTCCCATCATCAACTGCAAAGGATTCCAGACCCCATGCATGCTTGAACACCGTGCCTGAAGGTAAATTGATGCAACCAGTAGCTTTTTTTTTTAAAGCTCACCAATTAAAATGTAATTCGTGCAAAAACCTAAGTAAAAGAAAACAATAAGTTGTATGAGGGATAAACCCTTTACATGGGTATTTTACTGTATATACAGAGGACAAATAATCCCATAAAATGCAGCAAGGCCGAGATCCTCCCCGTGGCACTGCAGTGGCAGGTTTCAGTCAGGTGTCGGGACAGTGGCAAGCAAACGGCACTCGTTCGACACCCGTCAAGAAGCCCAAGCTGAGTGGGTGGAGTAGGGCTGCACGATTATGGCCAAAATCCTAATCCCTACTATTTTGATCAATATTGAGATCACTATTATTTATCACGATGATTCATTCATTTTAGGGACATCTTTTTATTCCGCTTTCACGTTTAAATGAACACTGCTTCCACTTCCATTGTTGTGCTACATTCCAGCTAATATACAAATCTTTGCATCAGACTGGTCCTTATCACAGTGCATCTCTTAGAAGAAAAATATTAATAAAATAGTGTAAACACTTTTTACACAAAATTAAATCAACAGAGCACTGCTTTCACTTCCATGTTGTGCTACATTCCAGCTAATGTACACGTCTTTGCATCAAAATAAAACTTATACTGTGACATCCCTTTTTATTTCCCCTGACGTTTTTCATACAGTGCAGGTAATGCCTGTTTGGAGAAATAATTGCGTGAGGGGATCACGTATCTTGTCTACTGTCTTGACCATTTTTCTGAAGCCTTCACTCCTCACAGTATTTATTGGACACATGTCAGTGTCTTTGGGAGGTGGATGGATTCGCTGCCGCGCTATGCAGGGTCGCTGTTATGGTTTTCTGGGTTGACGTTGGACATGGACGGAGATACGTTAGCTTTAGCCTTAATGCATTCGTTGTACTGTGTTTTGTGGTGTTTTTCAGGTGGTTGAACAAGTTGGTTGTATTGCTATGCGGACACAACTCTAATGCACTCTGTGCACATGATTTGTTCTTGGTTAACATCGCTTACCCTAAATCCCAAAAGCTTCGAGTCAATAGATTATGATCCTTTTCGAGGGACTAGCTTGTCGCCTTCTGCTCCTGACATTTTATTTACTTTTCACGCGACACCTGCGGCCGTCTGCTCTCTGTTCTGTTGTCTGTCTCTCTCTACTCTTCTACTAATACCGGAGTCGACTGCAGACGGAGCCTTTTTTGAGGCTGTCGCTGCAGGGTGTGCGCGCATGACACCTCCCATCTCGTTCTCCCCTGGTGGTTGGCTGACTGTTAGTTGAGGAAGCGCTTGATTTGATATGTAGCAGAGCACGCATTGTGGCAGCCAAAATCGTGATCGCAACTACAATGCAATTAATTGTGCAGCCCTAATGCCGTGTTCACACCAAAACAGTTGCGAAAGCCAATCAGCGTTGAGAAGCTCTGCCCGGCATCACCGTCGTTACTGAATCAAACTGCTGGTCCGCTGAAGGAGCGCTGGAAGCGGCTTCATTCAGACACTTGTCCTGGAGGAGTCGGAGCTGTGTGTGACTACGGATAATGTTATGAACCCAGACACGGGGGTGGTTGATGTTCCGACGTGTGTGGGACTTCCTCAACAAGTATAAAGCAGAACTAGTTGTCATTTACCTGGTGGCAAATTGGCATCACACTTTTCTGCTCAAGCTGCGTTCACACCAAACGCTTTGCGAATGTTACTTGTGCCTGAAAGGGGGCGTGGCTTATCTCCGTAAAAACAGTTACCGTTTCCGCCATCCACCATGGAAATAACCACTAGTTCTGTTATATACTTGTTGTGTAAATTCCACATACGTCGGAACATCGAACTCCATCGTGTCTGGGTTCATAATATTGTCCGTAGTCCCACAACAGCGTCTGAATGACGGCCTCTTCCAGCGCTACTTCAGGCGGACCAGCAGCAGTTTGATTCAGCAACGGCGGTGATGACGGGCGGAGCTTCTCAACGCTGATTGGCTTACGCAACTCAGCGTCACGAAAATTTCAACTCTTACGAATTCGCGCTGCGTCATTTGTGCCACCCGGCGGAAAATTTGCTTTTCCGCAACCTCGTGCGTTGGCTTTGCTTGTAATCTACTCGCGCATCAAATTTGCAATGTGTTTGGTGTGAACGCAGCATGACAGAAGCCTGTAAGCTCGCTGCCAACAAAACGGTTAACATTTACACGAGGGCTGCAACAACGAATCGATAAAAATCGATTATCAAAAGTGTTGGCAACAAATTTCATTATCGATTCGTTGTGTCGCGAGATTATTGCGGCAGTCATAAAATCGCGGAGGGAAAAAAAAGAGCAGAGAAGAGCAACTGGCCGCCAGCGTGTCTGAGATTGGAGTGAGAGACTGAGAAACGTTGAGGTCGTGATCTCAGCAAAAATCTAACATCTTGGATGTGTCGAGTCTTAATATAAAGCAGGGTATGCTAAAGCCAATTACAGTAAAAAAAACGGTGTATAGAGAGCAAAAATGTAATAATAATAAAAGCGTCAGCTAAATGAAATGTAGAATCACAGAGGCCTTGTTGACATCATCTGGAAAGCCCATTACTCACTGACTTTGCTAGAAGCCATACTGATCCCTAAAACTATCTGTGTTTATGAAATGTGAGGCTCACACTAACACTTCTGATCCCATTTCAACAGGTGATGCTGCTGCGGCTTGAAGAGAGGCTTATTTGGGTTCCTCTTTCCAGCTCATAACACGTATGCTAGATGGGCCTTCAGAAATATCTTTCACTTATGATGTTAACGTATTGCCAGCCATCGGCTCCCCCAGAGTGAAGGGTTGGGCCTCATCTGGTGCACTTTAAAAAATGATGTCAGACAATTGACAAGTGCTCTCTTCCACTGTTAGGCTAAATTAGCTCACAGAGAGCAGAGATAACTTAACAAAAGGGGGATATGTATATGTAATTTATTGTAAAGATAATATATCCACATTTTGTACAGTTTTTAGTAACGCTACACTAAAAGACAGCAAATTATCAGTGATATAACATGGAAGGAGATTAAATCTACATACTTGGGTAACTGTCCAAAGCAGGTTGAACGCTGATTGGCTGACGCAACTATGACTCGCGCGTTTTTTTTCAGCAGAGTTGGGATATTTCAACTCGCCCTCTGTTCGCGCTGTGTCCTTCGCTCTGTTCGCCCCGCGTCAAACGTGCTATTTGCGCCGCCTCAAACGAGTCTATCGCGTCGCCCGGCGGAGAACTTGCGCCACGTTTGGCGTGAACACGGCATAAGTATGTTGCGTTATAAAGAATTTGGTAGACAAACACTAGACGTCATTCCTCCAACAAACTGTTACCTTCCAAAGAATCACACTTTCACTGATTGCTTTGAATCACTAGACACAATTTAGGCAGTAAATAAACTGATAAATAAAGGCTACATGGAACACAACAGTGCTGTAATACAACGTCACAATAAAGGGCTGAATTCAATCTTTACTAATTATTAGGCCTACTTTAAGTCGTAGGTACTCAACTTGGTGAATGCCAACGTTTTCACTTTTTTTTTCATGTTTTTTTTCACATGACACTGACAAGTGGTTATGCCGAAATGTTATGTTTGTTTTTTAAATAAAAGTCAAATAATATCTCCACTTGTCCTCTCCTTATAGGTGTCAGTCGGTGCCACGAGCTGCCAGTGCCAATTTAATTTTTGCAAATTTTATAGAATGTGTCTAAAACTCTGAATTATTTTTCTGGCTCAGATCTCTTAACCATTTGTGGCGAAAGAGCTCTGTTCATTCAATTGAATTATTCCATGTATCTGTTTTTAATACAGGCTTAAAGACATTTCAGTATTTCACTACGTTTAATTTCCATAACACCGAAGGAATGCTGTTCGCTTACCGCTGTTCTGACTGACACGTGCCTAAAATGTCGCTTTCTTTCATGGAAAACAACATTCAGTGGTTGTAGACATTTAGATGTTGTGTGTATCATCAGGTTTTCTGTTCCCACATTTAAGATGTGAGAACATGTGTTTAGATTTACTGTCTATATTATTGTGTCTTTTCTACAGCAACGAGCGCGGCCATCACACCCACGCCCCCTAACAACACTGAGATTCCTGCGTACGAAGCGCTCTACAAATGCTGAGACCGGATTCGCCACCACATTTGTTCTGCAGTTTTAATATTAGCTAATACATTTTACATGCTGCAGTAAAATTAGTGATGTACAGTTCTTTTTATAAATATATAAACTGTTTGTGTTCCTGATATATTGTTTGAGTTGCATTTCTGAGTATTTCCTTTAGCAATTTGTGTTAATGGTGTCTGTGAACTGCAAAGTCAATAATCTGAAAGCTTAATTCCAAGGTAAATTAACTAAATGAACATTTAGGATCTCAAAAAAAGAATTTAGATATTTGCTGTAACCTCAAGATTGTGGAGCTTTGAGCCAAGACTGTAACCCCTTCAACCACACATTTGTAAGTCGTCAATAGTGTGATAAACTGGTATAAAAGAATATTTTTAAACATCCAAATCATTCAGTTTTGTTGAACATTTCTTATCAGGATCAGTTTGAGTAATTCCTTGGAAATGGTCCACAACAGTACAATGTACTGTTACTTTAATTAGACTCTGGTAGGTGGCAACTTATTAACTGTTCCATGAATGAAGTTGTTCAAATACATCGTTAGGACATGTCTTGTGTATGAGATGCTGCTGGAGTTTCTGCAGAGACACGTGAAGATCCATCCGTCTATCATCCCTCGGTAGCTCACGCAGGTACGCAAGCACGCGCGTACGTCAAAGTCATGGAATCAGAACGGCGAATTCTACCGAGACTATATAAAGCATGCAGATTCTCTAAATCGTTCCTTCGCACTTCAACTTCACAAGAGTCAACCTGCGAATTTTTTTCTGCTGCAAAGCTGAAATCTTTTGAAAACCTGATCGCCTAAAAACCTTCTGGAGAACCAACGTTTGAAGAACCGACCTGAAGAAAACCGAAAACACACCTGCTGACTGAGAATCTCGCTGAGGACCACCTGCTGACCAGAGTTTCACAGTAGCTTATCAACTTTTTAAGGTAAGAAATATTATCATTTCATGTCAAATGTGTTTATTTATGTTTCTTACATGCTCAAAGGGGTGTAAAATCAGTAAATTAATGTTAAATGTTGAATAGAAGGATCGTCATAAATGGAACGTTGGGCTTTTTCTTGACAAAAAAAAGGTTTGAGGTCACTTGACGTTTTTTCGGTGTAAAATAATAATTATACAGTCAAACCGGAATATTTTTAGCACAAAATGTGTGGAATGTGTCAACACATGCATCGTGATAGAGAAATACAGTTATTTTTGTTTGCGGGGCTCATATTTTCCAAATTTGCCGTCGAAAATGTGGAAAAAAGATGGCCGCCGTGCCGTTTCTGTCCGTGACGTCACTAAGTCTGCAGCGTTGAAACTACAATTTTCCAAAGATGGACTACAAAAGACCGCATAGATACTTCGTCCATGTTCTTACAGTGTTGGTTCATGCAGACGACATGAACAACACGGTTCATAGTATTGTAACGACCCTGGGGCAGGAAAGCTACGAGACGTTAGCTTGCTTTAGGTGTGTTTATTAAGGAAACAACCGAACAGGCTACTGTGGGCCGTAGCCTACGCCAAAACAACAGTAAACACCGTGAAAACCTCTCAACATGCTTCACCTCTGCTCCCGGTCATAGACTCGCTGTCAAAACGGCTCATAACACCACAACAACATCCCACCTCACTCGCTCTGCCAATCACAGGCATGCTCATAGGTAGCTACCATGACTGACAGGCTTCACAGCTACACAGCTCATGAGACGTTCACTGACCTGAAATAGAAATTAAAGAAGGAATATAAAGTGAAAACAAGGGATTGCCACGGAGTACAAAGCTACTGAACTGTCTGTCTCTCTCTCCCCCATCAGGGTGTGAACCCCAACAGCTGTGAGATTATTTATATATCATGGAAGTGGGGACTTTCTAATACATGTTTTCCTCCTCAGCCACTGAGCGCACTGCCGAGATGCTTCCCTACTACCCGGTTGGCACTGGCGGTGGGGACTGGCTTCAGGAGGCTCAGCCTCCTACAGGTAAGGGAAATAGCGAGCAGCAGTTCCCTCCACCTTATTACTGGGGGGAACAAGGCCCTGCTGCTCCTTTTCCTTATGTTACTTTCGCTGCTCCTGATGCTTTTCTCCTTGCTTTCCAACCTGATGCTCCTCCTTTCGCTGATCCTCCTTTCGCTGCTCCTGATGCTCTTCTTCTTGCTTTCCAACCTGATGCTTCTCCTTTTGCTGCTCCTCCTTTCGCTGCTCCTCCTTTCGCTGCTCCTGATGCTCTCCTTCTTGCTTTCCAACCTGATTCTCCTCCTTTCGCTGCACCTGATGCTCTCCTTCTTGCTTTCCAACCTGATGCTCCTCCTCCTTTCGCTGCTCCTGATGCTCTCCTTCTTGCTTTCCAACCTGACGCTCCTCTTTTCGCTGCACCTGATGCTCTCCTTCTTGCTTTCCAACCTGATGCTCCTCCTCCTTTCGCTGCTCCTGATGCTCTCCTTCTTCCTTTCCAACCTGATGCTCCTCTTTTCGCTGCTCCTGATGCCCTCCTTGCTTTCCAACCTGTTCCTCCTCCTTTCGCTGCTCCTGATGCTCTCCTTCTTGCTTTCCAACCTGATTCTCCTCCTTTCGCTGCACCTGATGCTCTCCTTCTTGCTTTCCAACCTGATGCTCCTCCTCCTTTCGCTGCTCCTGATGCTCTCCTTCTTCCTTTCCAACCTGACGCTCCTCTTTTCGCTGCTCCTGATGCCCTCCTTGCTTTCCAACCTGTTCCTTCTCCTTTCGCTGCTCCTGATTCTCTCCTTCTTCCTTTCCAACCTGACGCTCCTCTTTTCGCTGCACCTGATGCTCTCCTTCTTGCTTTCCAACCTGATGCTCCTCCTCCTTTCGCTGCTCCTGATGCTCTCCTTCTTCCTTTCCAACCTGATGCTCCTCTTTTCGCTGCTCCTGATGCCCTCCTTGCTTTCCAACCTGTTCCTCCTCCTTTCGCTGCACCTGATGCTCTCCTTCTTGCTTTCCAACCTGATGCTCCTCCTCCTTTCGCTGCTCCTGATGCTCTCCTTCTTCCTTTCCAACCTGACGCTCCTCTTTTCGCTGCTCCTGATGCCCTCCTTGCTTTCCAACCTGTTCCTTCTCCTTTCGCTGCTCCTGATTCTCTCCTTCTTCCTTTCCAACCTGACGCTCCTCTTTTCGCTGCACCTGATGCTCTCCTTCTTGCTTTCCAACCTGATGCTCCTCCTCCTTTCGCTGCTCCTGATGCTCTCCTTCTTCCTTTCCAACCTGATGCTCCTCTTTTCGCTGCTCCTGATGCCCTCCTTGCTTTCCAACCTGTTCCTCCTCCTTTCGCTGCACCTGATGCTCTCCTTCTTGCTTTCCAACCTGATGCTCCTCCTCCTTTCGCTGCTCCTGATGCTCTCCTTCTTCCTTTCCAACCTGACGCTCCTCTTTTCGCTGCTCCTGATGCCCTCCTTGCTTTCCAACCTGTTCCTCCTCCTTTCGCTGCTCCTGATGCTCTCCTTCTTCCTTTCCAACCTGACGCTCCTCTTTTCGCTGCTCCTGATGCCCTCCTTGCTTTCCAACCTGTTCCTCCTCCTTTCGCTGCTCCTGATGATCTCCTTCTTGCTTTCCAACCTGATGCTCCTCTTTTCGCTGCTCCTGATGCCCTCCTTGCTTTCCAACCTGTTCCTCCTCCTTTCGCTGCTCCTGATGCTCTCCTTCTTCCTTTCCAACCTGACGCTCCTCTTTTCGCTCCACCTGATGCTCTCCTTCTTGCTTTCCAACCTGATGCTCCTCCTCCTTTCGCTGCTCCTGATGCTCTCCTTCTTCCTTTCCAACCTGACGCTCCTCTTTTCGCTGCTCCTGATGCCCTCCTTGCTTTCCAACCTGTTCCTCCTCCTTTCGCTGCTCCTGATGCTCTCCTTCTTCCTTTCCAACCTGACGCTCCTCTTTTCGCTGCACCTGATGCTCTCCTTCTTGCTTTCCAACCTGATGCTCCTCCTCCTTTCGCTGCTCCTGATGCTCTCCTTCTTCCTTTCCAACCTGACACTCCTCTTTTCGCTGCTCCTGATGCCCTCCTTGCTTTCCAACCTGTTCCTCCTCCTTTCGCTGCTCCTGATGCTCTCCTTCTTCCTTTCCAACCTGACGGTCCTCTTTTCGCTGCTCCTGATGCCCTCCTTGCTTTCCAACCTGTTCCTCCTCCTTTCGCTGCTCCTGATGCTCTCCTTCTTCCTTTCCAACCTGACGCTCCTCTTTTCGCTCCACCTGATGCTCTCCTTCTTGCTTTCCAACCTGATGCTCCTCCTCCTTTCGCTGCTCCTGATGCTCTCCTTCTTCCTTTCCAACCTGACGCTCCTCTTTTCGCTGCTCCTGATGCCCTCCTTGCTTTCCAACCTGTTCCTCCTCCTTTCGCTGCTCCTGATGCTCTCCTTCTTCCTTTCCAACCTGACGCTCCTCTTTTCGCTGCACCTGATGCTCTCCTTCTTGCTTTCCAACCTGATGCTCCTCCTCCTTTCGCTGCTCCTGATGCTCTCCTTCTTCCTTTCCAACCTGACACTCCTCTTTTCGCTGCTCCTGATGCCCTCCTTGCTTTCCAACCTGTTCCTCCTCCTTTCGCTGCTCCTGATGCTCTCCTTCTTCCTTTCCAACCTGACGGTCCTCTTTTCGCTGCACCTGACTCTCCCCTTCTTGCTTTCCAACCTGATGCTTCTCCTTTCGCTGCTCCTCCTTTCGCTGCTCCTGATGCTCTCCTTCTTGCTTTCCAACCTGATTCTCCTCCTTTCGCTGCACCTGATGCTCTCCTTCTTGCTTTCCAACCTGATGCTCCTCCTCCTTTCGCTGCTCCTGATGCTCTCCTTCTTGCTTTCCAACCTGATGCTCCTCTTTTCGCTGCTCCTGATGCCCTCCTTGCTTTCCAACCTGTTCCTCCTCCTTTCGCTGCTCCTGATGCTCTCCTTCTTCCTTTCCAACCTGACGCTCCTCTTTTCGCTGCACCTGATGCTCTCCTTCTTGCTTTCCAACCTGATGCTCCTCCTCCTTTCGCTGCTCCTGATGCTCTCCTTCTTCCTTTCCAACCTGACGCTCCTGATGCCCTCCTTGCTTTCCAACCTGTTCCTCCTCCTTTCGCTGCTCCTGATGCTCTCCTTCTTGCTTTCCAACCTGCTCCTCCTCCTTTCGCTGCACCTGATGCTTTTCTCCTTGCTTTCCCACCTGCTGCTCCTCTCGCTTTCCCTCCTGCTTCTCCTCCTCCTTTCGCTACCCCTTGTGTTTTTCCTCCTGCTGCTCCTTGTCCTCCTCCTGCTCCTCCTCCCCTTGCTTCCACACCTGCTGCTCCTTCTTTTGCTTCCACACCTGCTGGTCCTTGTCCTCCTGCTGCTCCTCCCGCTTTTCCTCCTGCATTCCCACCTGCTTCTCCTCCTCCTTTCGCTACCCCTTGTGTTTTTCCTCCTGCTGCTCCTTGTCCTCCTCCTGCTGCTCCTGCTTCTACTCCTGTTGCTCCTTGTCCTCCTCCTGCTCCTCCTGCTTCCACACCTGTTGCTCCTTGTCCTCCTGCTGCTCCTCCCACTTTCCTTCCTGCATTCCCACCTGCTTCTTCTCCTTTCGTTACCCCTTGTGTTTTCCCTCCTGCTGTTCCTTGTCCTCCTCCTGCTTCCACACCTGCTGCTCCTCCCGCTTTCCCTCCTGCATTCCCACCTGCTTCTCCTCCTCCTTTTGCTACCCCTTGTGTTTTTCCTCCTGCTGCTCCTTGTCCTCCTCCTGCTGCTCCTCCTGCTTCCACACCTGCTGCTCCTCCTCCTGCTTCCACACCTGCTGCTCCTTGTCCTCCTGCTGCTCCTCCCGCTTTCCCTCCTGCATTCCCATCTGCTTCTCCTCCTCCTTTCGCTACCCCTTGTGTTTTTCCTCCTGCTCCTTGTACTCCTCCTGCTGCTCCTCCTGCTTCCACACCTGCTGCGCCTTGTCCTCCTGCTGCTCCTCCCGCTTTCCCTCCTGCATTCCCACCTGCTTCTCCTCCTCCTTTCGCTACCCCTTGTGTTTTTCCTCCTGCTGCTCCTTGTCCTCCTCCTGCTGCTCCTGCTCCTCCTGCTTCCACACTTGCTGCTCCTCGCCCTCCTGCTGCTCCTCGTCCTCCTGCTGCTCCTCCTGCTTTCCCTCTTGCATTCCCACCTGCTTCTCCTCCTCCTTTCTCTACCCCTTATTTTTGTACTCCTATTGCTCCTCTTGCATTCCCATCTGCTGCTCCTCGTCCTCGTCCTCCTGCTTTTCCTCTTGCATTCCCACCTGCTTCTCCTCCTCCTTCCCCTTGTTTTTTCCCTCCTGCTGTTCCTCTTCCTGCTGCTCCTCCTGCTTTCACACCTGCTGCTCCTCATCCTCCTCCTGCTGCTCCTCCTGCTTCCACACCTGCTGCTCCTTGTCCTCCTGCTGCTCCTCCCGCTTTCCCTCCTGCATTCCCACCTGCTTCTCCTCCTCCTTTCGCTACCCCTTGTGTTTTTCCTCCTGCTGCTCCTTGTCCTCCTCCTGCTGCTCCTCGTCCTCCTACTGCTCCTCCTGCTTTTCCTCTTGCATTCTCACCTGCTTCTCCTCCTCCTTCCCCTTGTTTTTTCCCTCCTGCTGTTCCTCTTCCTGCTGCTCCTCCTGCTTTCACTCCTGCTGCTCCTTGTCCTCCTCCTGCTGCTCCTCCCGCTTTCCCTCCTGCATTCCCACCTGCTTCTCCTCCTCCTTCCCCTTGTTTTTTCGCTCCTGCTGTTCCTCTTCCTGCTGTTCCTCCTGCTTTCACTCCTGCTGCTCCTTGTCCTCCTCCTGCTGCTCTTCCTCTTGCTGCTCCTCGCCCTCCTGCTGCTCCTCCTGCTTTTCCTCTTGCATTCCCACCTGCTTCTCCTCCTCCTTCCCCTTGTGTTTTTCCTCCTGCTGCTCCTCTTCCTCCTGCTCCTTGTCCTCCTGCTTCCACACCTGCTGCTCCTTGTCCTCCTGCTGCTCCTCCTGCATTCCCACCTGCTTCTCCTCCTGCTTTCACTCCTGCTGCTCCTTGTCCTCCTCCTGCTGCTCTTCCTCTTGCTGCTCCTCGCCCTCCTGCTGCTCCTCGCCCTCCTGCTGCTCCTCGCCCTCCTGCTGCTCCTCCTGCTCTTCCTCTTGCATTCCCATCTGCTTCTCCTCCTCCTTTCGCGACCCCCTGTGTTTTTCCTCCTGCTGCTCCTTGTCCTCCTGCTGCTCCTCCTGCTTCCACACCTGCTGCTCCTTGTCCTCCTGCTGCTCCTCCTGCTTTCCCTCCTGCATTCCCACCTGCTTCTCCTCCTCCTTTCGCTACCCCTTGTGTTTTTCCTCCTGCTGCTCCTTGTCCTCCTCCTGTTGCTCCTCTTCCTCCTGCTGCTCCTCCTGCTTCCACTCCTGCTGCTCCTCGTCCTCGTGCTGCTCCTCCTGCTTTTCCTCTTGCATTCCCACCTGCTTCTCCTCCCCCTTGTTTTTTCCCTCCTGCTGTTCCTCTTCCTGCTGCTGTTCCTCTTCCTGCTGCTCCTCCTGCTTTCACTCGTGCTGCTCCTTGTCCTCCTCCTGCTGCTCCTCCCGCTTTCCCTCCTGCATTCCCATCTGCTTCTTCTCCTCCTTTCGCTACCCCTTCTGTTTTTCCTCCTGCTGCTCCTTGTCATCCTCCTCCTGCTGCTCCTTGTCCTCCTTCTGCTGCTCCTTGTCCTCCTCCTGCTGCTGCTCCTCCTGCTGCTCCTCCCGCTTTTCCTCCTGCATTCCCACCTGCTTCTCCTCCTCCTTTCGCTACCCCTTGTGTTTTTCCTCCTGCTGCTCCTTGTCCTCCTCCTGCTGCTCCTCTTCCTCCTACTGCTCCTCCTGCTCCCTCTCCTGCTGCTCCTCGTCCTCGTCCTCCTGCTGCTCCTCCTGCATTCCCACCTGCTTCTCCTCCTCCTTCCCCTTGTTTTTTCCCTCCTGCTGTTCTTTTTCCTGCTGCTCCTCCTGCTTTCACTCGTGCTGCTCCTTGTCCTCCTCCTGCTGCTCCTCCCGCTTTCCCTCCTGCATTCCCATCTGCTTCTTCTCCTCCTTTCGCTACCCCTTGTGTTTTTCCTCCTGCTGCTCCTTGTCATCCTCTTCCTACTGCTCCTTGTCCTCCTCCTGCTGCTGCTCCTCCTGCTTCCACACCTGCTGCTCCTTGTCCTCCTGCTGCTCCTCCCGCTTTCCCTCCTGCATTCCCACCTGCTTCTCCTCCTCCTTTCGCTACCCCTTGTGTTTTTCCTCCTGCTGCTCCTTGTCCTCCTCCTGCTGCTCCTCTTCCTCCTACTGCTCCTCCTGCTTCCACTCCTGCTGCTCCTCGTCCTCCTCCTGTTGCTCCTTGTCCTCCTCCTGCTGTTCCTCTTCCTCATACTGCTGCTCCTCTTCCTCATACTGCTCCTCGTCCTCCTGCTGCTCCTCTTCCTCCTGCTGCTCCTCTTCCTCCTGCTGCTCCTCCTTCCACACCTGCTGCTCCTCGCCCTCCTGCTGCTCTTCCTGCTTCTCCTCCTGCATTCCCACCTGCTTCTCCTCCTCCTTCCCCTTGTTTTTTCGCTCCTGCTGTTCCTCTTCCTGCTGCTCCTCCTGCTTTCACTCCTGCTGCTCCTTGTCCTCCTCCTGCTGCTCCTCCCGCTTTCCCTCCTGAATTCCCACCTGCTTCTCCTCCTCCTTTCGCGACCCCTTGTGTTTTTCCTCCTGCTGCTCCTTGTCCTCCTCCTGCTGCTCCTCTTCCTCCTGCTGCTCCTCTTTCCACACCTGCTGCTCCTCGCCCTCCTGCTGCTCCTCCTGCTTTTCCTCTTGCATTCCCACCTGCTGCTCCTCCTCCGTTCTCTACCCCTTTTTTTTGTACTCCTATTGCTCCTCTTGCTCCTCGTGTTTACACACGTGCTGCTCCTCGTCTTCCTCCTGCTGCTCCTCGTCCTCCTGCTGCTCCTCCTCGTGCTTTTTCTCTTGCATTCCCACGTGCTGCTCCTCGTCCTCGTCCTCTTGCATTCCCACCTGCTGCTCCTCTTCCTCGTCCTCCTGCTTCTCCTCTTTCATTCCCATCTGCTTCTCCTCCTCCTTTCGCGACCCCTTGTGTTTTTCCTCCTGCTTCCACACCTGCTGCTCCCCGTCCTCCTCCTGCTGCTCCTCTTGCTTCCACACCTGCTGCTCCTCGTCCTCCTGCTTCTCCTCTTGCATTCCCACCTGCTTCTCCTCCTCCTTTCGCTACCACTTGTGTTTTTCCTCCTGCTGCTTTTTGTCCTCCTCCTGTTGCTCCTCCTCCTCCTGCTGCTCCTCCTGCTTCCACTCCTGCTGCTCCTCGTCCTCGTCCTCCTGCTGCTCCTCCTGCTTTTCCTCTTGCATTCCCACCTGCTTCTCCTCCCCCTTGTTTTTCCCCTCCTGCTGTTCCTCTTCCTGCTGCTCCTCCTGCATTCCCACCTGCTGCTCCTCGTCTTCCTCCTCCTGCTCCTCCTGCTTCCACACCTGCTGCACCTCTTCCTCCTGTTGCTCCTCCTGCTACCTCACCTGCTGCTCCTCCCGTTTTTTCTCCTGCATTCCCACCTGCTTCTCCTCCTCCTCCTTCCCCTTATTTTTTTCCTCCTGCTGCTCCTCCCTCTTCCCCACCTGCTGCTCCTCGTCTTCCTCTTCCTGCTCCTCCTGCTTCCTCACCTGCTGTTCCTCCTGCTTTTCCTCTTGCTTCCACACCTGCTGCTCCTTGTCTTCCTCCTGCTCCTCCTCCTGCTTCCACACCTGCTGCTCCCCGTCCTCCTCCTGCTGCTCCTCTTGCTTCCACACCTGCTGCTCCTCGTCCTCCTGCTTCTCCTCTTGCATTCCCATCTGCTTCTCCTCCTCCTTTCGCGACCCCCTGTGTTTTTCCTCCTGCTGCTCCTTGTCCTCCTCCTGCTGCTCCTCCTGCTTCCACACCTGCTGTTCCTTGTCCTCCTGCTGCTCCTCCTGCATTCCCACCTGCTTCTCCTCCTCCTTTCGCTACCCCTTGTGTTTTTCCTCCTGCTGCTCCTTGTCCTCCTCCTGTTGCTCCTCTTCCTCCTGCTGCTCCTCCTGCTTCCACTCCTGCTGCTCCTCGTCCTCCTGCTGCTCCTGCTGCTCCTCCTGCTTCTCCTCCCCCTTGTTTTTCCCCTCCTGCTGTTCCTCTTCTTGCTGCTCCTCCTGCTTTCACTCCTGCTGCTCCTTGTCCTCCTCCTGCAGCTCCTCCCGCTTTCCCTTCTGCATTCCCACCTGCTTCTCCTCCTCCTTTCACTACCCCTTGTGTTTTTCCTCCTGCTGCTCCTTGTCCTCCTCCTGCTGCTCCTCTTCCTCCTGCTGCTCCTCCTTCCACACCTGCTGCTCCTCGCCCTCCTGCTGCTCCTCCTGCTTTTCCTCTTGCATTCCCACCTGCTTCTCCTCCTCCTTCCCCTTGTTTTTTCGCTCCTGCTGTTCCTCTTCCTGCTGCTCCTCCTGCTTTCACTCCTGCTGCTCCTTGTCCTCCTCCTGCTGCTCCTCCCGCTTTCCCTCCTGAATTCCCACCTGCTTCTCCTCCTCCTTTCGCTACCCCTTGTGTTTTTCCTCCTGCTGCTCCTTGTCCTCCTCCTGCTGCTCCTCTTCCTCCTGCTGCTCCTCTTTCCACACCTGCTGCTCCTCGCCCTCCTGCTGCTCCTCCTGCTTTTCCTCTTGCATTCCCACCTGCTGCTCCGCCTCCGTTCTCTACCCCTTTTTTTTGTACTCCTATTGCTCCTCTTGCTCCTCGTGTTTACACACGTGCTGCTCCTCGTCTTCCTCCTGCTGCTCCTCGTCCTCCTGCTGCTCCTCCTCGTGCTTTTTCTCTTGCATTCCCACGTGCTGCTCCTCGTCCTCGTCCTCTTGCATTCCCACCTGCTGCTCCTCGTCCTCGTCCTACTGCTTCTCCTCTTTCATTCCCACCTGCTGCTCCTCCTCCTTTCGCGACCCCTTGTGTTTTTCCTCCTGCTGCTCCTTGTCCTCCTCCTGCTGCTCCTCCTGCTTCCACACCTGCTGCTCCTTGTCCTCCTGCTGCTCCTCCTGCTTTCCCTCCTGCATTCCCACCTGCTTCTCCTCCTCCTTTCACTACCCCTTGTGTTTTTCCTCCTGCTGCTCCTTGTCCTCCTCCTGTTGCTCCTGCTCCTCCTGCTTCCACTCCTGCTGCTCCTCGTCCTCCTGCTGCTCCTCCTGCTTTTCCTCTTGCATTCCCACCTGCTTCTCCTCCCCCTTGTTTTTCCCCTCCTGCTGTTCCTCTTCCTGCTGCTCCTCCTGCATTCCCACCTGCTGCTCCTCGTCTTCCTCCTCCTGCTCCTCCTGCTTCCACACCTGCTGCTCCTCTTCCTCCTGTTGCTCCTCCTGCTACCTCACCTGCTGCTCCTCCCGTTTTTTCTCCTGCATTCCCACCTGCTTCTCCTCCTCCTCCTTCCCCTTGTTTTTTTCCTCCTGCTGCTCCTCCCTCTTCCCCACCTGCTGCTCCTCGTCTTCCTCTTCCTGCTCCTCCTGCTTCCTCACCTGCTGCTCCTCCAGCTTTTCCTCTTGCTTCCACACCTGCTGCTCCTTGTCTTCCTCCTGCTCCTCCTCCTGCTTCCACACCTGCTGCTCCCCGTCCTCCTCCTGCTGCTCCTCTTGCTTCCACACCTGCTGCTCCTCGTCCTCCTGCTTCTCCTCTTGTATTCCCATCTGCTTCTCCTCCTCCTTTCGCGACCCCCTGTGTTTTTCCTCCTGCTGCTCCTTGTCCTCCTCCTGCTTCCACACCTGCTGCTCCTTGTCCTCCTGCTGCTCCTCCTGCTTTCCTTCCTGCATTCCCACCTGCTTCTCCTCCTCCTTTCGCTACCCCTTGTGTTTTTCCTCCTGCTGCTCCTTGTCCTCCTCCTGTTGCTCCTCTTCCTCCTGCTGCTCCTCCTGCTTCCACTCCTGCTGCTCCTCGTCCTCATCCTCCTGCTGCTCCTCTTGCTTTTCCTCTTGCATTCCCACCTGCTTCTCCTCCCCCTTGTTTTTCCCCTCCTGCTGTTCCTCTTCCTGCTGCTCCTCCTGCATTCCCACCTGCTGCTCCTCGTCTTCCTCCTCCTGCTTCCACACCTGCTGCACCTCTTCCTCCTGTTGCTCCTCCTGCTACCTCACCTGCTGCTCCTCCCGTTTTTTCTCCTGCATTCCCACCTGCTTCTCCTCCTCCTTCCCCTTGTTTTTTTCCTCCTGCTGCTCCTCCCTCTTCCCCACCTGCTGCTCCTCGTCTTCCTCTTCCTGCTCCTCCTGCTTCCTCACCTGCTGCTCCTCCTGCTTTTCCTCTTGCTTCCACACCTGCTGCTCCTTGTCTTCCTCCTGCTCCTCCTCCTGCTGCTTCCACACCTGCTGCTCCCCGTCCTACTCCTGCTGCTCCTCTTGCTTCCACACCTGCTGCTCCTCGTCCTCCTGCTTCTCCTCTTGCATTCCCATCTGCTTCTCCTCCTCCTTTCGTGACCCCCTGTGTTTTTCCTCCTGCTGCTCCTTGTCCTCCTCCTGCTGCTGCTCCTCCTGCTTCCACACCTGCTGTTCCTTGTCCTCCTGCTGCTCCTCCTGCTTTCCCTCCTGCATTCCCACCTGCTTCTCCTCCTCCTTTTGCTACCCCTTGTGTTTTTCCTCCTGCTGCTCCTTGTCCTCCTCCTGTTGCTCCTCTTCCTCCTGCTGCTCCTCCTGCTACCTCACCTGCTGGTCCTCCCGTTTTTTCTCCTGCATTCCCACCTGCTTCTCCTCCTCCTTCCCCTTGTTTTTTTCCTCCTGCTGCTCCTCTCTCTTCCCCACCTGCTGCTCCTCCTGCTTCCTCACCTGCTGCTCCTCCTGCTGCTTTTCCTCTTGCTTCCACACCTGCTGCTCCTTGTCTTCCTCTTGCTCCTCCTCCTGCTTCCACACCTGCTGCTCCCCGTCCTCCTTCTGCTGCTCCTCTTGCTTCCACACCTGCTGCTACTTGTCCTCCTGCTGCTTCTCCCATTTTTCCTCCTGCATTCCCACCTCCTCCTCCTTTCACTACCCGTTGTTTTTGTGCTCCTCGTCCTCCTCCTGCTTCACATCTGGTGCTCCTCGTCCTTGGGATGCTCTTCCCACTTTGCCTCTAGCATTCCCACCTGCTGCTCCTCCTGCTTTTCCTCCAGCATTCCCACCTCTTCCTTTCGCTGCCCCTGAGTGTTTCCTCCTGCTGCTCCTCCTGCTTTTCCTCCTGCTTCTCCTCCTCCTTTCGCTGTTCCATAATCTTCTCCTCAAAATGTTCCTTAAGTTTTTCTCATGCTGCTCTTGACTATTTTGTTGCTCATTTTTCAACATATGGTTGCCAGGTTTGTCTCTTTGGTTCTTCGATCTTAGAAGAGGCCGAAGTGGAATTAACTCCCCACCTGCTGCTCCTCCTCCTTTGGCTGCTCCGCCTGCTTTTCCACCTGCTGCTCCTCCTCCTCTTTTGGCTCCTCCCCCTGCTTGTCCACCTGCTGCTTCTCCTCCTTTGGAAAAACAGGAGGAGCAGCCAAAGGAGGAGGAGCAACAGGTGGAAAAGCAGGCGGAAAAGCAGGCGGAGCAGCCACCTGTTGCTCCTCCTCCTCCTTTCGCTGCTTCTCAATCTTTTCCTCATGCTGCTCTTGCTTGAGCATATGTTATGTGTTCTTTGTTAATCATATGTTTGCCAGGTCTCTTTGATTCTTAGATCTGCCTCGAGAACGTCTTTCTCCACAGGTTCAACTGGCCTTAATATGGCAAAAAAAAGGTAAAGTCTCTCAAATAAATTATTAATTGTAATATTCAATACGTCAAAGATTATTTTCCCTACTAACCATTTTGTCTCACTTAAACTCATCTTACTCTGGATGAAAAAAGTAAGTATGAGCTTCTGTTTTGCAATAGCACATACAAATGAACATTCAACAAAAATATATCAATATTAATAGAATATGCAAGGGAGGCCAGAAGCCTAAAAGGCTGTTTGTCAATGGAGCATGCATGCTTTCCCTAAATTTAAATAATGTGATAATTATATGTGTTTTACTAACCATGACCGTACTTCACTTTAATCCTAATCCACCACCTGAGATGCTGCTGTTCACTGAGGATGAAGAAGGTAAGTTAGAGCTTCTGACATGGAAACAGTGTGACTTAAATAGTCTATAATGTAAAGAGAAAGTAGGAAATGTGTGTGTAACGTGTTCCTTACCCCCGTGGCCACTTCCCACACCTCTCTTTGCAGCTGAGCCCCAGCACCCGACTTTGGCCGGGGAGCCATCCGGACCTAACCTACCTGCTACTCTTAATGTTGCTTCTTTTAATAATCCAGAGATGACTCATTTTACTCCCTCTATTGTACTTAAAGTAATATGTATTAATTCCTTTGAGAGGAACTCAACGTACCTCCAGAGTTGCCTTGACAAGGGAGCAGGAGAGAAGTGCTCTTCTGTGTTTCAGTGGATAAGTGTCACGGCCGCTTCCTGGTCTCTCCCGGTTCCTGCTCACCTGCCTGCAATCAACTCATCGCCTCCAGCAGATCGACCCCGGCTCTCAGTGCCAGATGGCCTCAACTACTGTGGTAGGTAATCACCTGCTTCTGGCTTCTCTAGTTTTTTGCTTTTGGTTTTTGGAGATGTGATTAACAGCCTTTTCTCTATCCCTTATTTCTAGTTTTCGATATCATCGTGCAGCTCGTGCCTTTTGGAAATCCTGGGACCCGACCGAATGGATGTGGAAGAAAGGACAAAAGAGACGAAAGCCGGGCGTCCCAGAGGCCACTGTCTCAACTTTGGTGTTTCATTCAATAAAACACGTCACTTTTGTATTGTGAGATTTATTGTAGCTTCAGTGTTGTCGAGTTAATGTGGGGAATGGGTTTTAGAACAGTGAATCGGTCGCAGGTGTCATAAAAATGCCGACGGTGGCTACAATGCTGCTCAAACCTCTTCCACCAACATGTACACCGAGTCATCTGGATGACTTGTAGAGCAAAGAACAGATCTTTTTCTTTTTTTAAATCAATCCAGGTTTAAAGCGTCCCCACATATTCATGAGTTCTGAGAAGATAAACTTCAGAGAGGAGAGAGGGAGCGCACTGAGCCTGAAACACATGCACACACACCATATCAACACAGATTCATTTAAATTAATTTCAAAAGGCATAGTCTGATGTTCTGCAAACCAGTGAATCAATATTTCATTCAGCATTGCTTTGAGTTTGAACATCAAACACTAAATGTAATAAAACTACAGCCATGCTGGTGGTGAAGGTATCGTATTTAATAAAACCTATTGGAAGAATATGGAAGACAGAGCACTTGATGAAAAATAGAGAAAAAAACATTGATATTCTTGGCCAACCCAAGGCAATAACAATAAAATAAAGTAGTGAAGTGACGTTTGGCCTGAAGGTGGCACCAGAGATACAGAAATGTTACAAACATAAAAGGTGCCAAACTTTTAAAATGTGATTAAATTGTGTGCAAAGAGAAAGGAGGTATATTTCAGAATAAACTAGGAAGCTCAATGTTTCTGCTGCAGTACGGAGCATGTAAAAGGATCTCAACCGTCTTCAGCTGATAACATACAGCACACCGGGTGGGACTATTGGTGCTCTACTAAATAATATTTACATATCTATGTGCATATAAGGTGACCATTGCTTCAGAAATGACACGTACACATGCGCACACACACACACACAGTGTGGAAGAGGGGTTGGTCGTGGTGATGGGATGGGGGCTGTCACCGTGATGCAGAGTTAAGGGTGTTGACAGCTGAGTGGAAGAAACTGTTCCTGAGCCTGCTGGTCCTGGAACGGAGGTTTCTATAGCGCCTCCCAGAGGAGAGGAGGGCAAACAGTCCATGGCTGGGGTGAGTGGTGTCCCTGACAATACTGTACGCTCTCCGCAGGCAGCGCTTGAGGTGGATGGTCTCGATGGCAGGGAGTGGAGTACCGGTTTTCACCACCCTCTGCAGTGCTTTCCGGTCTGAGACAGAGCAGTTGCCATACCAGACTGTGATGCAGTTAGTAAGGATGCTCTCGATGGTGCAGCGGTAGAAGTTCACCAGGATCAGAGGAGACATGTGGATCTTCTTCAGTCTCCTCAGGAAGAAAAGACGCTGGTGTGCCTTTTTGACCAGGATTGAGGTGTTGAGGGCCAAGAGAGGTCTGAGATGTGGACACCCAGGAACCTGAAGCTGGAGACACGCTCAACCTCCGTTCCATTGATATGGATGGGGGTGTGTGTGCAGCGCTTTGTCTTCCTGAAGTCCGTGATGAGCTCTTTGGTCTTTTAGGGTCTGTTGGTTAGGAAATCCAGTATCCAGCTGCAGAGCGAGGTGTCGATGCCAAGCTCACCTAGTTTAGTGTTCAGTTTGGAGGGGATGATGGTGTTAAATGCTGAACTGAAATCGATGAACAGCATTCTCACATAGGTGTTGTTGTTGTCCAGGTGGGAGAGAGCAGAGTGAAGCGCTGTGGAGATGGCGTCCTCTGTGCTCCTGTTCTGGCGGTACGCAAATTGGATGTGGTCCAGTGTGGGTGGTAGGCAGGTTTTAAGATGAGCCAGGACCAGCCTTTCAAAACACTTCATGATGATGGGGCTGAGTGCAACAGGGCGGAAGTCGTTTAGGCTCGATGCAGTGGAATGCTTTGGCACTGGCACGATTGAGGTGAGTTTGAAGCATGTGGGTACGGCTGCTTGGGCCAGTGACAGGTTGAAGATGTCAGTCAGGACCCCAGTCAGCTGCCCAGCACAGGCCTTGAGCACGCGTCCGGGGATGCCATCAGGGCCAGCAGCCTTACGAGCATTGATCTTGCTTAGCGCAGCACACGCGTCGGTGGGGGAGAGGGGGAGGGGCTGGTGGTCTACAGGGGGCAAAGTCTTGATGGCCTCCGCCTCCTGGTTGTCCCTGTCAAAGCGGGCATAAAAGTAGTCAAGCTCATCCGGAAGGGAGGCGTCGCAGGTTGGGGGGGGGGTATTGGAGGGTTTGTAATCCGTAATGGCCTGGATGCCTTGCCACATGCATCGGGGGTCAGAGTTGTTGTTAAAGTACTCCTCAGTCCTTAGCTTGTGGTTGTGCTTGGCCCTCTTGATGCCCCTCTTTAGGTTGGCTCTGGATGAGCTGTAGTCTTGCGCATCACCTGATCTGAAGATAATGATAGAGCTCTGCTTTACAACCTCCAGGATTGTCCCCTCAGAGCACAAAGCAGCTGTTTGCCTGTGTGGCCCTCTAGTGGCTCCAAAGAAAAGAGCACTTCAATGAACAAAGATGAGAAGTCCTTTTACTGGATGTACAGATGGAGAGGTGCCTGTAAGGAACAGTGGCAGTCAGGTCAATTCGAAGCATACTGAATGTTCTTTCAAATCATTCTGATGGCTTTTGGAGAAAAATTTAAACTATTGGGGTTAAAATGGTGGCTAGATGCATCGCTGTCTTATTGATACTACCACTAGGATTTTCCAGGGTCATTTCTATATTCTAGTAAAGGGCTTTACAGACTTTAACAGCCCCTGAACAAGGTGAAAAATGACATTATACATGAAGGAGAACTAGCCTATGGAAAAGAGGTGGACACCTTCAGTATGTCCCAATGCCTGGTTCTACCTTCTGGTCACTCGGTGCAACAACACTCTTTACCTCTCGTGTCATGGACAACTTCAACAAGCTTCACTTTAGAAAAAAAGAGCTCACCCCAGTATGATAGTGTTACTGTTTTTTTAATTTTACAAAAGGTTAGTTCTCAAACACAAATAAAATCAAAGATACAGAACATTTTAAAAGATAAAGATAAGTTACAAAGCGAATCAGTTTCAAAAGCATATTTACAAAACAGAATTAAATATAGGAGTGCCGATACTACACAGCAGGTAATCCCGATAGGTCTGTAGGTCATCAGCAAGAAAATCAAATGCAAGCAGTCTGAAATGGAGCATACCAGTGATTATTGAAAAGAAGTCAAATATGTGAACAGGAAATAAAAGGGCCCTAACAAGAGAGTAAGAAGGATCATACATGACGAAGAACTGGCCTTAAAACAGCAAGAGAATAAAACAAATGAAATAGAAGCAGCGGTATCTTTGGAGTCGTGTGTTGAATGCATAGATATTCAGCAGCAGACTAGCTGGTCTTTACATCTGTTGTGATCTGCCCAAAACCAAAGAAATGAGCCACTTCCAATTTGAGTCTGTTCTACATTATACGGTAAGTTGCTTAAGGCAGGTACTCACATGATACACACTTCTTTACTGGGGACACACACACACACACACACACACACACACACACACACACACACACACACACACACACACACACACACACACACACACACACACAAAAAGAAAAAAGACAAGGCATCAGGCCTTTTCTCCCAATCTCCCAAGAAAACTTGTGTGTAAATGAATGTTCCCAACTTTACCGCCATTTCTACATCACCTTATATTTTCTAGAAAAAAACAGCCATTTAGTTGAGGTACAGGTCTGATAAATCACATCTTTGATTTATAAACTTGTAAAAAAAATGCATTTAGTTAGTTTAGTAAACAATCGTTCTTTTCATTTCCTCTCATCAGCTAAGCAAACGCAATGGGCGGAAGCCTTTTATATTAGAGTCAACGTTATCAGTAGACTACAATTATCTGAGCTATTCAAACATCAAGGCTCCATCCATCATGGGGCTCAAATGGGAACTATTGTTATATTCTGCTAATTGAATTGGCGACCCAAGTAGAATTTCTTGCGACCCACTTGCAGGTCCCGACCCAGTGTTTTGGAACAGAAATAAAATACTTCTAACTAAAGTAGACAAGGCAGATTGGTACTAAAAGACCTAATGGTGTGATGGAGAATATTAGTGAATGTTTCCATTAAAGTCCATAAATCATTCCATGGTTCATCAGCCAATCAAAGCTGACATTAAACCAAACATGCTCTCCCACATAATCCCACTTTGATACTGCCAATTCTACATCCAGTAGATTGTGTTCCATAATGCACTCAGTTTAGCAGGGCACAATAACACACCTGCAGTCAATTAAATAAAGGCAGTTTAAAAGGTGCTATGGTGTGAAATTATGAGCATTAATACAGCATCAAACCACATGCATGCTGATCTGCATGATCACAAGTGAACGCATGCCAGCAGGCTTTGTCAAGACAGCACAGTGCCCCGTTTACTTTTTGGCCCCACCAAAGCATGATACCTCAGGATTATCAGCACGCGGCGCACGCTTCTGATAGTAGTAGTCACTTAAAATAGATTTACGTAATGTTTCTTTATTGGCCCCGTGATAAAAGTAATTTCTGCACCGCTGTTATGGCAACGTTACACCATGCGTCATCTAACGGTCTTATTGGATTGCTTTATATTGTTTGTTTGCTTTAACGGCTATGTACGAGTGAGAATGGCTTTAACTAACGCTACAGACTGTCATTAGAGTCTGTAAATCCTTTCAATTATTTCCCTCATTCAACTCAGATAAAAAAAATAAAATCCTTTTGAATTTGAGGTCCAGTATTTTACTGATCACGCATCTGACAATAGGGTCTGCTATGTTGTTGCATATATTGGTTTTTCAGGGAGGACGATGGAAAAGAACGGCTTATCTTTTTCCACGCTGAGAGCTCTGGAGGAAATCCCTCAATCGTAGCTATGCTCTAAATTTAGCACCTTTAATGTCCAGCCTGTCTTCAAAAGGTTTAACTGCACGAACAAATGGCTCATTAATGATGAACCAGTATTGTACCAAACAACAAAGGATACACTGACTCTGTTTGAGTTGGGTGACCTTCACAAATGGAATGGACATTTCAGTTTGTAATTAATGTCGTAAATTGAAACAAAGCGCAACAAAATGACTTGGTTTTATTTCGTAAAAACATCATGGTTTGGCTTAAAATAACCATGTTTCTTATGTTATTTCAGTTACGCTCATGAATAAAAATAAGTCGACGTTGACTTTTGGTTTGGTGGGACGACTCCGGGAGGAGACAAGTTTCTCTCAAAAAGCTACTTGACAATGCAGTTTTGTTGTATGTGAATGTAATGTTTAGGCTGGACATTGACCTTAAATCAAATATTGTATCTTAGAACTAGCAAGTGTAAGCCATCCCTGATGATTACTTCAAACAATAAAACTCTTTATATTTTGTTTAGGTTAGTGTCTTGTAAAAAATAGCATTTCCCTCCCCTCCATTATGTTCAGATTAATATATATTCATTATGTTTAGATTTATACCCGAGAGCCTTTCCTCCTTCCAGTGCACGCAGTTCAAAACTGAAGTTTTGTTTGCATTGCGCCAGGCTTTGGGGTTGCTTAATGAATCCCGTTAATGATGCGATTGTGCAGCAGCTCCTGTTCATGGTTGTGCTGGGTGGGCTTCACCTCCTCGTCCGTCAGCCGAGCATTCTTCCTTATCTCCTCCAGGGAGTAGTCCTGGACCAGGCTGCCGTTCTCGAAAACAGTCACCAGCAGGTCCTGAGGAACGCAGAGCACACAGACAAACCGTTGAGTCCAGGGGAAAGAAGTTGAACGAACTGTTAAACACCGCTTTTAGTTTACAATGTGCCTGATTATTCTCTCCAGGTACAGTCGTTTGTCACGCTTGGTGAGCTTGAAGTGTTTAATAGAAGCTTTATTGCATTATGGGAATGTAGCATCCAACATTAAGAGCTCGACCCATAGCGACTGATAGTCCGTATATCTTAGCCTCTGCTGCCCCGATTATCACCACTCTTTTAGTATCGGTTTCTTGTGAGCTTCCCATCTTTAAGAAAGCATCACGCAACAATATATGAAACATCTTTATACTCAAAGTACAAGAGTCCCGTTTTCAAACACCTGATATCTGGCTATCCGTCAGTGAAAGCTCAAATACAGGACATTATAAATGGCTTCACAAGATCAACAGAATACATTGGAAGCCTGCAAAAATAAAATGGCTGGCTGAGGAATCACAAACAAGTAATATCATCAAGAGACGTTCAAGTAAGGATATCAAGAGGTACACGATGAGGAACCATCCTCATCGTGTACCTCTTGGTGGATCACAAGGATTGATCACCAAATAAACAAACGCACACAAAAAAGCCCAGGTTAGTTTGAGTTTGCTTAATAAACTACTTAAATACTTAGTCGTGTAATCAGCAGTTTCCAAAAAAACTCTTTCATTTCCTCTGGAAAAGAGACTGAGAAGTTCAGACATTTCCACAAAACAACCTTTCATAGTCACTGCATTAATTTAGGTGTAAAGAGACAAAAATGTTTAATAGATTAATTTGTGAGAAACAATAGAAAAGCAGCTGATTTCTGAGTGGAAAATGTAACTAAAGAAAAATGAGTATGGCCATATTAACAGGGGGCACTTGACCTCTCACCTCAAGATACGAGTGAAAATGGATCGACCAATACTCCAGTTAGCGAATGTGTTTTCCAAAAGGACATGCCCTCACTTTGCCCTCATGATTCTACTGACAGTGAGAGTTAAAGATGAAATGCTGGGACTAACCTCCTCAGGCTTGCCTGCCCCGCTCTCTATCGTCTCCAAGAAGCCATCAGAGTTTTTCCTCAGAGATAATCGACCCTTCTTTGACCCTTTGGACGGGTCGGTCACCGGCTGCTTGTACACGTCCATCTGGAAGAAGCAGAAGGAAATTACAATAAGTGAAATCACGTTGAAAAAACAAGCCTCTGGGAGGATTTCTGCATCTGGGACACACGAGGAAGCACCTCTGGTCTTTTTATTCATTTTCAATCAACATGTCTACGACAGATGCACCAATTAATACAATGGAAAACGTGTTCATGCCGTGATAGGCGTGTGTCTCTGTAATACAGCACGGTAACACACGGTCAAGTACAGTAAGATGCACGCTTGGCATTTGTGTTCATGTTGGTGCCCTCAAATGTCTGAAATGAATGAGTGAAATATTGTGATCACTAAACAGCTTTTTAGAGAGGGAGATTTCTGATGACTATGTCATCCACTGCATTACAGAACTTTATTAAACACCTTTGTCTTGCTACGGTCTGTTATAATAAAATCATTTTTGTAATCAATACTTTGTGTCAAATCATTGATTGATTTCGATGATGCACAGGTCATTATTATCATCAAATTATAAATGGGACTGTAATTCTATATCTAGTTTCTAGTCCTAGACCATTAAAAGCATTTTAACCCTATGTGTCATCATTCACTCATTCATACACTGATGGCAGTCTGACATGCATGTGCCACCAGACCATCACAACTATCTAACATTCACACCCATTTCCCAATAATGACCGGTTATCTCTCACAGGGAAGTATGGTAGGTCAAAGTTGAACCAGGGCGTAGTCTACTTCCTGAGGCTGACTTAAGATCAAGTTTTAAATCAGACTTAAAAAGTCTGTAAAAGTGCACAATTAGCTGGATGATGACGACTAGTTATTCAAGACAACTGCATCCAACATAAAGTATCAATTCTAAAACTACACTCAACAAGACGACTGACCCTGAAGTTGTAATTCCACCGTTTGGCCCAGGACCCCCAAACTAATAGAGAGATGGAGCAGGGTTATACTATATATATATATTGTACTACAATTGTGTTTTATATTAAACTGGGCCTATATAGCATACCTTGTTATTGTGCAATCAATACTACAATGTAAAAAATCACAGCCCTGTTTAGTGATGTCCATTTACTGAGCTCTGACAAGTTTTAGATTGTGTACTTAACTGTTAAAGTTAGTTTAATGTACAGTAATGTCTTGTGTTTATTTTTTGAGATTTGTTAGAGTAAATTTAACTTGGGTCTTTAAGTTAGTGGGGTGGACAAAAATAAATGCTGACATGTTTGAGTTTGAGGATCTTTCTTAAAACATGGCCAGGTTGAAGCCTGGTCATAATGTAATATATAAATACTGCAGATAAGTGTGGAAGCCCATTTCCGTCCAGAAAAGAACAAAATAAGCTGTGATCATATAAATATTCCCATGCTAAATCCTAATTATGAGATATAAAGTCGACATTCGAGGACAATGTTTGGTTGTCTCGGCTGACCCGCCTCTTCAATGCCGCATCGGGAACAGGTGTTCAAGATTAACTGTATTTAATTAACTGGTTTTGTCCGCGTGCGTGAGGCAGCTGTGTGTAGGTGTGGCCTTCAGGGCCCAGTTGGACGAACTAGGAAAACAACATTTCGATCTTTTTAAAGAATATAAACGGAACAGTTTACTGTCAAATCCTCTCCCTGTTCGTGAGGTGGTGTTGAGACGCCGCGAGGACAAGACTGAACTATAAGTAGGTGACTCTGTAGATGCCTGTTCAATATACTACTAACGTCAATGCATACTTGATAAAACGCTCTTGTTGTCAGTCTGATATTTAAGTCATACATCGTTGTCTGGTGTCAAGTCGATTTGAGACCAGTTTACTCTTCATACAGTGGGTCAGTGAAACGTGCAGACAGTGTTTACACCCAGCTCGACCGCCGCAGTCAGCTGTGGGAAAGTGTGATCCGCTCAGATTAATTTGTGATAAAACACTGTGTGCTGTCTGACATCGCTAATGTTTTATATTCAAGACTACGGTCATGCATCTCTATCATCATAACGATATTATACCCTGTGCAGCACGCATTCGTCCAGATTAAACATGATTGTTAACTGTCATTGTGTTGGATAAAGGCCTTCAGTGAATCACACAGTTTGCGTGTCTTTTTAAACATTATGACGGAGCGGCTTTCTGCAGCATTCATTTAGGATTGCGACAGATTATCACGAAAAGTTATCCATCTTCATCAAGAAAATATCACTTGTTTACTGGCGACAAAAATACAATATAAAATGATGGTTCTGTCAAGAGTCGAACGCTATAACCTTTTAACCATTTCTTATTTTCAATATGTTTTTGATTTAACTATCCGGTTGAGTGTGTGAATTTGATCTTAACTAGGCATTTTTATTTCGTGGTATTTCCTCAATCTGTTTCTGCGGTAATGACCTCTCACGCGTCTTCTTCTGAGCTCCTAGGCTTCCGTAGTCCCGTTTACTCCTCACAATTAGATATTATGCATTGCTGAAGGTAAATTGTGTGGGAAATTATGTCGCACTATTTGGTTATATTCTCCAAAAATGTAACCGGTTATGTTACACACGGTTATGGTCGCTAATACGATCACGGTGTCCAGCTGTTGCGTGTCATTTAGACCGTGAACATGAATGTTTTGTGGCTTTTTGATTGAGCCTCGTGGCGCCATTTGCATTACATCGCACCGCCACTACATAGTTATATTTTCTCAGTGTAATTCTGTGTTTTTTTCGTGTTTAGGAAGCGGGTGTGCAGAAGAGTGAGAGACCAGAAACTACTGTGTTTTATTTTCGTCTCCAGGTATGCGTTTTCCTTTCTTTTTTTTATGTTATAATTTTCGCCACTAGCTCTTGCAGTTGCTTATTTTGTCCACTTGGTGTTGCTGTTTCCCCTTGTATATTACGATTCATGGTTTTGGAAATAATGGTTGTAATTTAAGTTTAATGTACATGTTAAAGTCTAAGACAATGATACTCTGCATTGCTGAGGGAAGCGGATGTGCAGAGAGACCAGAAGACAATGTGTGTTTTATTGTCGTCTGCAGGAGAAAATAAATACAGGAAAATCATCGTTGACTTCTTCCATGCCCTTTTCCACATCTGTAATATATGTTGAATAGTGTAACACTCACTCGTGGCAAAATATGAACATGATATTTTGGGAATTCTTTTAGTTGGTGTATAAAATCCTCTGTTGTTGGGCAGTAGCTGGCAGTAAGTTTTCGTATTTGTTTGAGATGTTCTCTCTCCTCTCCCCTCCAGTTCCGACCTCGTGGCACACAGAGGAGGACCGGCGTCCGTCCATCGACCGGTCCATCCTGCCCACAGCGCCGCACTCGGCTCGTGAGCCCAACGTGGACCGGTCCCGACTGCCCCGCAGCCCACCTTACACGGCCTTCCTGGGAAACCTGCCCTATGATGTCAGTGAGGAATCCATCAAAGACTTCTTCCATGGCTTGGCACACATATACATACATATAAATAATATATATATATTAGGGCTGGGCAAAGTTGAAAAAAATTAACTCATTAATCGCATGATTCTTCTGCGATTAATCGCATTATGCGCCAAATTCAATAATGAAGTAAATCCTAGTGTATTGCACCCTTTTATTTTAAAGTAATGTTATCAGAACAATATAGCAGGCACTCTGGAGCAACAGCAAGTTAACAACAGTATATAAATTAAAAATATATGCTAGGTAAGAAAAAAAAGATGTATTTTATTTTTGTGATATGACTGGTCATTCAATTAAATATTGTATTTATTTTCAGATGTTAGACTATTTTATTTTAATGTAAAACAGCTTAATATCATGCTGAAAAAGAAACATTTGTCTTTTATCAGGGAACAACATAAACAGTCTGTTCAGTAGTAAGGGTCCCTGTGAGGGACAAGCCACTCCTTCTTTTGTCCATGTTCAGTTTGTTGCTTACCTTTTTTAAAGATGTATGTTAAAGAACAGAAATTGATTAACTTCATACAAAAGCAATCAGTGCTTTTGATCTTGTTCAGTTTTTCTTACTCTGTGAGAAAAGTCCAGTCTGTGTTGGCTTGAACAAGTGCACTGAAGTCTGGTTGAATGAGGTGGAGATGTTAAGGACAGCTGACGGGTAACTCAGCAGCGCGATTAATGTTCACTCTGGACGCGGAGAGCGAGGCTCCTGTGAGGCTGAGCGCTCTGTGAGGCGGAGCGGCTCGCGGCAGCACCTGCTGAGCAGTGAGCACAGACACTACAGAACAATACGTGCGTCAGTCTGTTGGCAACAAGCCGGTCTGTGAGGCTGTAGAAGCACGCGCGCACATACGCAAATCGCCTTCAAAGTAAAAGCAGTGCCGTTGTATTCCATTTCTGGCATGCATCTTTTTTATTTTTTGATTGACCTCACGCGGGCCGGACTGGGAGAGCCGTAAGATGCCCAGGTCTGAACTACGCCGTCTGGGAGAGATTTAAAGTGCAGCACCTGTATTAAGCCCCTCCCAATGCAAAAAAAAAGTGTTGACGCATGATCAAATAATTAACGGCGTTAATAGTTTGCTGCTTTAATGCGTTTTTAACGCTTCAACTCTTTGGCAAGGGAACAAACAGTGAAACAGTCTTTGTTGCTCTTTGCAGGCAGGAGCCTTAAATGATGACCTGAACATCCTGTGAAACTAGTTTGTTTAGTCCACATTAAATTTCATCTGTAATTTAAATATTTATCTCTGAAGTATTTTCCCAGTTCACCCAACCGACACGTCTTGAACTGACACGGTAACTCCGGCTTGCTTGTTATGCTTTGTGACTCTTTTGCGGTGTCATTATTATTAATGTTTATACAAGCAATGTGTATAAGATTTTTTTTTTTTTTTTTTTTTTTTTTACAAGAGCACTGTAAAATAATTTCAGTTAAAAGCATTATGTTAAGAAAAATGGCAAAAGTATCAATTGAATTAAAGAAGTAAAAGTTATTTGTAGCCAGACCAGGTCCATTAAAATAATATATTTGCTGTAAGTCAATGTAATTATTGATGCATTCACTTCATCACTTTAATGTTGCTGCTGTTAAAGGTGGATTTAATTTGAACTACTTTAATTATGTATTACTTGATAATAAATAATTATTCATTAGTTGATTTATATTTTGTATTAAGAATTAGAATCTTAAAAGTAACCTAATTATATTGTTAAATAAATGTAGTGATGTTATAAATACAATATTTCCGTTATAGATGTATAAAATGAAAATACTCCAGTGAAGTACAAGCAACTCAAACTAATCCAAAGTGCTGAAGTAGCCTAGTATATCTGAAACTCAAATACATTTGTTTATTTTAGGGTAAAGGAAAACATGCATGACAAACATTTCCATTTCCTCAATTCCAAAGTCGATCAATTTCTTCCATATTTTTAATTTGCACACTGCTCTCGCTGTCTCCTGATCTTGTATGGGTGAACTGCTGGTCCCAGATCAGTGCATTCTGTTTTCACATGTGGTTCTGTCCCCACCTTCACCAGATCAATGCGGTGCGTCTGCCTCGAGAGCCCAGTAACCAGAGAGGCTGAAGGGCTTTGGTTATGCTGAGTTTGATGATGTGGACTCTCTCCTGAGGTGAGAAGATGCAACAGTAACCTGGTTTTATATTGGTTGCTTTTTTATTTAACTACAGGGTTCTTACGGTCATGGAAAACCTGGTAAAAGTTCTTGAAAATGAATTAAATCCCAAACGTTTTGGAAAAGTCATGGAAATGTGTTATATTCATGTGTTCATGATGTTCATTTATGCTGAGTTTGAAATAATTAATATGCTTT
Organism: Taurulus bubalis; assembly: GCF_910589615.1. NCBI lineage: Eukaryota > Metazoa > Chordata > Actinopteri > Perciformes > Cottidae > Taurulus > Taurulus bubalis. The sequence continues at coordinate 24,561,150 of NC_136593.1, read as the reverse complement.
TAAAAGAAAGATGCTCAAAATATAAGCAGGCATACACACAGGCATCAATATAAATGTTTATTCATTTAATCAAACTATTGTCTCATTCATTTGTCATTTAAGGTATACTGTATCCTTTTGAATTCTCATTTTTGGTATAAATACTACATTTTCTCACTTTTTCATGTATACACCGAGATTTCACTAAATGTTTGGTCATGGAAATCCATTGGTCAAAATGTATATGAACCCTGTTGAGTTATCTTTGGAAAACTGCTAAGCTATTTGCGAAGCAAGTACCAAACACTGACGCTGTACCTTCATTTTTGTAAAATTAAACCATTTCACTGATTTGATCTTCTCAGGGGTGAAGGAACGATTGCTGATCGGCTGAAGGTCTCACCGTTTGGATTCCGCAGGATATTGAACTTCATTAAGGATGAGTATGGAAATCCACCTATTATCATCACAGAAGTTATTCATAGTGGCTACCACTATGAAAAATACCTCAACCAGGTGCTTAAGAGTATCAAACCACAACTTGCATGGTATGTTTTAAGAGAGACCATTGACAATATCTCATGTAATGTATCTCTGAGAAATGATTGCAGTGGATTGGATCATAGCAATCTTGCCGTTTTCGCAGAATAATTGTCATGTTCAAACCAAGATACCGAATATCTTTTACTTAAGAATCTCAAGTGTATTTGCAATCCTAAAGGTTTTCATTTACTCCTCCTTGCTCACTTGCTAGTTAACGTGGATATCCGGGGTTACACAGCGTGGTCCCTGATGGACAACCTAGAGTGGGCCACACGATTTGGGCTTTTCTGCGTCAATCACTCGGACCCCAAATTGCCTCGAGTGGCCAAGACTTCTGTTACACTCTACTCCCATCATCAACTGCAAAGGATTCCAGACCCCATGCATGCTTGAACACCGTGCCTGAAGGTAAATTGATGCAACCAGTAGCTTTTTTTTTTAAAGCTCACCAATTAAAATGTAATTCGTGCAAAAACCTAAGTAAAAGAAAACAATAAGTTGTATGAGGGATAAACCCTTTACATGGGTATTTTACTGTATATACAGAGGACAAATAATCCCATAAAATGCAGCAAGGCCGAGATCCTCCCCGTGGCACTGCAGTGGCAGGTTTCAGTCAGGTGTCGGGACAGTGGCAAGCAAACGGCACTCGTTCGACACCCGTCAAGAAGCCCAAGCTGAGTGGGTGGAGTAGGGCTGCACGATTATGGCCAAAATCCTAATCCCTACTATTTTGATCAATATTGAGATCACTATTATTTATCACGATGATTCATTCATTTTAGGGACATCTTTTTATTCCGCTTTCACGTTTAAATGAACACTGCTTCCACTTCCATTGTTGTGCTACATTCCAGCTAATATACAAATCTTTGCATCAGACTGGTCCTTATCACAGTGCATCTCTTAGAAGAAAAATATTAATAAAATAGTGTAAACACTTTTTACACAAAATTAAATCAACAGAGCACTGCTTTCACTTCCATGTTGTGCTACATTCCAGCTAATGTACACGTCTTTGCATCAAAATAAAACTTATACTGTGACATCCCTTTTTATTTCCCCTGACGTTTTTCATACAGTGCAGGTAATGCCTGTTTGGAGAAATAATTGCGTGAGGGGATCACGTATCTTGTCTACTGTCTTGACCATTTTTCTGAAGCCTTCACTCCTCACAGTATTTATTGGACACATGTCAGTGTCTTTGGGAGGTGGATGGATTCGCTGCCGCGCTATGCAGGGTCGCTGTTATGGTTTTCTGGGTTGACGTTGGACATGGACGGAGATACGTTAGCTTTAGCCTTAATGCATTCGTTGTACTGTGTTTTGTGGTGTTTTTCAGGTGGTTGAACAAGTTGGTTGTATTGCTATGCGGACACAACTCTAATGCACTCTGTGCACATGATTTGTTCTTGGTTAACATCGCTTACCCTAAATCCCAAAAGCTTCGAGTCAATAGATTATGATCCTTTTCGAGGGACTAGCTTGTCGCCTTCTGCTCCTGACATTTTATTTACTTTTCACGCGACACCTGCGGCCGTCTGCTCTCTGTTCTGTTGTCTGTCTCTCTCTACTCTTCTACTAATACCGGAGTCGACTGCAGACGGAGCCTTTTTTGAGGCTGTCGCTGCAGGGTGTGCGCGCATGACACCTCCCATCTCGTTCTCCCCTGGTGGTTGGCTGACTGTTAGTTGAGGAAGCGCTTGATTTGATATGTAGCAGAGCACGCATTGTGGCAGCCAAAATCGTGATCGCAACTACAATGCAATTAATTGTGCAGCCCTAATGCCGTGTTCACACCAAAACAGTTGCGAAAGCCAATCAGCGTTGAGAAGCTCTGCCCGGCATCACCGTCGTTACTGAATCAAACTGCTGGTCCGCTGAAGGAGCGCTGGAAGCGGCTTCATTCAGACACTTGTCCTGGAGGAGTCGGAGCTGTGTGTGACTACGGATAATGTTATGAACCCAGACACGGGGGTGGTTGATGTTCCGACGTGTGTGGGACTTCCTCAACAAGTATAAAGCAGAACTAGTTGTCATTTACCTGGTGGCAAATTGGCATCACACTTTTCTGCTCAAGCTGCGTTCACACCAAACGCGTTGCGAATGTTACTTGTGCCTGAAAGGGGGCGTGGCTTATCTCCGTAAAAACAGTTACCGTTTCCGCCATCCACCATGGAAATAACCACTAGTTCTGTTATATACTTGTTGTGTAAATTCCACATACGTCGGAACATCGAACTCCATCGTGTCTGGGTTCATAATATTGTCCGTAGTCCCACAACAGCGTCTGAATGACGGCCTCTTCCAGCGCTACTTCAGGCGGACCAGCAGCAGTTTGATTCAGCAACGGCGGTGATGACGGGCGGAGCTTCTCAACGCTGATTGGCTTACGCAACTCAGCGTCACGAAAATTTCAACTCTTACGAATTCGCGCTGCGTCATTTGTGCCACCCGGCGCAAAATTTGCTTTTCCGCAACCTCGTGCGTTGGCTTTGCTTGTAATCTACTCGCGCATCAAATTTGCAATGTGTTTGGTGTGAACGCAGCATGACAGAAGCCTGTAAGCTCGCTGCCAACAAAACGGTTAACATTTACACGAGGGCTGCAACAACGAATCGATAAAAATCGATTATCAAAAGTGTTGGCAACAAATTTCATTATCGATTCGTTGTGTCGCGAGATTATTGCGGGAGTCATAAAATCGCGGAGGGGAAAAAAAAAAGAGCAGAGAAGAGCAACTGGCCGCCAGCGTGTCTGAGATTGGAGTGAGAGACTGAGAAACGCTGAGGTTGTGATCTCAGCAAAAATCTAACATTTGGATGTGTCGAGTCTCAATATAAAGCAGATAAAGCAGGGTATGCTAAAGCCAATTACAGTAAAAAAAACGGTGTATAGAGAGCAAAAATGTAATAATAATAAAAGCGTCAGCTAAATGAAATGTAGAATCACAGAGGCCTTGTTGACATCATCTGGAAAGCCCATTACTCACTGACTTTGCTAGAAGCCATACTGATCCCTAAAACTATCTGTGTTTATGAAATGTGAGGCTCACACTAACACTTCTGATCCCATTTCAACAGGTGATGCTGCTGCGGCTTGAAGAGAGGCTTATTTGGGTTCCTCTTTCCAGCTCATAACACTTATGCTAGATGGGCCTTCAGAAATATCTTTCACTTATGATGTTAACGTATTGCCAGCCATTGGCTCCCCCAGAGTGAAGGGTTGGGCCTCATCTGGTGCAGTTTAAAAAATGATGTCAGACAATTGCCAAGTGCTCTCTTCCACTGTAAATTAGCTCACAGCAGAGATAACTTAACAAAAGGGGGATATGTATATGTAATTTATTGTAAAGATAATATATCCACATTTTGTACAGTTTTTAGTAACGCTACACTAAAAGACAGCAAATTATCAGTGATATAACATGGAAGGAGATTAAATCTACATACTTGGGTAACTGTCCAAAGCAGGTTGAACGCTGATTGGCTGACGCAACTATGACTCGTGCGTTTTTTTTTCAGCAGAGTTGGGATATTTCAACTCGCCCTCTGTTCGCGCCGTGTCCTTCGCTCTGTTCGCCCCGCGTCAAACGTGCTATTTGCGCCGCCTCAAACGAGTCTATCGCGTCGCCCGGCGGAGAACTTGCGCCACGTTTGGCGTGAACACGGCATAAGTATGTTGCGTTATAAAGAATTTGGTAGACAAACACTAGACGTCATTCCTCCAACAAACTGTTACCTTCCAAAGAATCACACTTTCACTGATTGCTTTGAATCACTAGACACAATTTAGGCAGTAAATAAACTGATAAATAAAGGCTACATGGAACACAACAGTGCTGTAATACAACGTCACAATAAAGGGCTGAATTCAATCTTTACTAATTATTAGGCCTACTTTAAGTCGTAGGTACTCAACTTGGTGAATGCCAACGTTTTCACTTTTTTTTTTCATGTTTTTTTTCACATGACACTGACAAGTGGTTATGCCGAAATGTTATGTTTGTTTTTTAAATAAAAGTCAAATAATATCTCCACTTGTCCTCTCCTTATAGGTGTCAGTCGGTGCCACGAGCTGCCAGTGCCAATTTAATTTTTGCAAATTTTATAGAATGTGTCTAAAACTCTGAACTATTTTTCTGGCTCAGATCTCTTAACCATTTGTGGCGAAAGAGCTCTGTTCATTCAATTGAATTATTCCATGTATCTGTTTTTAATAAAGGCTTAAAGACATTTCAGTATTTCACTACGTTTAATTTCCATAACACCGAAGGAATGCTGTTCGCTTACCGCTGTTCTGACTGACACGTGCCTAAAATGTCGCTTTCTTTCATGGAAAACAACATTCAGTGGTTGTCGACATTTAGATGTTGTGTGTATCATCAGGTTTTCTGTTCCCACATTTAAGATGTGAGAACATGTGTTTAGATTTACTGTCTATATTATTGTGTCTTTTCTACAGCAACGAGCGCGGCCATCACACCCACGCCCCCTAACAACACTGAGATTCCTGCGTACGAAGCGCTCTACAAATGCTGAGACCGGATTCGCCACCACATTTGTTCTGCAGTTTTAATATTAGCTAATACATTTTACATGCTGCAGTAAAATTAGTGATTTATATGTAGGGCTAAATGTGATGTACAGTTCTTTTTATAAATATATAAACTGTTTGTGTTCCTGATATATTGTTTGAGTTGCATTTCTGAGTATTTCCTTTAGCAATTTGTGTTAATGGTGTCTGTGAACTGCAAAGTCAATAATATGAAAGCTTAATTCCAAGGTAAATTAACTAAATGAACATTTAGGATCTCAAAAAAAGAATTTAGATATTTGCTGTAACCTCAAGATTGTGGCGCTTTGAGCCAAGACTGTAACCCCTTCAACCACACATTTGTAAGTCGTCATTAGTGTGATAAACTGGTATAAAAGAATATTTTTAAACATCCAAATCATTCAGTTTTGTTGAACATTTCTTATCAGGATCAGTTTAAGTAATTCCTTGGAAATGGTCCACAACAGTACAATGTACTGTTACTTTAATTAGACTCTGGTAGGTGGCAACTTATTAACTGTTCCATGAATGAAGTTGTTCAAATACATCGTTAGGACATGTCTTGTGTATGAGATGCTGCTGGAGTTTCTGCAGAGACACGTGAAGATCCATCCGTCTATCATCCCTCGGTAGCTCACGCAGGTACGCAAGCACGCGCGTACGTCAAAGTCATGGAATCAGAACGGCGAATTCTACCGAGACTATATAAAGCATGCAGATTCTCTAAATCGTTCCTTCGCACTTCAACTTCACAAGAGTCAACCTGCGAATTTTTTTCTGCTGCAAAGCTGAAATCTTTTGAAAACCTGATCGCCTAAAAACCTTCTGGAGAACCAACGTTTGAAGAACCGACCTGAAGAAAACCGAAAACACACCTGCTGACTGAGAATCTCGCTGAGGACCACCTGCTGACCAGAGTTTCACAGTAGCTTATCAACTTTTTAAGGTAAGAAATATTATCATTTCATGTCAAATGTGTTTATTTATGTTTCTTACATGCTCAAAGGGGTGTAAAATCAGTAAATTAATGTTAAATGTTGAATAGAAGGATCGTCATAAATAGAACGTTGGGCTTTTTCTTGGCAAAAAAAAGGTTTGAGGTCACTTGACGTTTTTTCGGTTTAAAATAATAATTATACAGTCAAACCGGAATATTTTTAGCACAAAATGTGTGGAATGTGTCAACACTTGCATCGTGATAGAGAAATACAGTTATTTTTGTTTGCGGGGCTCATATTTTCCAAATTTGCCGTCGAAAATGTGGAAAAAAGATGGCCGCCGTGCCGTTTCTGTCCGTGACGTCACTAAGTCTGCAGCGTTGAAACTACAATTTTCCAAAGATGGACTACAAAAGACCGCATAGATACTTCGTCCATGTTCTTACAGTGTTGGTTCATGCAGACGACATGAACAACACGGTTCATAGTATTGTAACGACCCTGGGGCAGGAAAGCTACGAGACGTTAGCTTGCTTTAGGTGTGTTTATTAAGGAAACAACCGAACAGGCTACTGTGGGCCGTAGCCTACGCCAAAACAACAGTAAACACCGTGAAAACCTCTCAACATGCTTCACCTCTGCTCCCGGTCATAGACTCGCTGTCAAAACGGCTCATAACACCACAACAACATCCCACCTCACTCGCTCTGCCAATCACAGGCATGCTCATAGGTAGCTACCATGACTGACAGGCTTCACAGTTACACAGCTCATGAGACGTTCACTGACCTGAAATAGAAATTAAAGAAGGAATATAAAGTGAAAACAAGGGATTGCCACGGAGTACAAAGCTACTGAACTGTCTGTCTCTCTCTCCCCCATCAGGGTGTGAACCCCAACAGCTGTGAGATTATTTATATATCATGGAAGTGGGGACTTTCTAATACATGTTTTCCTCCTCAGCCACTGAGCGCACTGCCGAGATGCTTCCCTACTACCCGGTTGGCACTGGCGGTGGGGACTGGCTTCAGGAGGCTCAGCCTCCTACAGGTAAGGGGAATAGCGAGCAGCAGTTCCCTCCACCTTATTACTGGGGGGAACAAGGCCCTGCTGCTCCTTTTCCTTATGTTACTTTCGCTGCTCCTGATGCTTTTCTCCTTGCTTTCCAACCTGATGCTCCTCCTTTCGCTGATCCTCCTTTCGCTGCTCCTGATGCTCTTCTTCTTGCTTTCCAACCTGATGCTTCTCCTTTCGCTGCTCCTCCTTTCGCTGCTCCTCCTTTCGCTGCTCCTGATGCTCTCCTTCTTGCTTTCCAACCTGATTCTCCTCCTTTCGCTGCACCTGATGCTCTCCTTCTTGCTTTCCAACCTGATGCTCCTCCTCCTTTCGCTGCTCCTGATGCTCTCCTTCTTGCTTTCCAACCTGATGCTCCTCTTTTCGCTGCTCCTGATTCTCTCCTTCTTCCTTTCCAACCTGACGCTCCTCTTTTCGCTGCACCTGATGCTCTCCTTCTTGCTTTCCAACCTGATGCTCCTCCTCCTTTCGCTGCTCCTGATGCTCTCCTTCTTCCTTTCCAACCTGATGCTCCTCTTTTCGCTGCTCCTGATGCCCTCCTTGCTTTCCAACCTGTTCCTCCTCCTTTCGCTGCACCTGATGCTCTCCTTCTTGCTTTCCAACCTGATGCTCCTCCTCCTTTCGCTGCTCCTGATGCTCTCCTTCTTGCTTTCCAACCTGATGCTCCTCTTTTCGCTGCTCCTGATGCCCTCCTTGCTTTCCAACCTGTTCCTCCTCCTTTCGCTGCTCCTGATGATCTCCTTCTTGCTTTCCAACCTGATGCTCCTCTTTTCGCTGCTCCTGATGCCCTCCTTGCTTTCCAACCTGTTCCTCCTCCTTTCGCTGCTCCTGATGCTCTCCTTCTTCCTTTCCAACCTGACGCTCCTCTTTTCGCTGCACCTGATGCTCTCCTTCTTGCTTTCCAACCTGATGCTCCTCCTCCTTTCGCTGCTCCTGATGCTCTCCTTCTTCCTTTCCAACCTGACGCTCCTCTTTTCGCTGCACCTGATGCCCTCCTTGCTTTCCAACCTGTTCCTCCTCCTTTCGCTGCTCCTGATGCTCTCCTTCTTCCTTTCCAACCTGACGCTCCTCTTTTCGCTGCAACTGATGCTCTCCTTCTTGCTTTCCAACCTGATGCTCCTCCTCCTTTCGCTGCTCCTGATGCTCTCCTTCTTCCTTTCCAACCTGACACTCCTCTTTTCGCTGCTCCTGATGCCCTCCTTGCTTTCCAACCTGTTCCTCCTCCTTTCGCTGCTCCTGATGCTCTCCTTCTTCCTTTCCAACCTGACGGTCCTCTTTTCGCTGCACCTGATGCTCTCCTTCTTGCTTTCCAACCTGATGCTTCTCCTTTCGCTGCTCCTCCTTTCCCTGCTCCTGATGCTCTCCTTCTTGCTTTCCAACCTGATTCTCCTCCTTTCGCTGCACCTGATGCTCTCCTTCTTGCTTTCCAACCTGATGCTCCTCCTCCTTTCGCTGCTCCTGATGCTCTCCTTCTTGCTTTCCAACCTGATGCTCCTCTTTTCGCTGCTCCTGATGCCCTCCTTGCTTTCCAACCTGTTCCTCCTCCTTTCGCTGCTCCTGATGCTCTCCTTCTTCCTTTCCAACCTGACGCTCCTCTTTTCGCTGCACCTGATGCGCTCCTTCTTGCTTTCCAACCTGATGCTCCTCCTCCTTTCGCTGCTCCTGATGCTCTCCTTCTTCCTTTCCAACCTGACGCTCCTGATGCCCTCCTTGCTTTCCAACCTGTTCCTCCTCCTTTCGCTGCTCCTGATGCTCTCCTTCTTGCTTTCCAACCTGCTCCTCCTCCTTTCGCTGCACCTGATGCTTTTCTCCTTGCTTTCCCACCTGCTGCTCCTCTCGCTTTCCCTCCTGCTTCTCCTCCTCCTTTCGCTACCCCTTGTGTTTTTCCTCCTGCTGCTCCTTGTCCTCCTCCTGCTCCTCCTCCCCTTGCTTCCACACCTGCTGCTCCTTCTTTTGCTTCCACACCTGCTGGTCCTTGTCCTCCTGCTGCTCCTCCCGCTTTTCCTCCTGCATTCCCACCTGCTTCTCCTCCTACTTTTGCTCCCCCTTGTGTTTTTCCTCCTGCTGCTCCTTGTCCTCCTCCTGCTCCTCCTGCTTCCACACCTGTTGCTCCTTGTCCTCCTCCTGCTCCTCCTGCTTCCACACCTGTTGCTCCTTGTCCTCCTGCTGCTCCTCCCACTTTCCTTCCTGCATTCCCACCTGCTTCTTCTCCTTTCGTTACCCCTTGTGTTTTCCCTCCTGCTGTTCCTTGTCCTCCTCCTGCTCCTCCTCCTGCTTCCACACCTGCTGCTCCTCCCGCTTTCCCTCCTGCATTCCCACTTGCTTCTTCTCCTCCTTTCGCTACCCCTTGTGTTTTTCCTCCTGCTGCTCCTTGTCCTCCTCCTGCTGCTCCTCCTGCTTCCACACCTGCTGCTCCTCCTCCTGCTTCCACACCTGCTGCTCCTTGTCCTCCTGCTGCTCCTCCAGCTTTCCCTCCTGCATTCCCATCTGCTTCTCCTCCTCCTTTCGCTACCCCTTGTGTTTTTCCTCCTGCTCCTTGTACTCCTCCTGCTGCTCCTCCTGCTTCCACACCTGCTGCGCCTTGTCCTCCTGCTGCTCCTCCCGCTTTCCTTCCTGCATTCCCACCTGCTTCTCCTCCTCCTTTCGCTACCCCTTGTGTTTTTCCTCCTGCTGCTCCTTGTCCTCCTCCTGCTGCTCCTGCTCCTCCTGCTTCCACACTTGCTGCTCCTCGCCCTCCTGCTGCTCCTCGTCCTCCTGCTGCTCCTCCTGCTTTTCCTCTTGCATTCCCACCTGCTGCTATTCCTCCTTTCTCTACCCCTTATTTTTGTACTCCTATTGCTCCTCTTGCATTCCCATCTGCTGCTCCTCGTCCTCGTCCTCCTGCTTTTCCTCTTGCATTCCCACCTGCTTCTCCTCCTCCTTCCCCTTGTTTTTTCCCTCCTGCTGTTCCTCTTCCTGCTGCTCCTCCTGCTTTCACACCTGCTGCTCCTCATCCTCCTCCTGCTGCTCCTCCTGCTTCCACACCTGCTGCTCCTTGTCCTCCTGCTGCTCCTCCCGCTTTCCCTCCTGCATTCCCACCTGCTTCTCCTCCTCCTTTCGCTACCCCTTGTGTTTTTCCTCCTGCTGCTCCTTGTCCTCCTCCTGCTGCTCCTCGTCCTCCTGCTGCTCCTCCTGCTTTTCCTCTTGCATTCTCACCTGCTTCTCCTCCTCCTTCCCCTTGTTTTTTCCCTCCTGCTGTTCCTCTTCCTGCTGCTCCTCCTGCTTTCACTCCTGCTGCTCCTTGTCCTCCTCCTGCTGCTCCTCCCGCTTTCCCTCCTGCATTCCCACCTGCTTCTCCTCCTCCTTCCCCTTGTTTTTTCGCTCCTGCTGTTCCTCTTCCTGCTGCTCCTCCTGCTTTCACTCCTGCTGCTCCTTGTCCTCCTCCTGCTGCTCTTCCTCTTGCTGCTCCTCGCCCTCCTGCTGCTCCTCGCCCTCCTGCTGCTCCTCCTGCTTTTCCTCTTGCATTCCCACCTGCTTCTCCTCCTCCTTCCCCTTGTGTTTTTCCTCCTGCTGCTCCTCTTCCTCCTGCTGCTCCTCCTGCTTCCACACCTGCTGCTCCTTGTCCTCCTGCTGCTCCTCCTGCATTCCCACCTGCTTCTCCTCCTGCTTTCACTCCTGCTGCTCCTTGTCCTCCTCCTGCTGCTCTTCCTCTTGCTGCTCCTCGCCCTCCTGCTGCTCCTCGCCCTCCTGCTGCTCCTCGCCCTCCTGCTGCTCCTCCTGCTCTTCCTCTTGCATTCCCATCTGCTTCTCCTCCTCCTTTCGCGACCCCCTGTGTTTTTCCTCCTGCTGCTCCTTGTCCTCCTGCTGCTCCTCCTGCTTCCACACCTGCTGCTCCTTGTCCTCCTGCTGCTCCTCCTGCTTTCCCTCCTGCATTCCCACCTGCTTCTCCTCCTCCTTTCGCTACCCCTTGTGTTTTTCCTCCTGCTGCTCCTTGTCCTCCTCCTGTTGCTCCTCTTCCTCCTGCTGCTCCTCGTCCTCGTGCTGCTCCTCCTGCTTTTCCTCTTGCATTCCCACCTGCTTCTCCTCCCCCTTGTTTTTTCCCTCCTGCTGTTCCTCTTCCTGCTGCTCTTCCTGCTTTCACTCGTGCTGCTCCTTGTCCTCCTCCTGCTGCTCCTCCCGCTTTCCCTCCTGCATTCCCATCTGCTTCTTCTCCTTTCGCTACCCCTTCTGTTTTTCCTCCTGCTGCTCCTTGTCATCCTCCTCCTGCTGCTCCTTGTCCTCCTCCTGCTGCTCCTTGTCCTCCTCCTGCTGCTGCTCCTCCTGCTGCTCCTCCCGCTTTCCCTCCTGCATTCCCACCTGCTTCTCCTCCTCCTTTCGCTACCCCTTGTGTCTTTCCTCCTGCTGCTCCTTGTCCTCCTCCTGCTGCTCCTCTTCCTCCTACTGCTCCTCCTGCTTCCTCTCCTGCTGCTCCTCGTCCTCGTCCTCCTGCTGCTCCTCCTGCATTCCCACCTGCTTCTCCTCCTCCTTCCCCTTGTTTTTTCCCTCCTGCTGTTCCTCTTCCTGCTGCTCCTCCTGCTTTCACTCCTGCTGCTCCTTGTCCTCCTCCTGCTGCTCCTCCCGCTTTCCCTCCTGCATTCCCACCTGCTTCTCCTCCTCCTTCCCCTTGTTTTTTCGCTCCTGCTGTTCCTCTTCCTGCTGCTCCTCCTGCTTTCACTCCTGCTGCTCCTTGTCCTCCTCCTGCTGCTCTTCCTCTTGCTGCTCCTCGCCCTCCTGCTGCTCCTCGCCCTCCTGCTGCTCCTCGCCCTCCTGCTGCTCCTCCTGCTTTTCCTCTTGCATTCCCACCTGCTTCTCCTCCTCCTTCCCCTTGTGTTTTTCCTCCTGCTGCTCCTCTTCCTCCTGCTGCTCCTCCTGCTTCCACACCTGCTGCTCCTTGTCCTCCTGCTGCTCCTCCTGCATTCCCACCTGCTTCTCCTCCTGCTTTCACTCCTGCTGCTCCTTGTCCTCCTCCTGCTGCTCTTCCTCTTGCTGCTCCTCGCCCTCCTGCTGCTCCTCGCCCTCCTGCTGCTCCTCCTGCTCTTCCTCTTGCATTCCCATCTGCTTCTCCTCCTCCTTTCGCGACCCCCTGTGTTTTTCCTCCTGCTGCTCCTTGTCCTCCTGCTGCTCCTCCTGCTTCCACACCTGCTGCTCCTTGTCCTCCTGCTGCTCCTCCTGCTTTCCCTCCTGCATTCCCACCTGCTTCTCCTCCTCCTTTCGCTACCCCTTGTGTTTTTCCTCCTGCTGCTCCTTGTCCTCCTCCTGTTGCTCCTCTTCCTCCTGCTGCTCCTCCTGCTTCCACTCCTGCTGCTCCTCGTCCTCGTGCTGCTCCTCCTGCTTTTCCTCTTGCATTCCCACCTGCTTCTCCTCCCCCTTGTTTTTTCCCTCCTGCTGTTCCTCTTCCTGCTGCTCCTCCTGCTTTCACTCGTGCTGCTCCTTGTCCTCCTCCTGCTGCTCCTCCCGCTTTCCCTCCTGCATTCCCATCTGCTTCTTCTCCTTTCGCTACCCCTTCTGTTTTTCCTCCTGCTGCTCCTTGTCATCCTCCTCCTGCTGCTCCTTGTCCTCCTCCTGCTGCTCCTTGTCCTCCTCCTGCTGCTGCTCCTCCTGCTGCTCCTCCCGCTTTCCCTCCTGCATTCCCACCTGCTTCTCCTCCTCCTTTCGCTACCCCTTGTGTTTTTCCTCCTGCTGCTCCTTGTCCTCCTCCTGCCGCTCCTCCTCCTCCTACTGCTCCTCCTGCTTCCTCTCCTGCTGCTCCTCGTCCTCGTCCTCCTGCTGCTCCTCCTGCATTCCCACCTGCTTCTCCTCCTCCTTCCCCTTGTTTTTTCCCTCCTGCTGTTCTTTTTCCTGCTGCTCCTCCTGCTTTCACTCGTGCTGCTCCTTGTCCTCCTCCTGCTGCTCCTTGTCCTCCTCCTGCTGCTCCTCCCGCTTTCCCTCCTGCATTCCCATCTGCTTCTTCTCCTCCTTTCGCTACCCCTTGTGTTTTTCCTCCTGCTGCTCCTTGTCATCCTCCTCCTACTGCTCCTTGTCCTCCTCCTGCTTCTGCTCCTCCTGCTTCCACACCTGCTGCTCCTTGTCCTCCTGCTGCTCCTCCCGCTTTCCCTCCTGCATTCCCTCCTGCTTCTCCTCCTCCTTTCGCTACCCCTTGTGTTTTTCCTCCTGCTGCTCCTTGTCCTCCTCCTGCTGCTCCTCTTCCTCCTACTGCTCCTCCTGCTTCCACTCCTGCTGCTCCTCGTCCTCCTCCTGTTGCTCCTTGTCCTCCTCCTGCTGTTCCTCTTCCTCATACTGCTGCTCCTCTTCCTCATACTGCTCCTCGTCCTCCTCCTGTTGCTCCTTGTCCTCCTCCTGCTGCTCCTCTTCCTCCTGCTGCTCCTCTTCCTCCTGCTGCTCCTCCTTCCACACCTGCTGCTCCTCGCCCTCCTGATGCTCTTCCTGCTTTTCCTCTTGCATTCCCACCTGCTTCTCCTCCTCCTTCCCCTTGTTTTTTCGCTCCTGCTGTTCCTCTTCCTGCTGCTCCTCCTGCTTTCACTCCTGCTGCTCCTTGTCCTCCTCCTGCTGCTCCTCCCGCTTTCCCTCCTGAATTCTCACCTGCTTCTCCTCCTCCTTTCGCTACCCCTTGTGTTTTTCCTCCTGCTGCTCCTTGTCCTCCTCCTGCTGTTCCTCTTCCTCCTGCTGCTCCTCTTTCCACACCTGCTGCTCCTCGTCCTCCTGCTGCTCCCCGTGCTTTTTCTCTTGCATTCGCACGTGCTGCTCCTCGTCCTCGTCCTCTTCCTCTTGCATTCCCACCTGCTGCTCCTCGTCCTCCTGCTTCTCCTCTTGCATTCCCATCTGCTTCTCCTCCTCCTTTCGCGACCCCCTGTGTTTTTCCTCCTGCTGCTCCTTGTCCTCCTCCTGCTGCTCCTCCTGCTTCCACACCTGCTGCTCCTTGTCCTCCTGCTGCTCCTCCTGCTTTCCCTCCTGCATTCCCACATGCTTCTCCTCCTTTCGCTACCCCTTGTGTTTTTCCTCCTGCTGCTCCTTGTCCTCCTCCTGCTGCTCTTCCTGCTTTTCCTCTTGCATTCCCACCTGCTTCTCCTCCTCCTTCCCCTTGTTTTTTCGCTCCTGCTGTTCCTCTTCCTGCTGCTCCTCCTGCTTTCACTCCTGCTGCTCCTTGTCTTCCTCCTGCTGCTCCTCCCGCTTTCCCTCCTGAATTCCCACCTGCTTCTCCTCCTCCTTTCGCTAACCCTTGTGTTTTTCCTCCTGCTGCTCCTTGTCCTCCTCCTGCTGCTCCTCTTCCTCCTGCTGCTCCTCTTTCCACACCTGCTGCTCCTCGCCCTCCTGCTGCTCCTCCTGCTTTTCCTCTTGCATTCCCACCTGCTGCTCCTCCTCCGTTCTCTACCCCTTTTTTTTGTACTCCTATTGCTCCTCTTGCTCCTCGTGTTTACACACGTGCTGCTCCTCGTCTTCCTCCTGCTGCTCCTCGTCCTCCTGCTGCTCCTCCTCGTGCTTTTTCTCTTGCATTCCCACGTGCTGCTCCTCGTCCTCGTCCTCTTGCATTCCCACCTGCTGCTCCTCGTCCTCGTCCTCCTGCTTCTCCTCTTTCATTCCCATCTGCTTCTCCTCCTCCTTTCGTGACCCCTTGTGTTTTTCCTCCTGCTTCCACACCTGCTGCTCCCCGTCCTACTCCTGCTGCTCCTCTTGCTTCCACACCTGCTGCTCCTCGTCCTCCTGCTTCTCCTCTTGCATTCCCACCTGCTTCTCCTCCTCCTTTCGCTACCCCTTGTGTTTTTCCTCCTGCTGCTCCTTGTCCTCCTCCTGTTGCTCCTCTTCCTCCTGCTGCTCCTCCTGCTTCCACTCCTGCTGCTCCTCGTCCTCGTCCTCCTGCTGCTCCTCCTGCTTTTCCTCTTGCATTCCCACCTGCTTCTCCTCCCCCTTGTTTTTCCCCTCCTGCTGTTCCTCTTCCTGCTGCTCCTCCTGCATTCCCACCTGCTGCTCCTCGTCTTCCTCCTCCTGCTCCTCCTGCTTCCACACCTGCTGCACCTCTTCCTCCTGTTGCTCCTCCTGCTACCTCACCTGCTGCTCCTCCCGTTTTTTCTCCTGCATTCCCACCTGCTTCTCCTCCTCCTCCTTCCCCTTGTTTTTTTCCTCCTGCTGCTCCTCCCTCTTCCCCACCTGCTGCTCCTCGCCTTCCTCTTCCTGCTCCTCCTGCTTCCTCACCTGCTGCTCCTCCTGCTTTTCCTCTTGCTTCCACACCTGCTGCTCCTTGTCTTCCTCCTGCTCCTCCTCCTGCTTCCACACCTGCTGCTCCCCGTCCTCCTCCTGCTGCTCCTCTTGCTTCCACACCTGCTGCTCCTCGTCCTCCTGCTTCTCCTCTTGCATTCCCATCTGCTTCTCCTCCTCCTTTCGCGACCCCCTGTGTTTTTCCTCCTGCTGCTCCTTGTCCTCCTCCTGCTGCTCCTCCTGCTTCCACACCTGCTGTTCCTTGTCCTCCTGCTGCTCCTCCTGCTTTCCCTCCTGCATTCCCACCTGCTTCTCCTCCTCCTTTCGCTACCCCTTGTGTTTTTCCTCCTGCTGCTCCTTGTCCTCCTCCTGTTGCTCCTCTTCCTCCTGCTGCTCCTCCTGCTTCCACTCCTGCTGCTCCTCGTCCTCATCCTCCTGCTGCTCCTGCTGCTCCTCCTGCTTTTCCTCTTGCATTCCCACCTGCTTCTCCTCCCCCTTGTTTTTCCCCTCCTGCTGTTCCTCTTCCTGCTGCTCCTCCTGTTTTCACTCCTGCTGCTCCTTGTCCTCCTCCTGCTGCTCCTCCCGCTTTCCCTTCTGCATTCCCACCTGCTTCTCCTCCTCCTTTCACTACCCCTTGTGTTTTTCCTCCTGCTGCTCCTTGTCCTCCTCCTGCTGCTCCTCTTCCTCCTGCTGCTCCTCCTTCCACACCTGCTGCTCCTCGCCCTCCTGCTGCTCTTCCTGCTTTTCCTCTTGCATTCCCACCTGCTTCTCCTCCTCCTTCCCCTTGTTTTTTCGCTCCTGCTGTTCCTCTTCCTGCTGCTCCTCCTGCTTTCACTCCTGCTGCTCCTTGTCCTCCTCCTGCTGCTCCTCCCGCTTTCCCTCCTGAATTCCCACCTGCTTCTCCTCCTCCTTTCGCTACCCCTTGTGTTTTTCCTCCTGCTGCTCCTTGTCCTCCTCCTGCTGCTCCTCTTCCTCCTGCTGCTCCTCTTTCCACACCTGCTGCTCCTCGCCCTCCTGCTGCTCCTCCTGCTTTTCCTCTTGCATTCCCACCTGCTGCTCCGCCTCCGTTCTCTACCCCTTTTTTTTGTACTCCTATTGCTCCTCTTGCTCCTCGTGTTTACACACGTGCTGCTCCTCGTCTTCCTCCTGCTGCTCCTCGTCCTCCTGCTGCTCCTCCTCGTGCTTTTTCTCTTGCATTCCCACGTGCTGCTCCTCGTCCTCGTCCTCTTGCATTCCCACCTGCTGCTCCTCGTCCTCGTCCTCCTGCTTCTCCTCTTTCATTCCCATCTGCTTCTCCTCCTCCTTTCGCGACCCCTTGTGTTTTTCCTCCTGCTGCTCCTTGTCCTCCTCCTGCTGCTCCTCCTGCTTCCACACCTGCTGCTCCTTGTCCTCCTGCTGCTCCTCCTGCTTTCCCTCCTGCATTCCCACCTGCTTCTCCTCCTCCTTTCACTACCCCTTGTGTTTTTCCTCCTGCTGCTCCTTGTCCTCCTCCTGTTGCTCCTGCTCCTCCTGCTTCCACTCCTGCTGCTCCTCGTCCTCCTGCTGCTCCTCCTGCTTTTCCTCTTGCATTCCCACCTGCTTCTCCTCCCCCTTGTTTTTCCCCTCCTGCTGTTCCTCTTCCTGCTGCTCCTCCTGCATTCCCACCTGCTGCTCCTCGTCTTCCTCCTCCTGCTCCTCCTGCTTCCACACCTGCTGCACCTCTTCCTCCTGTTGCTCCTCCTGCTACCTCACCTGCTGCTCCTCCCGTTTTTTCTCCTGCATTCCCACCTGCTTCTCCTCCTCCTTCCCCTTGTTTTTTTCCTCCTGCTGCTCCTCCCTCTTCCCCACCTGCTGCTCCTCGTCTTCCTCTTCCTGCTCCTCCTGCTTCCTCACCTGCTGCTCCTCCTGCTTTTCCTCTTGCTTCCACACCTGCTGCTCCTTGTCTTCCTCCTGCTCCTCCTCCTGCTTCCACACCTGCTGCTCCTCTTGCTTCCACACCTGCTGCTCCTCGTCCTCCTGCTTCTCCTCTTGTATTCCCATCTGCTTCTCCTCCTCCTTTCGCGACCCCCTGTGTTTTTCCTCCTGCTGCTCCTTGTCCTCCTCCTGCTTCCACACCTGCTGCTCCTTGTCCTCCTGCTGCTCCTCCTGCTTTCCTTACTGCATTCCCACCTGCTTCTCCTCCTCCTTTCGCTACCCCTTGTGTTTTTCCTCCTGCTGCTCCTTGTCCTCCTCCTGTTGCTCCTCTTCCTCCTGCTGCTCCTCCTGCTTCCACTCCTGCTGCTCCTCCTGCTTCCACTCCTGCTGCTCCTCGTCCTCATCCTCCTGCTGCTCCTCCTGCTTTTCCTCTTGCATTCCCACCTGCTTCTCCTCCCCCTTGTTTTTCCCCTCCTGCTGTTCCTCTTCCTGCTGCTCCTCCTGCATTCCCACCTGCTGCTCCTCGTCTTCCTCCTCCTGCTTCCACACCTGCTGCACCTCTTCCTCCTGTTGCTCCTCCTGCTACTTCACCTGCTGCTCCTCCCGTTTTTTCTCCTGCATTCCCACCTGCTTCTCCTCCTCCTTCCCCTTGTTTTTTTCCTCCTGCTGCTCCTCCCTCTTCCCCACCTGCTGCTCCTCGTCTTCCTCTTCCTGCTCCTCCTGCTTCCTCACCTGCTGCTCCTCCTGCTTTTCCTCTTGCTTCCACACCTGCTGCTCCTTGTCTTCCTCCTGCTCCTCCTCCTGCTTCCACACCTGCTGCTCCTCGTCCTACTCCTGCTGCTCCTCTTGCTTCCACACCTGCTGTTCCTTGTCCTCCTGCTGCTCCTCCTGCTTTCCCTCCTGCATTCCCACCTGCTTCTCCTCCTCCTTTCGCTACCCCTTGTGTTTTTCCTCCTGCTGCTCCTTGTCCTCCTCCTGCTTCCACACCTGCTGCTCCTTGTCCTCCTGCTGCTCCTCCTGCTTTCTTTACTGCATTCCCACCTGCTTCTCCTCCTCCTTTCGCTACCCCTTGTGTTTTTCCTCCTGCTGCTCCTTGTCCTCCTCCTGTTGCTCCTCTTCCTCCTGCTGCTCCTCCTGCTTCCACTCCTGCTGCTCCTCCTGCTTCCACTCCTGCTGCTCCTCGTCCTCATCCTCCTGCTGCTCCTCCTGCTTTTCCTCTTGCATTCCCACCTGCTTCTCCTCCCCCTTGTTTTTCCCCTCCTGCTGTTCCTCTTCCTGCTGCTCCTCCTGCATTCCCACCTGCTGCTCCTCGTCTTCCTCCTCCTGCTTCCACACCTGCTGCACCTCTTCCTCCTGTTGCTCCTCCTGCTACCTCACCTGCTGCTCCTCCCGTTTTTTCTCCTGCATTCCCACCTGCTTCTCCTCCTCCTTCCCCTTGTTTTTTTCCTCCTGCTGCTCCTCCCTCTTCCCCACCTGCTGCTCCTCGTCTTCCTCTTCCTGCTCCTCCTGCTTCCTCACCTGCTGCTCCTCCTGCTTTTCCTCTTGCTTCCACACCTGCTGCTCCTTGTCTTCCTCCTGCTCCTCCTCCTGCTTCCACACCTGCTGCTCCTCGTCCTACTCCTGCTGCTCCTCTTGCTTCCACACCTGCTGTTCCTTGTCCTCCTGCTGCTCCTCCTGCTTTCCCTCCTGCATTCCCACCTGCTTCTCCTCCTCCTTTCGCTACCCCTTGTGTTTTTCCTCCTGCTGCTCCTTGTCCTCCTCCTGTTGCTCCTCTTCCTCCTGCTGCTCCTCCTGCTACCTCACCTGCTGGTCCTCCCGTTTTTTCTCCTGCATTCCCACCTGCTTCTCCTCCTCCTTCCCCTTGTTTTTTTCCTCCTGCTGCTCCTCCCTCTTCCCCACCTGCTGCTCCTCCTGCTGCTTCCTCACCTGCTGCTCCTCCTGCTGCTTTTCCTCTTGCTTCCACACCTGCTGCTCCTTGTCTTCCTCCTGCTCCTCCTCCTGCTTCCACACCTGCTGCTCCCCGTCCTCCTTCTGCTGCTCCTCTTGCTTCCACACCTGCTGCTACTTGTCCTCCTGCTGCTTCTCCCATTTTTCCTCCTGCATTCCCACCTCCTCCTCCTTTCACTACCCGTTGTTTTTGTGCTCCTCGTCCTCCTCCTGCTTCACATCTGGTGCTCCTCGTCCTTGGGATGCTCTTCCCACTTTGCCTCTAGCATTCCCACCTGCTGCTCCTCCTGCTTTTCCTCCAGCATTCCCACCTCTTCCTTTCGCTGCCCCTGAGTGTTTCCTCCTGCTGCTCCTCCTGCTTTTCCTCCTGCTTCTCCTCCTCCTTTCGCTGTTCCATAATCTTCTCCTCAAAATGTTCCTTAAGTTTTTCTCATGCTGCTCTTGACTATTTTGTTGCTCATTTTTCAACATATGGTTGCCAGGTTTGTCTCTTTGGTTCTTCGATCTTAGAAGAGGCCGAAGTGGAATTAACTCCCCACCTGCTGCTCCTCCTCCTTTGGCTGCTCCGCCTGCTTTTCCACCTGCTGCTCCTCCTCCTCTTTTGGCTCCTCCCCCTGCTTGTCCACCTGCTGCTTCTCCTCCTTTGGAAAAACAGGAGGAGCAGCCAAAGGAGGAGGAGCAACAGGTGGAAAAGCAGGCGGAAAAGCAGGCGGAGCAGCCACCTGTTGCTCCTCCTCCTCCTTTCGCTGCTTCTCAATCTTTTCCTCATGCTGCTCTTGCTTGAGCATATGTTATGTGTTCTGTGTTAATCATATGTTTGCCAGGTCTCTTTGATTCTTAGATCTGCCTCGAGAACGTCTTTCTCCACAGGTTCAACTGGCCTTAATATGGCAAAAAAAAGGTAAAGTCTCTCAAATAAATTATTAATTGTAATATTCAATACGTCAAAGATTATTTTCCCTACTAACCATTTTGTCTCACTTAAACTCATCTTACTCTGGATGAAAAAAGTAAGTATGAGCTTCTGTTTTGCAATAGCACATACAAATGAACATTCAACAAAAATATATCAATATTAATAGAATATGCAAGGGAGGCCAGAAGCCTAAAAGGCTCTTTGTCCATGGAGCATGCATGCTTTCCCTAAATTTAAATAATGTGATAATTATATGTGTTTTACTAACCATGACCGTACTTCACTTTAATCCTAATCCACCACCTGAGATGCTGCTGTTCACTGAGGATGAAGAAGGTAAGTTAGAGCTTCTGACATGGAAACAGTGTGACTTAAATAGTCTATAATGTAAAGATAAAGTAGGAAATGTGTGTGTAACGTGTTCCTTACCCCCGTGGCCACTTCCCACACCTCTCTTTGCAGCTGAGCCCCAGCACCCGACTTTGGCCGGGGAGCCATCCGGACCTAACCTACCTGCTACTCTTAATGTTGCTTCTTTTAATAATCCAGAGATGACTCATTTTACTCCCTCTATTGTACTTAAAGTAATATTTATTAATTCCTTTGAGAGGAACTCAACGTACCTCCAGAGTTGCCTTGACAAGGGAGCAGGAGAGAAGTGCTCTTCTGTGTTTCAGTGGATAAGTGTCACGGCCGCTTCCTGGTCTCTCCCGGTTCCTGCTCACCTGCCTGCAATCAACTCATCGCCTCCAGCAGATCGACCCCGGCTCTCAGTGCCAGATGGCCTCAACTACTGTGGTAGGTAATCACCTGCTTCTGGCTTCTCTAGTTTTTTGCTTTTGGTTTTTGGAGATGTGATTAACTGCCTTTTCTCTTTCCCTTATTTCTAGTTTTTGATATCATCGTGCAGCTCGTGCCTTTTGGAAATCCTGGGACCCGACCGAATGGATGTGGAAGAAAGGACAAATGAGACGAAAGCCGGGCGTCCCAGAGGCCACTGTCTCAACTTTGGTGTTTCATTCAATAAAACACTCAAGCGTCACTTTTGTATTGTGAGATTTATTGTAGCTTCAGTGTTGTCGAGTTAATGTGGGGAATGGGTTTTAGAACAGTGAATCGGTCGCAGGTGTCATAAAAATGCCGACGGTGGCTACAATGCTGCTCAAACCTCTTCCACCAACATGTACACCGAGTCATCTGGATGACTTGTAGAGCAAAGAACAGATCTTTTTCTTTTTTTAAATCAATCCAGGTTTAAAGCGTCCCCACATATTCATGAGTTCTGAGAAGATAAACTTCAGAGAGGAGAGAGGGAGCGCACTGAGCCTGAAACACATGCACACACACCATATCAACACAGATTCATTTAAATTAATTTCAAAAGGCATAGTCTGATGTTCTGCAAACCAGTGAATCAATATTTCATTCAGCATTGCTTTGAGTTTGAACATCAAACACTAAATGTAATAAAACTACAGCCATGCTGGTGGTGAAGGTATCGTATTTAATAAAACCTATTGGAAGAATATGGAAGACAGAGCACTTGATAACACTTGAAACATTGATATTCTTGGCCAACCCAAGGCAATAACAATAAAATAAAGTAGTGAAGTGACGTTTGGCCTGAAGGTGGCACCAGAGATACAGAAATGTTACAAATCCAAAGGTTAACCTTTAAAAGGTGCCAAACTTTTAAAATGTGATTAAATTGTGTGCAAAGAGAAAGGAGGTATATTTCAGAATAAACTAGGATGCTCAATGTTCCTGCTGCAGTACGGAGCATGTAAAAGGATCTCAACCGTCTTCAGCTGATAACATACAGCACACCGGGTGGGACTATTGGTGCTCTACTAAATAATATTTACATATCTATGTGCATATAAGGTGACCATTGCTTCAGAAATGACACGCACACATGCGCACACACACACAAAGTGTGGAAGAGGGGTTGGTCGTGGTGATGGGATGGGGGCTGTCACCGTGATGCAGAGTTAAGGGTGTTGACAGCTGAGTGGAAGAAACTGTTCCTGAGCCTGCTGGTCCTGGAACGGAGGTTTCTATAGCGCCTCCCAGAGGGGAGGAGGGCAAACAGTCCATGGCTGGGGTGAGTGGTGTCCCTGACAATACTGTACGCTCTCCGCAGGCAGCGCTTGAGGTGGATGGTCTCGATGGCAGGGAGTGGAGTACCGGTTTTCACCACCCTCTGCAGTGCTTTCCGGTCTGAGACAGAGCAGTTGCCATACCAGACTGTGATGCAGTTAGTAAGGATGCTCTCGATGGTGCAGCGGTAGAAGTTCACCAGGATCAGAGGAGACATGTGGATCTTCTTCAGTCTCCTCAGGAAGAAAAGACGCTGGTGTGCCTTTTTGACCAGGGTTGAGGTGTTGAGGGCCAAGAGAGGTCTGAGATGTGGACACCCAGGAACCTGAAGCTGGAGACACGCTCAACCTCCGTTCCATTGATATGGATGGGGGTGTGTGTGCAGCGCTTTGTCTTCCTGAAGTCCGTGATGAGCTCTTTGGTCTTTTAGGGTCTGTTGGTTAGGAAATCCAGTATCCAGCTGCAGAGCGAGGTGTCGATGCCAAGCTCACCTAGTTTAGTGTTCAGTTTGGAGGGGATGATGGTGTTAAATGCTGAACTGAAATCGATGAACAGCATTCTCACATAGGTGTTGTTGTTGTCCAGGTGGGAGAGAGCAGAGTAAAGCGCTGTGGAGATGGCGTCCTCTGTGCTCCTGTTCTGGCGGTACGCAAATTGGATGTGGTCCAGTGTGGGTGGTAGGCAGGTTTTGAGATGAGCCAGGAACAGCCTTTCAAAACACTTTATGATGATGGGGCTGAGTGCAACAGGGCGGAAGTCGTTTAGGCTCGATGCAGTGGAATGCTTTGGCACTGGCACGATTGAGGTGAGTTTGAAGCATGTGGGTACGGCTGCTTGGGCCAGTGACAGGTTGAAGATGTCAGTCAGGACCCCAGTCAGCTGCCCAGCACAGGCCTTGAGCACGCGTCCGGGGATGCCATCAGGGCCAGCAGCCTTACGAGCATTGATCTTGCTTAGCGCAGCACACACGTCGGTGGGGGAGAGGGGGAGGGGCTGGTGGTCTGCAGGGGGCAAAGTCTTGATGGCCTCCGCCTCCTGGTTGTCCCTGTCAAAGCGGGCATAAAAGTAGTTAAGCTCATCCGGAAGGGAGGCGTCGCAGGTTGGGGGGGGGGGGGGTATTGGAGGGTTTGTAATCCGTAATGGCCTGGATGCCTTGCCACATGCATCGGGGGTCAGAGTTGTTGTTAAAGTACTCCTCAGTCCTTAGCTTGTGGTTGTGCTTGGCCCTCTTGATGCCCCTCTTTAGGTTGGCTCTGGATGAGCTGTAGTCTTGCGCATCACCTGATCTGAAGATAATGATAGAGCTCTGCTTTACAACCTCCAGGATTGTCCCCTCAGAGCACAAAGCAGCTGTTTGCCTGTGTGGCCCTCTAGTGGCTCCAAAGAAAAGAGCACTTCAATGAACAAAGATGAGAAGTCCTTTTACTGGATGTACAGATGGAGAGGTGCCTGTAAGGAACAGTGGCAGTCAGGTCAATTCGAAGCATACTGAATGTTCTTTCAAATCATTCTGATGGCTTTTGGAGAAAAATTTAAACTATTGGGGTTAAAATGGTGGCTAGATGCATCGCTGTCTTATTGATACTACCACTAGGATTTTCCAGGGTCATTTCTATATTCTAGTAAAGGGCTTTACAGACTTTAACAGCCCCTGAACAAGGTGAAAAATGACATTATACATGAAGGAGAATTAGCCTATGGAAAAGAGGTGGACACCTTCAGTATGTCCCAATGCCTGGTTTTACCTTCTGGTCACTCGGTGCAACAACACTCTTTACCTCTCGTGTCATGGACAACTTCAACAAGTTTCACTTTAGAAAAAAAGAGCTCACCCCAGTATGATAGTGTTACTGTTTTTTTAATTTTACAAAAGGTTAGTTCTCAAACACAAATAAAATCAAAGATACAGAACATTTTAAAAGATAAAGATAAGTTACAAAGCGAATCAGTTTCAAAAGCATATTTACAAAACAGAATTAAATATAGGAGTGCCGATACTACACAGCAGGTAATCCCGATAGGTCTGTAGGTCATCAGCAAGAAAATCAAATGCAAGCAGTCTGAAATGGAGCATACCAGTGATTATTGAAAAGAAGTCAAATATGTGAACAGGAAATAAAAGGGCCCTAACAAGAGAGTAAGAAGGATCATACATGACGAAGAACTGGCCTTAAAACAGCAAGAGAATAAAACAAATGAAATAGAAGCAGCGGTATCTTTGGAGTCGTGTGTTGAATGCATAGATATTCAGCAGCAGACTAGCTGGTCTTTACATCTGTTGTGATCTGCCCAAAACCAAAGAAATGAGCCACTTCCAATTTGAGTCTGTTCTACATTATACGGTAAGTTGCTTAAGGCAGGTACTCACATGATACACACTTCTTTACTGGGGACACACACACACACACACACACACACACACACACACACAAAAAGAAAAAAGAAAAAAGACAAGGCATCAGGCCTTTTCTCCCAATCTCCCAAGAAAACTTGTGTGTAAATGAATGTTCCCAACTTTACCGCCATTTCTACATCACCTTATATTTTCTAGAAAAAAACAGCCATTTAGTTGAGGTACAGGTCTGATAAATCACATCTTTGATTTATAAACTTGTAAAAAAAATGCATTTAGTTAGTTTAGTAAACAATCGTTCTTTTCATTTCCTCTCATCAGCTAAGCAAACGCAATGGGCGGAAGCCTTTTATATTAGAGTCAACGTTATCAGTAGACTACAATTATCTGAGCTATTCAAACATCAAGGCTCCATCCATCATGGGGCTCAAATGGGAACTATTGTTATATTCTGCTAATTGAATTGGCGACCCAAGTAGAATTTCTTGCGACCCACTTGCAGGTCCCGACCCAGTGTTTTGGAACAGAAATAAAATACTTCTAACTAAAGTAGACAAGGCAGATTGGTACTAAAAGACCTAATGGTGTGATGGAGAATATTAGTGAATGTTTCCATTAAAGTCCATAAGTCAATCCATGGTTCATCAGCCAATCAAAGCTGACATTAAACCAAACATGCTCTCCCACATAATCCCACTTTGATACTGCCAATTCTACATCCAGTAGATTGTGTTCCATAATGCACTCAGTTTAGCAGGGCACAATAACACACCTGCAGTCAATTAAATAAAGGCAGTTTAAAAGGTGCTATGGTGTGAAATTATGAGCATTAATACAGCATCAAACCACATGCATGCTGATCTGCATGATCACAAGTGAACGCATGCCAGCAGGCTTTGTCAAGACAGCACAGTGCCCCGTTTACTTTTTGGCCCCACCAAAGCATGATACCTCAGGATTATCAGCACGCGGCGCACGCTTCTGATAGTAGTAGTCACTTAAAATAGATTTACGTAATGTTTCTTTATTGGCCCCGTGATAAAAGTAATTTCTGCACCGCTGTTATGGCAACGTTACACCATGCGTCATCTAACGGTCTTATTGGATTGCTTTATATTGTTTGTTTGCTTTAACGGCTATGTACGAGTGAGAATGGCTTTAACTAACGCTACAGACTGTCATTAGAGTCTGTAAATCCTTTCAATTATTTCCCTCATTCAACTCAGATAAAAAAAAAATAAAATCCTTTTGAATTTGAGGTCCAGTATTTTACTGATCACGCATCTGACAATAGGGTCTGCTATGTTGTTGCATCTATTGGTTTTTCAGAGAGGACGATGGAAAAGAACGGCTTATCTTTTTCCACGCTGAGAGCTCTGGAGGAAATCCCTCAATCGTAGCTATGCTCTGAATTTAGCACCTTTAATGTCCAGCCTGTCTTCAAAAGGTTTAACTGCACGAACAAATGGCTCATTAATGATGAACCAGTATTGTACCAAACAACAAAGGATACACTGACTCTGTTTGAGTTGGGTGACCTTCACAAATGGAATGGACATTTCAGTTTGTAATTAATGTCGTAAATTGAAACAAAGCGCAACAAAATGACTTGGTTTTATTTCGTAAAAACATCATGGTTTGGCTTAAAATAACCATGTTTCTTATGTTATTTCAGTTACGCTCATGAATAAAAATAAGTCGACGTTGACTTTTGGTTTGGTGGGACGACTCCAGGAGGAGACAAGTTTCTCTCAAAAAGCTACTTGACAATGCAGTTTTGTTGTATGTGAATGTAATGTTTAGGCTGGACATTGACCTTAAATCAAATATTGTATCTTAGAACTAGCAAGTGTAATCCATCCCTGATGATTACTTCAAACAATAAAACTCTTTATATTTTGTTTAGGTTAGTGTCTTGTAAAAAATAGCATTTCCCTCACCTTCATTATGTTCAGATTAATATATATTCATTATGTTTAGATTTATACCCGAGAGCCTTTCCTCCTTCCAGTGCACGCAGTTCAAAACTGAAGTTTTGTTTGCATTGCGCCAGGCTTTGGGGTTGCTTAATGAATCCCGTTAATGATGCGATTGTGCAGCAGCTCCTGTTCATGGTTGTGCTGGGTGGGCTTCACCTCCTCGTCCGTCAGCCGAGCATTCTTCCTTATCTCCTCCAGGGAGTAGTCCTGGACCAGGCTGCTGTTCTCGAAAACAGTCACCAGCAGGTCCTGAGGAACGCAGAGCACACAGACAAACCGTTAAGTCCAGGGGAAAGAAGTTGAACGAACTGTTAAACACCGCTTTTAGTTTACAATGTGCCTGATTATTCTCTCCAGGTACAGTCGTTTGTCACGTTTGGTGAGCTTGAAGTGTTTAATAGAAGCTTTATTGCATTATGGGAATGTAGCATCCAACATTAAGAGCTCGACCCATAGCGACTGATAGTCCGTATATCTTAGCCTCTGCTGCCCCGATTATCACCACTCTTTTAGTATCGGTTTCTTGTGAGCTTCCCATCTTTAAGAAAGCATCTTTATACTCACAGTACAAGAGTCTCGTTTTCAAACACCTGATATCTGGCTATCCGTCAGTGAAAGCTCAAATACAGGACATTATAAATGGCTTCACAAGATCAACAGAATACATTGGAAGCCTGCAAAAATAAAATGGCTGGCTGAGGAATCACAAACAAGTAATATCATCAAGAGACGTTCAAGTAAGGATATCAAGAGGTACACGATGAGGAACCATCCTCATCGTGTACCTCTTGGTGGATCACAAGGATTGATCACCAAATAAACAAACGCACACAAAAAAGCCCAGGTTAGTTTGAGTTTGCTTAATAAACTACTTAAATACTTAGTCGTGTAATCAGCAGTTTCCAAAAAAACTCTTTCATTTCCTCTGGAAAAGAGACTGAGAAGTTCAGACATTTCCACAAAACAACCTTTCATAGTCACTGCATTAATTTAGGTGTAAAGAGACAAAAATGTTTAATAGATTAATTTGTGAGAAACAATAGAAAAGCAGCTGATTTCTGAGTGGAAAATGTAACTAAAGAAAAATGAGTATGGCCATATTAACAGGGGGCACTTGACCTCTCACCTCAAGATACGAGTGAAAATGGATCGACCAATACTCCAGTTAGCGAATGTGTTTTCCAAAAGGACATGCCCTCACTTTGCCCTCATGATTCTACTGACAGTGAGAGTTAAAGATGAAATGCTGGGACTAACCTCCTCAGGCTTGCCTGCCCCGCTCTCTATCGTCTCCAAGAAGCCATCAGAGTTTTTCCTCAGAGATAATCGACCCTTCTTTGACCCTTTGGACGGGTCGGTCACCGGCTGCTTGTACACGTCCATCTGGAAGAAGCAGAAGGAAATTACAATAAGTGAAATCACGTTGAAAAAACAAGCCTCTGGGAGGATTTCTGCATCTGGGACACACGAGGAAGCACCTCTGGTCTTTTTATTCATTTTCAATCAACATGTCTACGACAGATGCACCAATTAATACAATGGAAAACGTGTTCATGCCGTGATAGGCGTGTGTCTCTGTAATACAGCACGGTAACACACGGTCAAGTACAGCAAGATGCACGCTTGGCATTTGTGTTCATGTTGGTGCCCTCAAATGTCTGAAATGAATGAGTGAAATATTGTGATCACTAAACAGCTTTTTAGAGAGGGAGATTTCTGATGACTATGTCATCCACTGCATTACAGAACTTTATTAAACACCTTTGTCTTGCTACGGTCTGTTATAATAAAATCATTTTTGTAATCAATACTTTGTGTCAAATCATTGATTGATTTTGATGATGTACAGGTCATTATTATCATCAAATTATAAATGGGACTGTAATTCTATATCTAGTTTCTAGTCCTAGACCATTAAAAGCATTTTAACCCTATGTGTCATCATTCACTCATTCATACACTGATGGCAGTCTGACATGCATGTGCCACCAGACCATCACAACTATCTAACATTCACACCCATTTCCCAATAATGACCGGTTATCTCTCACAGGGAAGTATGGTAGGTCAAAGTTGAACCAGGGCGTAGTCTACTTCCTGAGGCTGACTTAAGATCAAGTTTTAAATCAGACTTAAAAAGTCTGTAAAAGTGCACAATTAGCTGGATGATGACGACTAGTTATTCAAGACAACTGCATCCAACATAAAGTATCAATTCTAAAACTACACTCAAAAAGACGACTGACCCTGAAGTTGTAATTCCACCGTTTGGCCCAGGACCCCCAAACTAATAGAGAGATGGAGCAGGGTTATACTATATATATTGTACTACAATTGTGTTTTATATTAAACTGGGCCTATATAGCATACCTTGTTATTGTGCAATCAATACTACAATGTAAAAAATCACAGCCCTGTTTAGTGATGTCCATTTACTGAGCTCTGACAAGTTTTAGATTGTGTACTTAACTGTTAAAGTTAGTTTAATGTACAGTAATGTCTTGTGTTTATTTTTTTAGATTTGTTAGAGTAAATTTAACTTGGGTCTTTAAGTTAGTGGGGTGGACAAAAATAAATGCTGACATGTTTGAGTTTGAGGATCTTTCTTAAAACATGGCCAGGTTGAAGCCTGGTCATAATGTAATATATAAATACTGCAGATAAGTGTGGAAGCCCATTTCCGTCCAGAAAAGAACAAAATAAGCTGTGATCATATAAATATTCCCATGCTAAATCCTAATTATGAGATATAAAGTCGACATTCGAGGACAATGTTTGGTTGTCTCGGCTGACCCGCCTCTTCAATGCCGCATCGGGAACAGGTGTTCAAGATTAACTGTATTTAATTAACTGGTTTTGTCCGCGTGCGTGAGGCAGCTGTGTGTAGGTGTGGCCTTCAGGGCCCAGTTGGACGAACTAGGAAAACAACATTTCGATCTTTTTAAAGAATATAAACGGAACAGTTTACTGTCAAATCCTCTCCCTGTTCGTGAGGTGGTGTTGAGACGCCGCGAGGACAAGACTGAACTATAAGTAGGTGACTCTGTAGATGCCTGTTCAATATACTACTAACGTCAATGCATACTTGATAAAACGCTCTTGTTGTCAGTCTGATATTTAAGTCATACATCGTTGTCTGGTGTCAAGTCGATTTGAGACCAGTTTACTCTTCATACAGTGGGTCAGTGAAACGTGCAGACAGTGTTTACACCCAGCTCGACCGCCGCAGTCAGCTGTGGGAAAGTGTGATCCGCTCAGATTAATTTGTGATAAAACACTGTGTGCTGTCTGACATCGCTAATGTTTTATATTCAAGACTACGGTCATGCATCTCTATCATCATAACGATATTATACCCTGTGCAGCACGCATTCGTCCAGATTAAACATGATTGTTAACTGTCATTGTGTTGGATAAAGGCCTTCAGTGAATCACACAGTTTGCGTGTCTTCTTAAACATTATGACGGAGCGGCTTTCTGCAGCATTCATTTAGGATTGCGACAGATTATCACGAAAAGTTATCCATCTTCATCAAGAAAATATCACTTGTTTACTGGCGACAAAAATACAATATAAAATGATGGTTCTGTCAAGAGTCGAACGCTATAACCTTTTAACCATTTCTTATTTTCAATATGTTTTTGATTTAACTATCCGGTTGAGTGTGTGAATTTGATCTTAACTAGGCATTTTTATTTCGTGGTATTTCCTCAATCTGTTTCTGCGGTAATGACCTCTCACGCGTCTTCTTCTGAGCTCCTAGGCTTCCGTAGTCCCGTTTACTCCTCACAATTAGATATTATGCATTGCTGAAGGTAAATTGTGTGGGAAATTATGTCGCACTATTTGGTTATATTCTCCAAAAATGTAACCGGTTATGTTACACACGGTTATGGTCGCTAATACGATCACGGTGTCCAGCTGTTGCGTGTCATTTAGACCGTGAACATGAATGTTTTGTGGCTTTTTGATTGAGCCTCGTGGCGCCATTTGCATTACATCGCACCGCCACTACATAGTTATATTTTCTCAGTGTAATTCTGTGTTTTTTTCGTGTTTAGGAAGCGGGTGTGCAGAAGAGTGAGAGACCAGAAACTACTGTGTTTTATTTTCGTCTCCAGGTATGCGTTTTCCTTTCTTTTTTTTATGTTATAATTTTCGCCACTAGCTCTTGCAGTTGCTTATTTTGTCCACTTGGTGTTGCTGTTTCCCCTTGTATATTACGATTCATGGTTTTGGAAATAATGGTTGTAATTTAAGTTTAATGTACATGTTAAAGTCTAAGACAATGATACTCTGCATTGCTGAGGGAAGCGGATGTGCAGAGAGACCAGAAGACAATGTGTGTGTTTTATTGTCGTCTGCAGGAGAAAATAAATACAGGAAAATCATCGTTGACTTCTTCCATGCCCTTTTCCACATCTGTAATATATGTTGAATAGTGTAACACTCACTCGTGGCAAAATATGAACATGATATTTTGGGAATTCTTTTAGTTGGTGTATAAAATCCTCTGTTGTTGGGCAGTAGCTGGCAGTAAGTTTTCGTATTTGTTTGAGATGTTCTCTCTCCTCTCCCCTCCAGTTCCGACCTCGTGGCACACAGAGGAGGACCGGCGTCCGTCCATCGACCGGTCCATCCTGCCCACAGCGCCGCACTCGGCTCGTGAGCCCAACGTGGACCGGTCCCGACTGCCCCGCAGCCCACCTTACACGGCCTTCCTGGGCAACCTGCCCTATGATGTCAGTGAGGAATCCATCAAAGACTTCTTCCATGGCTTGGCACACATATACATACATATAAATAATATATATATATATTAGGGCTGGGCAAAGTTGAAAAAAATTAACTCATTAATCGCATGATTCTTCTGCGATTAATCGCATTATGTGCCAAATTCAATAATGAAGTAAATCCTAGTGTATTGCACCCTTTTATTTTAAAGTAATGTTATCAGAACAATATAGCAGGCACTCTGGAGCAACAGCAAGTTAACAACAGTATATAAATTAAAAATATATGCTAGGTAAGAAAAAAAAGATGTATTTTATTTTTGTGATATGACTGGTCATTCAATTAAATATTGTATTTATTTTCAGATGTTAGACTATTTTATTTTAATGTAAAACAGCTTAATATCATGCTGAAAAAGAAACATTTGTCTTTTATCAGGGAACAACATAAACAGTCTGTTCAGTAGTAAGGGTCCCTGTGAGGGACAAGCCACTCCTTCTTTTGTCCATGTTCAGTTTGTTGCTTACCTTTTTTAAAGATGTATGTTAAAGAACAGAAATTGATTAACTTCATACAAAAGCAATCAGTGCTTTTGATCTTGTTCAGTTTTTCTTACTCTGTGAGAAAAGTCCAGTCTGTGTTGGCTTGAACAAGTGCACTGAAGTCTGGTTGAATGAGGTGGAGATGTTAAGGACAGCTGACGGGTAACTCAGCAGCGCGATTAATGTTCACTCTGGACGCGGAGAGCGAGGCTCCTGTGAGGCGGAGCGCTCTGTGAGGCGGAGCGGCTCGCGGCAGCACCTGCTGAGCAGTGAGCACAGACACTACAGAACAATACGTGCGTCAGTCTGTTGGCAACAAGCCGGTCTGTGAGGCTGTAGAAGCACGCGCGCACATACGCAAATCGCCTTCAAAGTAAAAGCAGTGCCGTTGTATTCCATTTCTGGCATGCATCTTTTTTATTTTTTGATTGACCTCACGCGGGCCGGACTGGGAGAGCCGTAAGATGCCCAGGTCTGAACTACGCCGTCTGGGAGAGATTTAAAGTGCAGCACCTGTATTAAGCCCCTCCCAATGCAAAAAAAAAGTGTTGACGCATGATCAAATAATTAACGGCGTTAATAGTTTGCTGCTTTAATGCGTTTTTAACGCTTCAACTCTTTGGCAAGGGAACAAACAGTGAAACAGTCTTTGTTGCTCTTTGCAGGCAGGAGCCTTAAATGATGACCTGAACATCCTGTGAAACTAGTTTGTTTAGTCCACATTAAATTTCATCTGTAATTTAAATATTTATCTCTGAAGTATTTTCCCAGTTCACCCAACCGACACGTCTTGAACTGACACGGTAACTCCGGCTTGCTTGTTATGCTTTGTGACTCTTTTGCGGTGTCATTATTATTAATGTTTATACAAGCAATGTGTATAAGATTTTTTTTTTTTTTTTTTTTTTTTTTTTTTTTTTTACACAAGAGCACTGTAAAATAATTTCAGTTAAAAGCATTATGTTAAGAAAAATGGCAAAAGTATCAATTGAATTAAAGAAGTAAAAGTTATTTGTAGCCAGACCAGGTCCATTAAAATAATATATTTGCTGTAAGTCAATGTAATTATTGATGCATTCACTTCATCACTTTAATGTTGCTGCTGTTAAAGGTGGATTTAATTTGAACTACTTTAATTATGTATTACTTGATAATAAATAATTATTCATTAGTTGATTTATATTTTGTATTAAGAATTAGAATCTTAAAAGTAACCTAATTATATTGTTAAATAAATGTAGTGATGTTATAAATACAATATTTCCGTTATAGATGTATAAAATGAAAATACTCCAGTGAAGTACAAGCAACTCAAACTAATCCAAAGTGCTGAAGTAGCCTAGTATATCTGAAACTCAAATACATTTGTTTATTTTAGGGTAAAGGAAAACATGCATGACAAACATTTCCATTTCCTCAATTCCAAAGTCGATCAATTTCTTCCATATTTTTAATTTGCACACTGCTCTCGCTGTCTCCTGATCTTGTGTGGGTGAACTGCTGGTCCCAGATCAGTGCATTCTGTTTTCACATGTGGTTCTGTCCCCACCTTCACCAGATCAATGCGGTGCGTCTGCCTCGAGAGCCCAGTAACCAGAGAGGCTGAAGGGCTTTGGTTATGCTGAGTTTGATGATGTGGACTCTCTCCTGAGGTGAGAAGATGCAACAGTAACCTGGTTTTATATTGGTTGCTTTTTTATTTAACTACAGGGTTCTTACGGTCATGGAAAACCTGGTAAAAGTTCTTGAAAATAAATTAAATCCCAAACGTTTTGGAAAAGTCATGGAAATGTGTTATATTCATGTGTTCATGATGTTCATTTATGCTGAGTTTGAAATAATTAATATGCTTTTAAAAGAAAGATGCTCAAAATATAAGCAGGCATACACACAGGCATCAATATAAATGTTTATTCATTTAATCAAACTATTGTCTCATTCATTTGTCATTTAAGGTATACTGTATCCTTTTGAATTCTCATTTTTGGTATAAATACTACATTTTCTCACTTTTTCATGTATACACCGAGATTTCACTAAATGTTTGGTCATGGAAATCCATTGGTCAAAATGTATATGAACCCTGTTGAGTTATCTTTGGAAAACTGCTAAGCTATTTGCGAAGCAAGTACCAAACACTGACGCTGTACCTTCATTTTTGTAAAATTAAACCATTTCACTGATTTGATCTTCTCAGGGGTGCAGGAACGATTGCTGATCGGCTGAAGGTCTCACCGTTTGGATTCCGCAGGATATTGAACTTCATTAAGGATGAGTATGGAAATCCACCTATTATCATCACAGAAGTTATTCATAGTGGCTACCACTATGAAAAATACCTCAACCAGGTGCTTAAGAGTATCAAACCACAACTTGCATGGTATGTTTTAAGAGAGACCATTGACAATATCTCATGTAATGTATCTCTGAGAAATGATTGCAGTGGATTGGATCATAGCAATCTTGCCGTTTTCGCAGAATAATTGTCATGTTCAAACCAAGATACCGAATATCTTTTACTTAAGAATCTCAAGTGTATTTGCAATCCTAAAGGTTTTCATTTACTCCTCCTTGCTCACTTGCTAGTTAACGTGGATATCCGGGGTTACACAGCGTGGTCCCTGATGGACAACCTAGAGTGGGCCACACGATTTGGGCTTTTCTGCGTCAATCACTCGGACCCCAAATTGCCTCGAGTGGCCAAGACTTCTGTTACACTCTACTCCCATCATCAACTGCAAAGGATTCCAGACCCCATGCATGCTTGAACACCGTGCCTGAAGGTAAATTGATGCAACCAGTAGCTTTTTTTTTTAAAGCTCACCAATTAAAATGTAATTCGTGCAAAAACCTAAGTAAAAGAAAACAATAAGTTGTATGAGGGATAAACCCTTTACATGGGTATTTTACTGTATATACAGAGGACAAATAATCCCATAAAATGCAGCAAGGCCGAGATCCTCCCCGTGGCACTGCAGTGGCAGGTTTCAGTCAGGTGTCGGGACAGTGGCAAGCAAACGGCACTCGTTCGACACCCGTCAAGAAGCCCAAGCTGAGTGGGTGGAGTAGGGCTGCACGATTATGGCCAAAATCCTAATCCCTACTATTTTGATCAATATTGAGATCACTATTATTTATCACGATGATTCATTCATTTTAGGGACATCTTTTTATTCCGCTTTCACGTTTAAATGAACACCGCTTCCACTTCCATTGTTGTGCTACATTCCAGCTAATATACAAATCTTTGCATCAGACTGGTCCTTATCACAGTGCATCTCTTAGAAGAAAAATATTAATAAAATAGTGTAAACACTTTTTACACAAAATTAAATCAACAGAGCACTGCTTTCACTTCCATGTTGTGCTACATTCCAGCTAATGTACACGTCTTTGCATCAAAATAAAACTTATACTGTGACATCCCTTTTTATTTCCCCTGACGTTTTTCATACAGTGCAGGTAATGCCTGTTTGGAGAAATAATTGCGTGAGGGGATCACGTATCTTGTCTACTGTCTTGACCATTTTTCTGAAGCCTTCACTCCTCACAGTATTTATTGGACACATGTCAGTGTCTTTGGGAGGTGGATGGATTCGCTGCCGCGCTATGCAGGGTCGCTGTTATGGTTTTCTGGGTTGACGTTGGACATGGACGGAGATACGTTAGCTTTAGCCTTAATGCATTCGTTGTACTGTGTTTTGTGGTGTTTTTCAGGTGGTTGAACAAGTTGGTTGTATTGCTATGCGGACACAACTCTAATGCACTCTGTGCACATGATTTGTTCTTGGTTAACATCGCTTACCCTAAATCCCAAAAGCTTCGAGTCAATAGATTATGATC
Organism: Taurulus bubalis; assembly: GCF_910589615.1. Lineage (NCBI taxonomy): Eukaryota > Metazoa > Chordata > Actinopteri > Perciformes > Cottidae > Taurulus > Taurulus bubalis. The sequence continues at coordinate 24,525,543 of NC_136593.1, read as the reverse complement.
CTTTTCGAGGGACTAGCTTGTCGCCTTCTGCTCCTGACATTTTATTTACTTTTCACTCGACACCTGCGACCGTCTGCTCTCTGTTCTGTTGTCTGTCTCTCTCTACTCTTCTACTAATACCGGAGTCGACTGCAGACGGAGCCTTTTTTGAGGCTGTCGCTGCAGGGTGTGCGCGCATGACACCTCCCATCTCGTTCTCCCCTGGTGGTTGGCTGACTGTTAGTTGAGGAAGCGCTTGATTTGATATGTAGCAGAGCACGCATTGTGGCAGCCAAAATCGTGATCGCAACTACAATGCAATTAATTGTGCAGCCCTAATGCCGTGTTCACACCAAAACAGTTGCGAAAGCCAATCAGCGTTGAGAAGCTCTGCCCGGCATCACCGTCGTTACTGAATCAAACTGCTGGTCCGCTGAAGGAGCGCTGGAAGCGGCTTCATTCAGACACTTGTCCTGGAGGAGTCGGAGCTGTGTGTGACTACGGATAATGTTATGAACCCAGACACGGGGGTGGTTGATGTTCCGACGTGTGTGGGACTTCCTCAACAAGTATAAAGCAGAACTAGTTGTCATTTACCTGGTGGCAAATTGGCATCACACTTTTCTGCTCAAGCTGCGTTCACACCAAACGCGTTGCGAATGTTACTTGTGCCTGAAAGGGGGCGTGGCTTATCTCCGTAAAAACAGTTACCGTTTCCGCCATCCACCATGGAAATAACCACTAGTTCTGTTATATACTTGTTGTGTAAATTCCACATACGTCGGAACATCGAACTCCATCGTGTCTGGGTTCATAATATTGTCCGTAGTCCCACAACAGCGTCTGAATGACGGCCTCTTCCAGCGCTACTTCAGGCGGACCAGCAGCAGTTTGATTCAGCAACGGCGGTGATGACGGGCGGAGCTTCTCAACGCTGATTGGCTTACGCAACTCAGCGTCACGAAAATTTCAACTCTTACGAATTCGCGCTGCGTCATTTGTGCCACCCGGCGGAAAATTTGCTTTTCCGCAACCTCGTGCGTTGGCTTTGCTTGTAATCTACTCGCGCATCAAATTTGCAATGTGTTTGGTGTGAACGCAGCATGACAGAAGCCTGTAAGCTCGCTGCCAACAAAACGGTTAACATTTACACGAGGGCTGCAACAACGAATCGATAAAAATCGATTATCAAAAGTGTTGGCAACAAATTTCATTATCGATTCGTTGTGTCGCGAGATTATTGCGGCAGTCATAAAATCGCGGAGGGAAAAAAAAGAGCAGAGAAGAGCAACTGGCCGCCAGCGTGTCTGAGATTGGAGTGAGAGACTGAGAAACGTTGAGGTCGTGATCTCAGCAAAAATCTAACATCTTGGATGTGTCGAGTCTTAATATAAAGCAGATAAAGCAGGGTATGCTAAAGCCAATTACAGTAAAAAAAACGGTGTATAGAGAGCAAAAATGTAATAATAATAAAAGCGTCAGCTAAATGAAATGTAGAATCACAGAGGCCTTGTTGACATCATCTGGAAAGCCCATTACTCACTGACTTTGCTAGAAGCCATACTGATCCCTAAAACTATCTGTGTTTATGAAATGTGAGGCTCACACTAACACTTCTGATCCCATTTCAACAGGTGATGCTGCTGCGGCTTGAAGAGAGGCTTATTTGGGTTCCTCTTTCCAGCTCATAACACGTATGCTAGATGGGCCTTCAGAAATATCTTTCACTTATGATGTTAACGTATTGCCAGCCATCGGCTCCCCCAGAGTGAAGGGTTGGGCCTCATCTGGTGCACTTTAAAAAATGATGTCAGACAATTGACAAGTGCTCTCTTCCACTGTTAGGCTAAATTAGCTCACAGAGAGCAGAGATAACTTAACAAAAGGGGGATATGTATATGTAATTTATTGTAAAGATAATATATCCACATTTTGTACAGTTTTTAGTAACGCTACACTAAAAGACAGCAAATTATCAGTGATATAACATGGAAGGAGATTAAATCTACATACTTGGGTAACTGTCCAAAGCAGGTTGAACGCTGATTGGCTGACGCAACTATGACTCGTGCGTTTTTTTTTCAGCAGAGTTGGGATATTTCAACTCGCCCTCTGTTCGCGCCGTGTCCTTCGCTCTGTTCGCCCCGCGTCAAACGTGCTATTTGCGCCGCCTCAAACGAGTCTATCGCGTCGCCCGGCGGAGAACTTGCGCCACGTTTGGCGTGAGCACGGCATAAGTATGTTGCGTTATAAAGAATTTGGTAGACAAACACTAGACGTCATTCCTCCAACAAACTGTTACCTTCCAAAGAATCACACTTTCACTGATTGCTTTGAATCACTAGACACAATTTAGGCAGTAAATAAACTGATAAATAAAGGCTACATGGAACACAACAGTGCTGTAATACAACGTCACAATAAAGGGCTGAATTCAATCTTTACTAATTATTAGGCCTACTTTAAGTCGTAGGTACTCAACTTGGTGAATGCCAACGTTTTCACTTTTTTTTTCATGTTTTTTTTCACATGACACTGACAAGTGGTTATGCCGAAATGTTATGTTTGTTTTTTAAATAAAAGTCAAATAATATCTCCACTTGTCCTCTCCTTATAGGTGTCAGTCGGTGCCACGAGCTGCCAGTGCCAATTTAATTTTTGCAAATTTTATAGAATGTGTCTAAAACTCTGAATTATTTTTCTGGCTCAGATCTCTTAACCATTTGTGGCGAAAGAGCTCTGTTCATTCAATTGAATTATTCCATGTATCTGTTTTTAATACAGGCTTAAAGACATTTCAGTATTTCACTACGTTTAATTTCCATAACACCGAAGGAATGCTGTTCGCTTACCGCTGTTCTGACTGACACGTGCCTAAAATGTCGCTTTCTTTCATGGAAAACAACATTCAGTGGTTGTAGACATTTAGATGTTGTGTGTATCATCAGGTTTTCTGTTCCCACATTTAAGATGTGAGAACATGTGTTTAGATTTACTGTCTATATTATTGTGTCTTTTCTACAGCAACGAGCGCGGCCATCACACCCACGCCCCCTAACAACACTGATTCCTGCGTACGAAGCGCTCTACAAATGCTGAGACCGGATTCGCCACCACATTTGTTCTGCAGTTTTAATATTAGCTAATACATTTTACATGCTGCAGTAAAATTAGTGATGTACAGTTCTTTTTATAAATATATAAACTGTTTGTGTTCCTGATATATTGTTTGAGTTGCATTTCTGAGTATTTCCTTTAGCAATTTGTGTTAATGGTGTCTGTGAACTGCAAAGTCAATAATATGAAAGCTTAATTCCAAGGTAAATTAACTAAATGAACATTTAGGATCTCAAAAAAAGAATTTAGATATTTGCTGTAACCTCAAGATTGTGGAGCTTTGAGCCAAGACTGTAACCCCTTCAACCACACATTTGTAAGTCGTCAATAGTGTGATAAACTGGTATAAAAGAATATTTTTAAACATCCAAATCATTCAGTTTTGTTGAACATTTCTTATCAGGATCAGTTTGAGTAATTCCTTGGAAATGGTCCACAACAGTACAATGTACTGTTACTTTAATTAGACTCTGGTAGGTGGCAACTTATTAACTGTTCCATGAATGAAGTTGTTCAAATACATCGTTAGGACATGTCTTGTGTATGAGATGCTGCTGGAGTTTCTGCAGAGACACGTGAAGATCCATCCGTCTATCATCCCTCGGTAGCTCACGCAGGTACGCAAGCACGCGCGTACGTCAAAGTCATGGAATCAGAACGGCGAATTCTACCGAGACTATATAAAGCATGCAGATTCTCTAAATCGTTCCTTCGCACTTCAACTTCACAAGAGTCAACCTGCGAATTTTTTTCTGCTGCAAAGCTGAAATCTTTTGAAAACCTGATCGCCTAAAAACCTTCTGGAGAACCAACGTTTGAAGAACCGACCTGAAGAAAACCGAAAACACACCTGCTGACTGAGAATCTCGCTGAGGACCACCTGCTGACCAGAGTTTCACAGTAGCTTATCAACTTTTTAAGGTAAGAAATATTATCATTTCATGTCAAATGTGTTTATTTATGTTTCTTACATGCTCAAAGGGGTGTAAAATCAGTAAATTAATGTTAAATGTTGAATAGAAGGATCGTCATAAATGGAACGTTGGGCTTTTTCTTGGCAAAAAAAAGGTTTGAGGTCACTTGACGTTTTTTCGGTGTAAAATAATAATTATACAGTCAAACCGGAATATTTTTAGCACAAAATGTGTGGAATGTGTCAACACTTGCATCGTGATAGAGAAATACAGTTATTTTTGTTTGCGGGGCTCATATTTTCCAAATTTGCCGTCGAAAATGTGGAAAAAAGATGGCCGCCGTGCCGTTTCTGTCCGTGACGTCACTAAGTCTGCAGCGTTGAAACTACAATTTTCCAAAGATGGACTACAAAAGACCGCATAGATACTTCGTCCATGTTCTTACAGTGTTGGTTCATGCAGACGACATGAACAACACGGTTCATAGTATTGTAACGACCCTGGGGCAGGAAAGCTACGAGACGTTAGCTTGCTTTAGGTGTGTTTATTAAGGAAACAACCGAACAGGCTACTGTGGGCCGTAGCCTACGCCAAAACAACAGTAAACACCGTGAAAACCTCTCAACATGCTTCACCTCTGCTCCCGGTCATAGACTCGCTGTCAAAACGGCTCATAACACCACAACAACATCCCACCTCACTCGCTCTGCCAATCACAGGCATGCTCATAGGTAGCTACCATGACTGACAGGCTTCACAGCTACACAGCTCATGAGACGTTCACTGACCTGAAATAGAAATTAAAGAAGGAATATAAAGTGAAAACAAGGGATTGCCACGGAGTACAAAGCTACTGAACTGTCTGTCTCTCTCTCCCCCATCAGGGTGTGAACCCCAACAGCTGTGAGATTATTTATATATCATGGAAGTGGGGACTTTCTAATACATGTTTTCCTCCTCAGCCACTGAGCGCACTGCCGAGATGCTTCCCTACTACCCGGTTGGCACTGGCGGTGGGGACTGGCTTCAGGAGGCTCAGCCTCCTACAGGTAAGGGAAATAGCGAGCAGCAGTTCCCTCCACCTTATTACTGGGGGGAACAAGGCCCTGCTGCTCCTTTTCCTTATGTTACTTTCGCTGCTCCTGATGCTTTTCTCCTTGCTTTCCAACCTGATGCTCCTCCTTTCGCTGATCCTCCTTTCGCTGCTCCTGATGCTCTTCTTCTTGCTTTCCAACCTGATGCTTCTCCTTTTGCTGCTCCTCCTTTCGCTGCTCCTCCTTTCGCTGCTCCTGATGCTCTCCTTCTTGCTTTCCAACCTGATTCTCCTCCTTTCGCTGCACCTGATGCTCTCCTTCTTGCTTTCCAACCTGATGCTCCTCCTCCTTTCGCTGCTCCTGATGCTCTCCTTCTTGCTTTCCAACCTGATGCTCCTCTTTTCGCTGCTCCTGATGCCCTCCTTGCTTTCCAACCTGTTCCTCCTCCTTTCGCTGCTCCTGATTCTCTCCTTCTTCCTTTCCAACCTGACGCTCCTCTTTTCGCTGCACCTGATGCTCTCCTTCTTGCTTTCCAACCTGATGCTCCTCCTCCTTTCGCTGCTCCTGATGCTCTCCTTCTTCCTTTCCAACCTGATGCTCCTCTTTTCGCTGCTCCTGATGCTCTCCTTCTTGCTTTCCAACCTGATTCTCCTCCTTTCGCTGCACCTGATGCTCTCCTTCTTGCTTTCCAACCTGATGCTCCTCCTCCTTTCGCTGCTCCTGATGCTCTCCTTCTTCCTTTCCAACCTGATGCTCCTCTTTTCGCTGCTCCTGATGCTCTCCTTCTTGCTTTCCAACCTGATTCTCCTCCTTTCGCTGCTCCTGATGCCCTCCTTGCTTTCCAACCTGTTCCTTCTCCTTTCGCTGCTCCTGATTCTCTCCTTCTTCCTTTCCAACCTGACGCTCCTCTTTTCGCTGCACCTGATGCTCTCCTTCTTGCTTTCCAACCTGATGCTCCTCCTCCTTTCGCTGCTCCTGATGCTCTCCTTCTTCCTTTCCAACCTGATGCTCCTCTTTTCGCTGCTCCTGATGCCCTCCTTGCTTTCCAACCTGTTCCTCCTCCTTTCGCTGCACCTGATGCTCTCCTTCTTGCTTTCCAACCTGATGCTCCTCCTCCTTTCGCTGCTCCTGATGCTCTCCTTCTTCCTTTCCAACCTGACGCTCCTCTTTTCGCTGCTCCTGATGCCCTCCTTGCTTTCCAACCTGTTCCTCCTCCTTTCGCTGCTCCTGATGCTCTCCTTCTTCCTTTCCAACCTGACGCTCCTCTTTTCGCTGCTCCTGATGCCCTCCTTGCTTTCCAACCTGTTCCTCCTCCTTTCGCTGCTCCTGATGATCTCCTTCTTGCTTTCCAACCTGATGCTCCTCTTTTCGCTGCTCCTGATGCCCTCCTTGCTTTCCAACCTGTTCCTCCTCCTTTCGCTGCTCCTGATGCTCTCCTTCTTCCTTTCCAACCTGACGCTCCTCTTTTCGCTCCAGCTGATGCTCTCCTTCTTGCTTTCCAACCTGATGCTCCTCCTCCTTTCGCTGCTCCTGATGCTCTCCTTCTTCCTTTCCAACCTGACGCTCCTCTTTTCGCTGCTCCTGATGCCCTCCTTGCTTTCCAACCTGTTCCTCCTCCTTTCGCTGCTCCTGATGCTCTCCTTCTTCCTTTCCAACCTGACGCTCCTCTTTTCGCTGCACCTGATGCTCTCCTTCTTGCTTTCCAACCTGATGCTCCTCCTCCTTTCGCTGCTCCTGATGCTCTCCTTCTTCCTTTCCAACCTGACACTCCTCTTTTCGCTGCTCCTGATGCCCTCCTTGCTTTCCAACCTGTTCCTCCTCCTTTCGCTGCTCCTGATGCTCTCCTTCTTCCTTTCCAACCTGACGGTCCTCTTTTCGCTGCACCTGACTCTCCCCTTCTTGCTTTCCAACCTGATGCTTCTCCTTTCGCTGCTCCTCCTTTCGCTGCTCCTGATGCTCTCCTTCTTGCTTTCCAACCTGATTCTCCTCCTTTCGCTGCACCTGATGCTCTCCTTCTTGCTTTCCAACCTGATGCTCCTCCTCCTTTCGCTGCTCCTGATGCTCTCCTTCTTGCTTTCCAACCTGATGCTCCTCTTTTCGCTGCTCCTGATGCCCTCCTTGCTTTCCAACCTGTTCCTCCTCCTTTCGCTGCTCCTGATGCTCTCCTTCTTCCTTTCCAACCTGACGCTCCTCTTTTCGCTGCACCTGATGCTCTCCTTCTTGCTTTCCAACCTGATGCTCCTCCTCCTTTCGCTGCTCCTGATGCTCTCCTTCTTCCTTTCCAACCTGACGCTCCTGATGCCCTCCTTGCTTTCCAACCTGTTCCTCCTCCTTTCGCTGCTCCTGATGCTCTCCTTCTTGCTTTCCAACCTGCTCCTCCTCCTTTCGCTGCACCTGATGCTTTTCTCCTTGCTTTCCCACCTGCTGCTCCTCTCGCTTTCCCTCCTGCTTCTCCTCCTCCTTTCGCTACCCCTTGTGTTTTTCCTCCTGCTGCTCCTTGTCCTCCTCCTGCTCCTCCTCCCCTTGCTTCCACACCTGCTGCTCCTTCTTTTGCTTCCACACCTGCTGGTCCTTGTCCTCCTGCTGCTCCTCCCGCTTTTCCTCCTGCATTCCCACCTGCTTCTCCTCCTACTTTTGCTCCCCCTTGTGTTTTTCCTCCTGCTGCTCCTTGTCCTCCTCCTGCTCCTCCTGCTTCCACACCTGCTGCTCCTTGTCCTCCTCCTGCTCCTCCTGCTTCCACACCTGTTGCTCCTTGTCCTCCTGCTGCTCCTCCCACTTTCCTTCCTGCATTCCCACCTGCTTCTTCTCCTTTCGTTACCCCTTGTGTTTTCCCTCCTGCTGTTCCTTGTCCTCCTCCTGCTTCCACACCTGCTGCTCCTCCCGCTTTCCCTCCTGCATTCCCACTTGCTTCTTCTCCTCCTTTTGCTACCCCTTGTGTTTTTCCTCCTGCTGCTCCTTGTCCTCCTCCTGCTGCTCCTCCTGCTTCCACACCTGCTGCTCCTCCTCCTGCTTCCACACCTGCTGCTCCTTGTCCTCCTGCTGCTCCTCCAGCTTTCCCTCCTGCATTCCCATCTGCTTCTCCTCCTCCTTTCGCTACCCCTTGTGTTTTTCCTCCTGCTCCTTGTACTCCTCCTGCTGCTCCTCCTGCTTCCACACCTGCTGCGCCTTGTCCTCCTGCTGCTCCTCCCGCTTTCCCTCCTGCATTCCCACCTGCTTCTCCTCCTCCTTTCGCTACCCCTTGTGTTTTTCCTCCTGCTGCTCCTTGTCCTCCTCCTGCTGCTCCTGCTCCTCCTGCTTCCACACTTGCTGCTCCTCGCCCTCCTGCTGCTCCTCGTCCTCCTGCTGCTCCTCCTGCTTTTCCTCTTGCATTCCCACCTGCTGCTCTTCCTCCTTTCTCTACCCCTTATTTTTGTACTCCTATTGCTCCTCTTGCATTCCCATCTGCTGCTCCTCGTCCTCGTCCTCCTGCTTTTCCTCTTGCATTCCCACCTGCTTCTCCTCCTCCTTCCCCTTGTTTTTTCCCTCCTGCTGTTCTTCTTCCTGCTGCTCCTCCTGCTTTCACACCTGCTGCTCCTCATCCTCCTCCTGCTGCTCCTCCTGCTTCCACACCTGCTGCTCCTTGTCCTCCTGCTGCTCCTCCCGCTTTCCCTCCTGCATTCCCACCTGCTTCTCCTCCTCCTTTCGCTACCCCTTGTGTTTTTCCTCCTGCTGCTCCTTGTCCTCCTCCTGCTGCTCCTCGTCCTCCTACTGCTCCTCCTGCTTTTCCTCTTGCATTCTCACCTGCTTCTCCTCCTCCTTCCCCTTGTTTTTTCCCTCCTGCTGTTCTTCTTCCTGCTGCTCCTCCTGCTTTCACACCTGCTGCTCCTCATCCTCCTCCTGCTGCTCCTCCTGCTTCCACACCTGCTGCTCCTTGTCCTCCTGCTGCTCCTCCCGCTTTCCCTCCTGCATTCCCACCTGCTTCTCCTCCTCCTTTCGCTACCCCTTGTGTTTTTCCTCCTGCTGCTCCTTGTCCTCCTCCTGCTGCTCCTCGTCCTCCTACTGCTCCTCCTGCTTTTCCTCTTGCATTCTCACCTGCTTCTCCTCCTCCTTCCCCTTGTTTTTTCCCTCCTGCTGTTCCTCTTCCTGCTGCTCCTCCTGCTTTCACTCCTGCTGCTCCTTGTCCTCCTCCTGCTGCTCCTCCCGCTTTCCCTCCTGCATTCCCACCTGCTTCTCCTCCTCCTTCCCCTTGTTTTTTCGCTCCTGCTGTTCCTCTTCCTGCTGTTCCTCCTGCTTTCACTCCTGCTGCTCCTTGTCCTCCTCCTGCTGCTCTTCCTCTTGCTGCTCCTCGCCCTCCTGCTGCTCCTCCTGCTTTTCCTCTTGCATTCCCACCTGCTTCTCCTCCTCCTTCCCCTTGTGTTTTTCCTCCTGCTGCTCCTCTTCCTCCTGCTGCTCCTCCTGCTTCCACACCTGCTGCTCCTTGTCCTCCTGCTGCTCCTCCTGCATTCCCACCTGCTTCTCCTCCTGCTTTCACTCCTGCTGCTCCTTGTCCTCCTCCTTCTGCTCTTGCTGCTCCTCGCCCTCCTGCTGCTCCTCGCCCTCCTGCTGCTCCTCCTGCTCTTCCTCTTGCATTCCCATCTGCTTCTCCTCCTCCTTTCGCGACCCCCTGTGTTTTTCCTCCTGCTGCTCCTTGTCCTCCTGCTGCTCCTCCTGCTTCCACACCTGCTGCTCCTTGTCCTCCTGCTGCTCCTCCTGCTTTCCCTCCTGCATTCCCACCTGCTTCTCCTCCTCTTTTCGCTACCCCTTGTGTTTTTCCTCCTGCTGCTCCTTGTCCTCCTCCTGTTGCTCCTCTTCCTCCTGCTGCTCCTCCTGCTTCCACTCCTGCTGCTCCTCGTCCTCGTGCTGCTCCTCCTGCTTTTCCTCTTGCATTCCCACCTGCTTCTCCTCCCCCTTGTTTTTTCCCTCCTGCTGTTCCTCTTCCTGCTGCTGTTCCTCTTCCTGCTGCTCCTCCTGCTTTCACTCGTGCTGCTCCTTGTCCTCCTCCTGCTGCTCCTCCCGCTTTCCCTCCTGCATTCCCATCTGCTTCTTCTCCTTTCGCTACCCCTTCTGTTTTTCCTCCTGCTGCTCCTTGTCATCCTCCTCCTGCTGCTCCTTGTCCTCCTTCTGCTGCTCCTTGTCCTCCTCCTGCTGCTGCTCCTCCTGCTGCTCCTCCCGCTTTTCCTCCTGCATTCCCACCTGCTTCTCCTCCTCCTTTCGCTACCCCTTGTGTTTTTCCTCCTGCTGCTCCTTGTCCTCCTCCTGCTGCTCCTCTTCCTCCTACTGCTCCTCCTGCTCCCTCTCCTGCTGCTCCTCGTCCTCGTCCTCCTGCTGCTCCTCCTGCATTCCCACCTGCTTCTCCTCCTCCTTCCCCTTGTTTTTTCCCTCCTGCTGTTCTTTTTCCTGCTGCTCCTCCTGCTTTCACTCGTGCTGCTCCTTGTCCTCCTCCTGCTGCTCCTCCCGCTTTCCCTCCTGCATTCCCATCTGCTTCTTCTCCTCCTTTCGCTACCCCTTGTGTTTTTCCTCCTGCTGCTCCTTGTCATCCTCCTCCTACTGCTCCTTGTCCTCCTCCTGCTGCTGCTCCTCCTGCTTCCACACCTGCTGCTCCTTGTCCTCCTGCTGCTCCTCCCGCTTTCCCTCCTGCATTCCCACCTGCTTCTCCTCCTCCTTTCGCTACCCCTTGTGTTTTTCCTCCTGCTGCTCCTTGTCCTCCTCCTGCTGCTCCTCTTCCTCCTACTGCTCCTCCTGCTTCCACTCCTGCTGCTCCTCGTCCTCCTCCTGTTGCTCCTTGTCCTCATACTGCTGCTCCTCTTCCTCATACTGCTCCTCGTCCTCCTGCTGCTCCTCTTCCTCCTGCTGCTCCTCTTCCTCCTGCTGCTCCTCCTTCCACACCTGCTGCTCCTCGCCCTCCTGATGCTCTTCCTGCTTTTCCTCTTGCATTCCCACCTGCTTCTCCTCCTCCTTCCCCTTGTTTTTTCGCTCCTGCTGTTCCTCTTCCTGCTGCTCCTCCTGCTTTCACTCCTGCTGCTCCTTGTCCTCCTCCTGCTGCTCCTCCCGCTTTCCCTCCTGAATTCCCACCTGCTTCTCCTCCTCCTTTCGCGACCCCTTGTGTTTTTCCTCCTGCTGCTCCTTGTCCTCCTCCTGCTGCTCCTCTTCCTCCTGCTGCTCCTCTTTCCACACCTGCTGCTCCTCGCCCTCCTGCTGCTCCTCCTGCTTTTCCTCTTGCATTCCCACCTGCTGCTCCTCCTCCGTTCTCTACCCCTTTTTTTTGTACTCCTATTGCTCCTCTTGCTCCTCGTGTTTACACACGTGCTGCTCCTCGTCTTCCTCCTGCTGCTCCTCGTCCTCCTGCTGCTCCTCCTCGTGCTTTTTCTCTTGCATTCCCACGTGCTGCTCCTCGTCCTCGTCCTCTTGCATTCCCACCTGCTGCTCCTCGTCCTCGTCCTCCTGCTTCTCCTCTTTCATTCCCATCTGCTTCTCCTCCTCCTTTCGCGACCCCTTGTGTTTTTCCTCCTGCTTCCACACCTGCTGCTCCCCGTCCTCCTCCTGCTGCTCCTCTTGCTTCCACACCTGCTGCTCCTCGTCCTCCTGCTTCTCCTCTTGCATTCCCACCTGCTTCTCCTCCTCCTTTCGCTACCACTTGTGTTTTTCCTCCTGCTGCTTTTTGTCCTCCTCCTGTTGCTCCTCCTCCTGCTGCTCCTCCTGCTTCCACTCCTGCTGCTCCTCGTCCTCGTCCTCCTGCTGCTCCTCCTGCTTTTCCTCTTGCATTCCCACCTGCTTCTCCTCCCCCTTGTTTTTCCCCTCCTGCTGTTCCTCTTCCTGCTGCTCCTCCTGCATTCCCACCTGCTGCTCCTCGTCTTCCTCCTCCTGCTCCTCCTGCTTCCACACCTGCTGCACCTCTTCCTCCTGTTGCTCCTCCTGCTACCTCACCTGCTGCTCCTCCCGTTTTTTCTCCTGCATTCCCACCTGCTTCTCCTCCTCCTCCTTCCCCTTATTTTTTTCCTCCTGCTGCTCCTCCCTCTTCCCCACCTGCTGCTCCTCGTCTTCCTCTTCCTGCTCCTCCTGCTTCCTCACCTGCTGCTCCTCTTGCTTTTCCTCTTGCTTCCACACCTGCTGCTCCTTGTCTTCCTCCTGCTCCTCCTCCTCCTTCCACACCTGCTGCTCCCCGTCCTCCTCCTGCTGCTCCTCTTGCTTCCACACCTGCTGCTCCTCGTCCTCCTGCTTCTCCTCTTGCATTCCCATCTGCTTCTCCTCCTCCTTTCGCGACCCCCTGTGTTTTTCCTCCTGCTGCTCCTTGTCCTCCTCCTGCTGCTCCTCCTGCTTCCACACCTGCTGTTCCTTGTCCTCCTGCTGCTCCTCCTGCATTCCCACCTGCTTCTCCTCCTCCTTTCGCTACCCCTTGTGTTTTTCCTCCTGTTGCTCCTCTTCCTCCTGCTGCTCCTCCTGCTTCCACTCCTGCTGCTCCTCGTCCTCCTGCTGCTCCTGCTGCTCCTCCTGCTTCTCCTCCCCCTTGTTTTTCCCCTCCTGCTGTTCCTCTTCTTGCTGCTCCTCCTGCTTTCACTCCTGCTGCTCCTTGTCCTCCTCCTGCAGCTCCTCCCGCTTTCCCTTCTGCATTCCCACCTGCTTCTCCTCCTCCTTTCACTACCCCTTGTGTTTTTCCTCCTGCTGCTCCTTGTCCTCCTCCTGCTGCTCCTCTTCCTCCTGCTGCTCCTCCTTCCACACCTGCTGCTCCTCGCCCTCCTGCTGCTCTTCCTGCTTTTCCTCTTGCATTCCCACCTGCTTCTCCTCCTCCTTCCCCTTGTTTTTTCGCTCCTGCTGTTCCTCTTCCTGCTGCTCCTCCTGCTTTCACTCCTGCTGCTCCTTGTCCTCCTCCTGCTGCTCCTCCCGCTTTCCCTCCTGAATTCCCACCTGCTTCTCCTCCTCCTTTCGCTACCCCTTGTGTTTTTCCTCCTGCTGCTCCTTGTCCTCCTCCTGCTGCTCCTCGTCCTCCTGCTGCTCCTCTTTCCACACCTGCTGCTCCTCGCCCTCCTGCTGCTCCTCCTGCTTTTCCTCTTGCATTCCCACCTGCTGCTCCGCCTCCGTTCTCTACCCCTTTTTTTTGTACTCCTATTGCTCCTCTTGCTCCTCGTGTTTACACACGTGCTGCTCCTCGTCTTCCTCCTGCTGCTCCTCGTCCTCCTGCTGCTCCTCCTCGTGCTTTTTCTCTTGCATTCCCGCGTGCTGCTCCTCGTCCTCGTCCTCTTGCATTCCCACCTGCTGCTCCTCGTCCTCGTCCTACTGCTTCTCCTCTTTCATTCCCATCTGCTTCTCCTCCTCCTTTCGCGACCCCTTGTGTTTTTCCTCCTGCTGCTCCTTGTCCTCCTCCTGCTGCTCCTCCTGCTTCCACACCTGCTGCTCCTTGTCCTCCTGCTGCTCCTCCTGCTTTCCCTCCTGCATTCCCACCTGCTTCTCCTCCTCCTTTCACTACCCCTTGTGTTTTTCCTCCTGCTGCTCCTTGTCCTCCTCCTGTTGCTCCTGCTCCTCCTGCTTCCACTCCTGCTGCTCCTCGTCCTCCTGCTGCTCCTCCTGCTTTTCCTCTTGCATTCCCACCTGCTTCTCCTCCCCCTTGTTTTTCCCCTCCTGCTGTTCCTCTTCCTGCTGCTCCTCCTGCATTCCCACCTGCTGCTCCTCGTCTTCCTCCTCCTGCTCCTCCTGCTTCCACACCTGCTGCACCTCTTCCTCCTGTTGCTCCTCCTGCTACCTCACCTGCTGCTCCTCCCGTTTTTTCTCCTGCATTCCCACCTGCTTCTCCTCCTCCTCCTTCCCCTTGTTTTTTTCCTCCTGCTGCTCCTCCCTCTTCCCCACCTGCTGCTCCTCGTCTTCCTCTTGCTGCTCCTCCTGCTTCCTCACCTGCTGCTCCTCCAGCTTTTCCTCTTGCTTCCACACCTGCTGCTCCTTGTCTTCCTCCTGCTCCTCCTCCTGCTTCCACACCTGCTGCTCCCCGTCCTCCTCCTGCTGCTCCTCTTGCTTCCACACCTGCTGCTCCTCGTCCTCCTGCTTCTCCTCTTGTATTCCCATCTGCTTCTCCTCCTCCTTTCGTGACCCCCTGTGTTTTTCCTCCTGCTGCTCCTTGTCCTCCTCCTGCTTCCACACCTGCTGCTCCTTGTCCTCCTGCTGCTCCTCCTGCTTTCCTTCCTGCATTCCCACCTGCTTCTCCTCCTCCTTTCGCTACCCCTTGTGTTTTTCCTCCTGCTGCTCCTTGTCCTCCTCCTGTTGCTCCTCTTCCTCCTGCTGCTCCTCCTGCTTCCACTCCTGCTGCTCCTCGTCCTCATCCTCCTGCTGCTCCTCTTGCTTTTCCTCTTGCATTCCCACCTGCTTCTCCTCCCCCTTGTTTTTCCCCTCCTGCTGTTCCTCTTCCTGCTGCTCCTCCTGCATTCCCACCTGCTGCTCCTCGTCTTCCTCCTCCTGCTTCCACACCTGCTGCACCTCTTCCTCCTGTTGCTCCTCCTGCTACCTCACCTGCTGCTCCTCCCGTTTTTTCTCCTGCATTCCCACCTGCTTCTCCTCCTCCTTCCCCTTGTTTTTTTCCTCCTGCTGCTCCTCCCTCTTCCCCACCTGCTGCTCCTCGTCTTCCTCTTCCTGCTCCTCCTGCTTCCTCACCTGCTGCTCCTCCTGCTTTTCCTCTTGCTTCCACACCTGCTGCTCCTTGTCTTCCTCCTGCTCCTCCTCCTGCTGCTTCCACACCTGCTGCTCCCCGTCCTACTCCTGCTGCTCCTCTTGCTTCCACACCTGCTGCTCCTCGTCCTCCTGCTTCTCCTCTTGCATTCCCATCTGCTTCTCCTCCTCCTTTCGTGACCCCCTGTGTTTTTCCTCCTGCTGCTCCTTGTCCTCCTCCTGCTGCTGCTCCTCCTGCTTCCACACCTGCTGTTCCTTGTCCTCCTGCTGCTCCTCCTGCTTTCCCTCCTGCATTCCCACCTGCTTCTCCTCCTCCTTTTGCTACCCCTTGTGTTTTTCCTCCTGCTGCTCCTTGTCCTCCTCCTGCTGCTCCTCTTCCTCCTGCTGCTCCTCCTGCTACCTCACCTGCTGCTCCTCCCGTTTTTTCTCCTGCATTCCCACCTGCTTCTCCTCCTCCTTCCCCTTGTTTTTTTCCTCCTGCTGCTCCTCCCTCTTCCCCACCTGCTGCTCCTCCTGCTTCCTCACCTGCTGCTCCTCCTGCTGCTTTTCCTCTTGCTTCCACACCTGCTGCTCCTTGTCTTCCTCCTGCTCCTCCTCCTGCTTCCACACCTGCTGCTCCCCGTCCTCCTTCTGCTGCTCCTCTTGCTTCCACACCTGCTGCTACTTGTCCTCCTGCTGCTTCTCCCATTTTTCCTCCTGCATTCCCACCTCCTCCTCCTTTCACTACCCGTTGTTTTTGTGCTCCTCGTCCTCCTCCTGCTTCACATCTGGTGCTCCTCGTCCTTGGGATGCTCTTCCCACTTTGCCTCTAGCATTCCCACCTGCTGCTCCTCCTGCTTTTCCTCCAGCATTCCCACCTCTTCCTTTCGCTGCCCCTGAGTGTTTCCTCCTGCTGCTCCTCCTGCTTTTCCTCCTGCTTCTCCTCCTCCTTTCGCTGTTCCATAATCTTCTCCTCAAAATGTTCCTTAAGTTTTTCTCATGCTGCTCTTGACTATTTTGTTGCTCATTTTTCAACATATGGTTGCCAGGTTTGTCTCTTTGGTTCTTCGATCTTAGAAGAGGCCGAAGTGGAATTAACTCCCCACCTGCTGCTCCTCCTCCTTTGGCTGCTCCGCCTGCTTTTCCACCTGCTGCTCCTCCTCCTCTTTTGGCTCCTCCCCCTGCTTGTCCACCTGCTGCTTCTCCTCCTTTGGAAAAACAGGAGGAGCAGCCAAAGGAGGAGGAGCAACAGGTGGAAAAGCAGGCGGAAAAGCAGGCGGAGCAGCCACCTGTTGCTCCTCCTCCTCCTTTCGCTGCTTCTCAATCTTTTCCTCATGCTGCTCTTGCTTGAGCATATGTTATGTGTTCTTTGTTAATCATATGTTTGCCAGGTCTCTTTGATTCTTAGATCTGCCTCGAGA
Source organism: Taurulus bubalis (assembly GCF_910589615.1). Lineage (NCBI taxonomy): Eukaryota > Metazoa > Chordata > Actinopteri > Perciformes > Cottidae > Taurulus > Taurulus bubalis. The sequence continues at coordinate 24,509,433 of NC_136593.1, read as the reverse complement.
ACGTCTTTCTCCACAGGTTCAACTGGCCTTAATATGGCAAAAAAAAGGTAAAGTCTCTCAAATAAATTATTAATTGTAATATTCAATACGTCAAAGATTATTTTCCCTACTAACCATTTTGTCTCACTTAAACTCATCTTACTCTGGATGAAAAAAGTAAGTATGAGCTTCTGTTTTGCAATAGCACATACAAATGAACATTCAACAAAAATATATCAATATTAATAGAATATGCAAGGGAGGCCAGAAGCCTAAAAGGCTGTTTGTCAATGGAGCATGCATGCTTTCCCTAAATTTAAATAATGTGATAATTATATGTGTTTTACTAACCATGACCGTACTTCACTTTAATCCTAATCCACCACCTGAGATGCTGCTGTTCACTGAGGATGAAGAAGGTAAGTTAGAGCTTCTGACATGGAAACAGTGTGACTTAAATAGTCTATAATGTAAAGAGAAAGTAGGAAATGTGTGTGTAACGTGTTCCTTACCCCCGTGGCCACTTCCCACACCTCTCTTTGCAGCTGAGCCCCAGCACCCGACTTTGGCCGGGGAGCCATCCGGACCTAACCTACCTGCTACTCTTAATGTTACTTCTTTTAATAATCCAGAGATGACTCATTTTACTCCCTCTATTGTACTTAAAGTAATATGTATTAATTCCTTTGAGAGGAACTCAACGTACCTCCAGAGTTGCCTTGACAAGGGAGCAGGAGAGAAGTGCTCTTCTGTGTTTCAGTGGATAAGTGTCACGGCCGCTTCCTGGTCTCTCCCGGTTCCTGCTCACCTGCCTGCAATCAACTCATTGCCTCCAGCAGATCGACCCCGGCTCTCAGTGCCAGATGGCCTCAACTACTGTGGTAGGTAATCACCTGCTTCTGGCTTCTCTAGTTTTTTGCTTTTGGTTTTTGGAGATGTGATTAACAGCCTTTTCTCTATCCCTTATTTCTAGTTTTCGATATCATCGTGCAGCTCGTGCCTTTTGGAAATCCTGGGACCCGACCGAATGGATGTGGAAGAAAGGACAAAAGAGACGAAAGCCGGGCGTCCCAGAGGCCACTGTCTCAACTTTGGTGTTTCATTCAATAAAACACTCAAGCGTCACTTTTGTATTGTGAGATTTATTGTAGCTTCAGTGTTGTCGAGTTAATGTGGGGAATGGGTTTTAGAACAGTGAATCGGTCGCAGGTGTCATAAAAATGCCGACGGTGGCTACAATGCTGCTCAAACCTCTTCCACCAACATGTACACCGAGTCATCTGGATGACTTGTAGAGCAAAGAACAGATCTTTTTCTTTTTTTAAATCAATCCAGGTTTAAAGCGTCCCCACATATTCATGAGTTCTGAGAAGATAAACTTCAGAGAGGAGAGAGGGAGCGCACTGAGCCTGAAACACATGCACACACACCATATCAACACAGATTCATTTAAATTAATTTCAAAAGGCATAGTCTGATGTTCTGCAAACCAGTGAATCAATATTTCATTCAGCATTGCTTTGAGTTTGAACATCAAACACTAAATGTAATAAAACTACAGCCATGCTGGTAGTGAAGGTATCGTATTTAATAAAACCTATTGGAAGAATATGGAAGACAGAGCACTTGATGAAAAATAGAGAAAAAAACATTGATATTCTTGGCCAACCCAAGGCAATAACAATAAAATAAAGTAGTGAAGTGACGTTTGGCCTGAAGGTGGCACCAGAGATACAGAAATGTTACAAATCCAAAGGTTAACCTTTAAAAGGTGCCAAACTTTTAAAATGTGATTAAATTGTGTGCAAAGAGAAAGGAGGTATATTTCAGAATAAACTAGGAAGCTCAATGTTTCTGCTGCAGTACGGAGCATGTAAAAGGATCTCAACCGTCTTCAGCTGATAACATACAGCACACCGGGTGGGACTATTGGTGCTCTACTAAATAATATTTACATATCTATGTGCATATAAGGTGACCATTGCTTCAGAAATGACACGTACACATGCGCACACACACACACACAGTGTGGAAGAGGGGTTGGTCGTGGTGATGGGATGGGGGCTGTCACCGTGATGCAGAGTTAAGGGTGTTGACAGCTGAGTGGAAGAAACTGTTCCTGAGCCTGCTGGTCCTGGAACGGAGGTTTCTATAGCACCTCCCAGAGGAGAGGAGGGCAAACAGTCCATGGCTGGGGTGAGTGGTGTCCCTGACAATACTGTACGCTCTCCGCAGGCAGCGCTTGAGGTGGATGGTCTCGATGGCAGGGAGTGGAGTACCGGTTTTCACCACCCTCTGCAGTGCTTTCCGGTCTGAGACAGAGCAGTTGCCATACCAGACTGTGATGCAGTTAGTAAGGATGCTCTCGATGGTGCAGCGGTAGAAGTTCACCAGGATCAGAGGAGACATGTGGATCTTCTTCAGTCTCCTCAGGAAGAAAAGACGCTGGTGTGCCTTTTTGACCAGGATTGAGGTGTTGAGGGCCAAGAGAGGTCTGAGATGTGGACACCCAGGAACCTGAAGCTGGAGACACGCTCAACCTCCGTTCCATTGATATGGATGGGGGAGTGTGTGCAGCGCTTTGTCTTCCTGAAGTCCATGATGAGCTCTTTGGTCTTTTTGGTGTTGAGGGTCAGGTTGTTGTTGGCGCACCACGCCGCCAGGTGCCGGACCTCCTCCCTGTAGGCCGACTCATTGTTGTTGTTGATGAGGCCCACTGCCGTTGTGTCGTCTGCAAACTTGATGATGGTATTGGAACCATGTACAGGCGTGCTGTCATAGGTGAACAGGGAGTAGAGGAGAGGACTCAGCACACAGCCCTGTGGAACACCAGTGTTTAGGGTGAGGGTTGAGGAGGTGCGATTGCCTAACCTAACATACTGGGGTCTGTTGGTTAGGAAATCCAGTATCCAGCTGCAGAGCGAGGTGTCGATGCCAAGCTCACCTAGTTTAGTGTTCAGTTTGGAGGGGATGATGGTGTTAAATGCTGAACTGAAATCGATGAACAGCATTCTCACATAGGTGTTGTTGTTGTCCAGGTGGGAGAGAGCAGAGTAAAGCGCTGTGGAGATGGCGTCCTCTGTGCTCCTGTTCTGGCGGTACGCAAATTGGATGTGGTCCAGTGTGGGTGGTAGGCAGGTTTTGAGATGAGCCAGGACCAGCCTTTCAAAACACTTCATGATGATGGGGCTGAGTGCAACAGGGCGGAAGTCGTTTAGGCTCGATGCAGTGGAATGCTTTGGCACTGGCACGATTGAGGTGAGTTTGAAGCATGTGGGTACGGCTGCTTGGGCCAGTGACAGGTTGAAGATGTCAGTCAGGACCCCAGTCAGCTGCCCAGCACAGGCCTTGAGCACGCGTCCGGGGATGCCATCAGGGCCAGCAGCCTTACGAGCATTGATCTTGCTTAGCGCAGCACACACGTCGGTGGGGGAGAGGGGGAGGGGCTGGTGGTCTACAGGGGGCAAAGTCTTGATGGCCTCCGCCTCCTGGTTGTCCCTGTCAAAGCGGGCATAAAAGTAGTCAAGCTCATCCGGAAGGGAGGCGTCGCAGGTTGGGGGGGGGGGTATTGGAGGGTTTGTAATCCGTAATGGCCTGGATGCCTTGCCACATGCATCGGGGGTCAGAGTTGTTGTTAAAGTACTCCTCAGTCCTTAGCTTGTGGTTGTGCTTGGCCCTCTTGATGCCCCTCTTTAGGTTGGCTCTGGATGAGCTGTAGTCTTGCGCATCACCTGATCTGAAGATAATGATAGAGCTCTGCTTTACAACCTCCAGGATTGTCCCCTCAGAGCACAAAGCAGCTGTTTGCCTGTGTGGCCCTCTAGTGGCTCCAAAGAAAAGAGCACTTCAATGAACAAAGATGAGAAGTCCTTTTACTGGATGTACAGATGGAGAGGTGCCTGTAAGGAACAGTGGCAGTCAGGTCAATTCGAAGCATACTGAATGTTCTTTCAAATCATTCTGATGGCTTTTGGAGAAAAATTTAAACTATTGGGGTTAAAATGGTGGCTAGATGCATCGCTGTCTTATTGATACTACCACTAGGATTTTCCAGGGTCATTTCTATATTCTAGTAAAGGGCTTTACAGACTTTAACAGCCCCTGAACAAGGTGAAAAATGACATTATACATGAAGGAGAACTAGCCTATGGAAAAGAGGTGGACACCTTCAGTATGTCCCAATGCCTGGTTCTACCTTCTGGTCACTCGGTGCAACAACACTCTTTACCTCTCGTGTCATGGACAACTTCAACAAGCTTCACTTTAGAAAAAAAGAGCTCACCCCAGTATGATAGTGTTACTGTTTTTTTAATTTTACAAAAGGTTAGTTCTCAAACACAAATAAAATCAAAGATACAGAACATTTTAAAAGATAAAGATAAGTTACAAAGCGAATCAGTTTCAAAAGCATATTTACAAAACAGAATTAAATATAGGAGTGCCGATACTACACAGCAGGTAATCCCGATAGGTCTGTAGGTCATCAGCAAGAAAATCAAATGCAAGCAGTCTGAAATGGAGCATACCAGTGATTATTGAAAAGAAGTCAAATATGTGAACAGGAAATAAAAGGGCCCTAACAAGAGAGTAAGAAGGATCATACATGACGAAGAACTGGCCTTAAAACAGCAAGAGAATAAAACAAATGAAATAGAAGCAGCGGTATCTTTGGAGTCGTGTGTTGAATGCATAGATATTCAGCAGCAGACTAGCTGGTCTTTACATCTGTTGTGATCTGCCCAAAACCAAAGAAATGAGCCACTTCCAATTTGAGTCTGTTCTACATTATACGGTAAGTTGCTTAAGGCAGGTACTCACATGATACACACTTCTTTACTGGGGACACACACACACACACACACACACACACACACACACACACACACACACACACACACACACACACACACACACACACACACACACACACACACACACACAAAAAGAAAAAAGAAAAAAGACAAGGCATCAGGCCTTTTCTCCCAATCTCCCAAGAAAACTTGTGTGTAAATGAATGTTCCCAACTTTACCGCCATTTCTACATCACCTTATATTTTCTAGAAAAAAACAGCCATTTAGTTGAGGTACAGGTCTGATAAATCACATCTTTGATTTATAAACTTGTAAAAAAAATGCATTTAGTTAGTTTAGTAAACAATCGTTCTTTTCATTTCCTCTCATCAGCTAAGCAAACGCAATGGGCGGAAGCCTTTTATATTAGAGTCAACGTTATCAGTAGACTACAATTATCTGAGCTATTCAAACATCAAGGCTCCATCCATCATGGGGCTCAAATGGGAACTATTGTTATATTCTGCTAATTGAATTGGCGACCCAAGTAGAATTTCTTGCGACCCACTTGCAGGTCCCGACCCAGTGTTTTGGAACAGAAATAAAATACTTCTAACTAAAGTAGACAAGGCAGATTGGTACTAAAAGACCTAATGGTGTGATGGAGAATATTAGTGAATGTTTCCATTAAGGTCCATAAGTCAATCCATGGTTCATCAGCCAATCAAAGCTGACATTAAACCAAACATGCTCTCCCACATAATCCCACTTTGATACTGCCAATTCTACATCCAGTAGATTGTGTTCCATAATGCACTCAGTTTAGCAGGGCACAATAACACACCTGCAGTCAATTAAATAAAGGCAGTTTAAAAGGTGCTATGGTGTGAAATTATGAGCATTAATACAGCATCAAACCACATGCATGCTGATCTGTATGATCACAAGTGAACGCATGCCAGCAGGCTTTGTCAAGACAGCACAGTGCCCCGTTTACTTTTTGGCCCCACCAAAGCATGATACCTCAGGATTATCAGCACGCGGCGCACGCTTCTGATAGTAGTAGTCACTTAAAATAGATTTACGTAATGTTTCTTTATTGGCCCCGTGATAAAAGTAATTTCTGCACCGCTGTTATGGCAACGTTACACCATGCGTCATCTAACGGTCTTATTGGATTGCTTTATATTGTTTGTTTGCTTTAACGGCTATGTACGAGTGAGAATGGCTTTAACTAACGCTACAGACTGTCATTAGAGTCTGTAAATCCTTTCAATTATTTCCCTCATTCAACTCAGATAAAAAAAATAAAATCCTTTTGAATTTGAGGTCCAGTATTTTACTGATCACGCATCTGACAATAGGGTCTGCTATGTTGTTGCATATATTGGTTTTTCAGGGAGGACGATGGAAAAGAACGGCTTATCTTTTTCCACGCTGAGAGCTCTGGAGGAAATCCCTCAATCGTAGCTATGCTCTGAATTTAGCACCTTTAATGTCCAGCCTGTCTTCAAAAGGTTTAACTGCACAAACAAATGGCTCATTAATGATGAACCAGTATTGTACCAAACAACAAAGGATACACTGACTCTGTTTGAGTTGGGTGACCTTCACAAATGGAATGGACATTTCAGTTTGTAATTAATGTCGTAAATTGAAACAAAGCGCAACAAAATGACTTGGTTTTATTTCGTAAAAACATCATGGTTTGGCTTAAAATAACCATGTTTCTTATGTTATTTCAGTTACGCTCATGAATAAAAATAAGTCCACGTTGACTTTTGGTTTGGTGGGACGACTCCGGGAGGAGACAAGTTTCTCTCAAAAAGCTACTTGACAATGCAGTTTTGTTGTATGTGAATGTAATGTTTAGGCTGGACATTGACCTTAAATCAAATATTGTATCTTAGAACTAGCAAGTGTAATCCATCCCTGATGATTACTTCAAACAATAAAACTCTTTATATTTTGTTTAGGTTAGTGTCTTGTAAAAAATAGCATTTCCCTCACCTTCATTATGTTCAGATTAATATATATTCATTATGTTTAGATTTATACCCGAGAGCCTTTCCTCCTTCCAGTGCACGCAGTTCAAAACTGAAGTTTTGTTTGCATTGCGCCAGGCTTTGGGGTTGCTTAATGAATCCCGTTAATGATGCGATTGTGCAGCAGCTCCTGTTCATGGTTGTGCTGGGTGGGCTTCACCTCCTCGTCCGTCAGCCGAGCATTCTTCCTTATCTCCTCCAGGGAGTAGTCCTGGACCAGGCTGCCGTTCTCGAAAACAGTCACCAGCAGGTCCTGAGGAACGCAGAGCACACAGACAAACCGTTGAGTCCAGAGGAAAGAAGTTGAACGAACTGTTAAACACCGCTTTTAGTTTACAATGTGCCTGATTATTCTCTCCAGGTACAGTCGTTTGTCACGTTTGGTGAGCTTGAAGTGTTTAATAGAAGCTTTATTGCATTATGGGAATGTAGCATCCAACATTAAGAGCTCGACCCATAGCGACTGATAGTCCGTATATCTTAGCCTCTGCTGCCCCGATTATCACCACTCTTTTAGTATCGGTTTCTTGTGAGCTTCCCATCTCTAAGAAAGCATCACGCAACAATATATGAAACATCTTTATACTCAAAGTACAAGAGTCCCGTTTTCAAACACCTGATATCTGGCTATCCGTCAGTGAAAGCTCAAATACAGGACATTATAAATGGCTTCACAAGATCAACAGAATACATTGGAAGCCTGCAAAAATAAAATGGCTGGCTGAGGAATCACAAACAAGTAATATCATCAAGAGACGTTCAAGTAAGGATATCAAGAGGTACACGATGAGGAACCATCCTCATCGTGTACCTCTTGGTGGATCACAAGGATTGATCACCAAATAAACAAACGCACACAAAAAAGCCCAGGTTAGTTTGAGTTTGCTTAATAAACTACTTAAATACTTAGTCGTGTAATCAGCAGTTTCCAAAAAAACTCTTTCATTTCCTCTGGAAAAGAGACTGAGAAGTTCAGACATTTCCACAAAACAACCTTTCATAGTCACTGCATTAATTTAGGTGTAAAGAGACAAAAATGTTTAATAGATTAATTTGTGAGAAACAATAGAAAAGCAGCTGATTTCTGAGTGGAAAATGTAACTAAAGAAAAATGAGTATGGCCATATTAACAGGGGGCACTTGACCTCTCACCTCAAGATACGAGTGAAAATGGATCTACCAATACTCCAGTTAGCGAATGTGTTTTCCAAAAGGACATGCCCTCACTTTGCCCTCATGATTCTACTGACAGTGAGAGTTAAAGATGAAATGCTGGGACTAACCTCCTCAGGCTTGCCTGCCCCGCTCTCTATCGTCTCCAAGAAGCCATCAGAGTTTTTCCTCAGAGATAATCGACCCTTCTTTGACCCTTTGGACGGGTCGGTCACCGGCTGCTTGTACACGTCCATCTGGAAGAAGCAGAAGGAAATTACAATAAGTGAAATCACGTTGAAAAAACAAGCCTCTGGGAGGATTTCTGCATCTGGGACACACGAGGAAGCACCTCTGGTCTTTTTATTCATTTTCAATCAACATGTCTACGACAGATGCACCAATTAATACAATGGAAAACGTGTTCATGCCGTGATAGGCGTGTGTCTCTGTAATACAGCACGGTAACACACGGTCAAGTACAGTAAGATGCACGCTTGGCATTTGTGTTCATGTTGGTGCCCTCAAATGTCTGAAATGAATTAGTGAAATATTGTGATCACTAAACAGCTTTTTAGAGAGGGAGATTTCTGATGACTATGTCATCCACTGCATTACAGAACTTTATTAAACACCTTTGTTGAACGCTAGATTATGTCTTTCTACGGTCTGTTATAATAAAATCATTTTTGTAATCAATACTTTGTGTCAAATCATTGATTGATTTCGATGATGTACAGGTCATTATTATCATAAAAATATAAATGGGACTGTAATTGTATATCTTGTTTCTAGTTCTATGACCATCAAAAGCATTTTAACCCTATGTGTCATCATTCACTCATTCATACACTGATGGCAGTCTGCCATGCATGTGCCACCTGACCATCACAACTATCTAACATTCACACCCATTTCACAACAATGACCGGTTATCTCTCACAGGGAAGTATGGTAGGTCAAAGTTGAACCAGGGCGTAGTCTACTTCCTGAGGCTGACTTAAGATCAAGTTTTAAATCAGACTTAAAAAGTCTGTAAAAGTGCACAATTAGCTGGATGATGACGACTAGTTATTCAAGACAACTGCATCCAACATTAAGTATCAATTCTAAAACTACACTCAACAAGACGACTGACCCTGAAGTTGTAATTCCACCGTTTGGCCCAGGACCCCCAAACTAATAGAGAGATGGAGCAGGGTTATACTATATATATATATATTGTACTACAATTGTGTTTTATATTAAACTGGGCCTATATAGCATACCTTGTTATTGTGCAATCAATACTACAGTGTAAAAAATCACAGCCCTGTTTAGTGATGTCCATTTACTTCTTCTCTTTAACTCAAAGAGCTCTGACAAGTTTTAGATTGTGTACTTAACTGTTAAAGTTAGTTTAATGTACAGTAATGTCTTGTGTTTATTTTTTTAGATTTGTTAGAGTAAATTTAACTTGGGTCTTTAAGTTAGTGGGGTGGACAAAAATAAATGCTGACATGTTTGAGTTTGAGGATCTTTCTTAAAACATGGCCAGGTTGAAGCCTGGTCATAATGTAATATATAAATACTGCAGATAAGTGTGGAAGCCCATTTCCGTCCAGAAAAGAACAAAATAAGCTGTGATCATATAAATATTCCCATGCTAAATCCTAATTATGAGATATAAAGTCGACATTCGAGGACAATGCTCGGTTGTCTCGGCTGACCCGCCTCTTCAATGTCGCATCGGGAACAGGTGTTCAAGATTAACTGTATTTAATTAACTGGTTTTGTCCGCGTGCGTGAGGCAGCTGTGTGTAGGTGTGGCCTTCAGGGCCCAGTTGGACTAACTAGGAAAACAACATTTCGATCGCTTCGCCTCTCTGTCACATTCTTTTAAGGGTCTCTTTTTAAAGAATATAAACGGAACAGTTTACTGTCAAATCCTCTCCCTGTTCGTGAGGTGGTGTTGAGACGCCGCGAGGACAAGACTGAACTATAAGTAGGTGACTCTGTAGATGCCTGTTCAATATACTACTAACGTCAATGCATACTTGATAAAACGCTCTTGTTGTCAGTCTGATATTTAAGTCATACATCGTTGTCTGGTGTCAAGTCGATTTGAGACCAGTTTACTCTTCATACAGTGGGTCAGTGAAACGTGCAGACCGTGTTTACACCCAGCTCGACCGCCGCAGTCAGCTGTGGGAAAGTGTGATCCGCTCTTTTTAAACATTATGACGGAGAGGCTTTCTGCAGCATTCATTTAGGATTGCGACAGATTATCACGAAAAGTTATCCATCTTCATCAAGAAAATATCACTTGTTTACTAGCGACAAAAATACAATATAAAATGATGGTTCTGTCAAGAGTCGAACGCTATAACCTTTTCTTATTTTCAATATGTTTTTGATTTAACTATCCGGTTGAGTGTGTGAATTTGATCTTAATTAGGCATTTTTATTTCGTGGTATTTCCTCAATCTGTTTCTGCGGTAATGACCTCTCACGCGTCTTGTTCTGAGCTCCTAGGCTTCCGTAGTCCCGTTTACTCCTCACAATTAGATATTATGCATTGCTGAAGGTAAATTGTGTGGGAAATTATGTCGCACTATTTGGTTATATTCTCCAAAAATGTAACCGGTTATGTTACACACGGTTATGGTCGCTAATACGATCACGGTGTCCAGCTGTTGCGTGTCATTTAGACCGTGAATATGAATGTTTTGTGGCTTTTTGATTGAGCCTCGTGGCGCCATTTGCATTACATCGCGCCGCCACTACATAGTTATATTTTCTCAGTGTAATTCTGTGTTTTTTTCGTGTTTAGGAAGCGGGTGTGCAGAAGAGTGAGAGACCAGAAACTACTGTGTTTTATTTTCGTCTCCAGGTATGCGTTTTCCTTTCTTTTTTTTATGTTATAATTTTCGCCACTAGCTCTTGCAGTTGCTTATTTTGTCCACTTGGTGTTGCTGTTTCCCCTTGTATATTACGATTCATGGTTTTGGAAATAATGGTTGTAATTTAAGTTTAATGTACATGTTAAAGTCTAAGACAATGATACTCTGCATTGCTGAGGGAAGCGGATGTGCAGAGAGACCAGAAGACAATGTGTGTGTTTTATTGTCGTCTGCAGGAGAAAATAAATACAGGAAAATCATCGTTGACTTCTTCCATGCCCTTTTCCACATCTGTAATATATGTTGAATAGAGTAACACTCACTCGTGGCAAAATATGAACATGATATTTTGGGAATTCTTTTAGTTGGTGTTTAAAATCCTCTGTTGTTGGGCAGTAGCTGGCAGTAAGTTTTCGTATTTGTTTGAGATGTTCTCTCTCCTCTCCCCTCCAGTTTCGACCTCGTGGCACACAGAGGAGGACCGGCGTCCGTCCATCGACCGGTCCATCCTGCCCACAGCGCCGCACTCGGCTCGTGAGCCCAACGTGGACCGGTCCCGACTGCCACGCAGCCCACCTTACACGGCCTTCCTGGGAAACCTGCCCTATGATGTCAGTGAGGAATCCATCAAAGACTTCTTCCATGGCTTGGCACACATATACATATAAATAATATATATATGTTAGGGCTGGGCAAAGTTGAAAAAAATTAACTCATTAATCGCATGATTCTTCTGCGATTAATCGCATTATGCGCCAAATTCAATAATGAAGTAAATCCTAGTGTATTGCACCCTTTTATTTTAAAGTAATGTTATCAGAACAATATAGCAGGCACTCTGGAGCAACAGCAAGTTAACAACAGTATATAAATCAAAAATATATGCTAGGTAAGAAAAAAAAGATGTATTTTATTTTTGTGATATGACTGGTCATTCAATTAAATATTGTATTTATTTTCAGATGTTAGACTATTTTATTTTAAAACAGCTTAATATCATGCTGAAAAAGAAACATTTGTCTTTTATCAGGGAACAACATAAACAGTCTGTTCAGTAGTAAGGGTCCCTGTGAGGGACAAGCCACTCCTTCTTTTGTCCATGTTCAGTTTGTTGCTTACCTTTTTTAAAGATGTATGTTAAAGAACAGAAATTGATTAACTTTATACAAAAGCAATCAGTGCTTTTGATCTTGTTCAGTTTTTCTTACTCTGTGAGAAAAGTCCAGTCTGTGTTGGCTTGAACAAGTGCACTGAAGTCTGGTTGAATGAGGTGGAGATGTTAAGGACAGCTGACGGGTATCTCAGCAGCGCGATTAATGTTCACTCTGGACGCGGAGAGCGAGGCTCCTGTGAGGCTGAGCGCTCCTGTGAGGCTGAGCGCTCTGTGAGGCTGAGCGCTCTGTGAGGCGGAGCGGCTCGCGGCAGCACCTGCTGAGCAGTGAGCACAGACACTACAGAACAATACGTGCGTCAGTCTGTTGGCAACAAGCCGGTCTGTGAGGCTGTAGAAGCACGGGCGCAAATCGCCTTCAAAGTAAAAGCAGTGCTGTTGTATTCCATTTCTGGCGTGCATCTTTTTTATTTTTTGATTGACCTCACGCGGGCCGGACTGGGAGAGCCGTAAGATGCCCAGGTCTGAACTACGCCGTCTGGGAGAGATTTAAAGTGCAGCACCTGTGTGCAGCAGCATTAAGCCCCTCCCAATGCAAAAAAAAAAGTGTTGACGCATGATCAAATAATTAACGGCGTTAATAGTTTGCTGCTTTAATGCGTTTTTAACGCTTCAACTCTTTGGCAAGGGAACAAACAGTGAAACAGTCTTTGTTGCTCTTTGCAGGCAGGAGCCTTAAATGATGACCTGAACATCCTGTGAAACTAGTTTGTTTAGTCCACATTAAATTTCATCTGTAATTTAAATATTTATCTCTGAAGTATTTTCCCAGTTCACCCAACCGACACGTCTTGAACTGACACGGTAACTCCGGCTTGCTTGTTATGCTTTGTGACTCTTTTACGGTGTCATTATTATTAATGTTTATACAAGCAATGTGTATAAGATTTTTTTTTTTTTTTTTTTACAAGAGCACAGTGAATTAAAGAAGAAAAAGTTATTTGTAGGCAGACCAGGTCCCTTAAAATAATATATTTGCTGTAAGTCAATGTAATTATTGATGCATTCACTTCATCACTTTAATGTTGCTGCTGTTAAAGGTGGATTTAATTTGAACTACTTTAATTATGTATTACTTGATAATAAATAAATAATTATTCATTAGTTGATTTATATTTTGTATTAAGAATTAGAATCTTAAAAGTAACCTAATTATATTGTTAAATAAATGTAGTGATGTTATAAATACAATATTTCCGTTATAGATGTATAAAATGAAAATACTCCAGTGAAGTACAAGCAACTCAAACTAATCCAAAGTGCTGAAGTAGCCTAGTATATCTGAAACTCAAATACATTTTTAATTTTAGGGTAAAGGAAAACATGCATGACAAACATTTCCATTTTCTCAATTCTAAAGTCGATCAATTTCTTCCATATTTTTAATTTGCACACTGTCTCCTGATCTTGTGTGGGTGAACTGCTGGTCCCAGATCAGTGCCTTCTGTTTTCACATGTGGTTCTGTCCCCACCTTCACCAGATCAATGCGTTGCGTCTGCCTCGAGAGCCCAGTAACCAGAGAGGCTGAAGGGCTTTGGTTATGCTGAGTTTGATGATGTGGACTCTCTCCTGAGGTGAGAAGATGCAACAGTAACCTGGTTTTATATTGGTTGCTTTTTTATTTAACTACAGGGTTCTTACGGTCATGGAAAACCTGGTAAAAGTTCTTGAAAATAAATTAAATCCCAAACGTTTTGGAAAAGTCATGGAAATGTGTTATATTCATGTGTTCATGATGTTCATTTATGCTGAGTTTGAAATAATTAATATGCTTTTAAAAGAAAGATGCTCAAAATATAAGCAGGCATACACACAGGCATCAATATAAATGTTTATTCATTTAATCAAACTATTGTCTCATTCATTTGTGTCATTTAAGGTATACTGTATCCTTTTGAATTCTCATTTTTGGTATAAATACTACATTTTCTCACTTTTTCATGTATACACCGAGATTTCACTAAATGTTTGGTCATGGAAATCCATTGGTCAAAATGTATATGAACCCTGTTGAGTTATCTTTGGAAAACTGCTAAGCTATTTGCGAAGCAAGTACCAAACACTGACGCTGTACCTTCATTTTTGTAAAATTAAACCATTTCACTGATTTGATCTTCTCAGGGGTGCAGGAACGATTGCTGATCGGCTGAAGGTCTCACCGTTTGGATTCCGCAGGATATTGAACTTCATTAAGGATGAGTATGGAAATCCACCTATTATCATCACAGAAGTTATTCATAGTGGCTACCACTATGAAAAATACCTCAACCAGGTGCTTAAGAGTATCAAACCACAACTTTCATGGTATGTTTTAAGAGAGACCATTGACAATATCTCATGTAATGTATCTCTGAGAAATGATTGCAGTGGATTGGATCATAGCAATCTTGCCGTTTTCACAGAATAATTGTCATGTTCAAACCAAGATACCGAATATCTTTTACTTAAGAATCTCAAGTGTATTTGCAATCCTAAAGGTTTTCATTTACTCCTCCTTGCTAGTTAACGTGGATATCCGGGGTTACACAGCGTGGTCCCTGATGGGCAACCTAGAGTGGGCCACACGATTTGGGCTTTTCTGCGTCAATCACTCGGACCCCAAATTGCCTCGAGTGGCCAAGACTTCTGTTACACTCTACTCCCATCATCAACTGCAAAGGATTCCAGACCCCATGCATGCTTGAACACCGTGCCTGAAGGTAAATTGATGCAACCAGTAGCTTTTTTTTTTAAAGCTCACCAATTAAAATGTAATTCGTGCAAAAACCTAAGTAAAAGAAAACAATAAGTTGTATGAGGGATAAACCCTTTACACTGTATATACAGAGGACAAATAATCCCATAAAATGCAGCAAGGCCGAGATCCTCCCCGTGGCACTGCAGTGGCAGGTTTCAGTCAGGTGTCGGGACAGTGGCAAGCAAACGGCACTCGTTCGACACCCGTCAAGAAGCCCAAGCTGAGTGGGTGGAGTAGGGCTGCACGATTATGGCCAAAATCCTAATCCCTACTATTTTGATCAATATTGAGATCACTATTATTTATCACGATGATTCATTCATTTTAGGGACATCTTTTTATTCCGCTTTCACGTTTAAATGAACACCGCTTCCACTTCCATTGTTGTGCTACATTCCAGCTAATATACAAATCTTTGCATCAGACTGGTCCTTATCACAGTGCATCTCTTAGAAGAAAAATATTAATAAAATAGTGTAAACACTTTTTACACAAAATTAAATCAACAGAGCACTGCTTTCACTTCCATGTTGTGCTACATTCCAGCTAATGTACACGTCTTTGCATCAAAATAAAACTTATACTGTGACATCCCTTTTTATTTCCCCTGACGTTTTTCATACAGTGCAGGTAATGCCTGTTTGGAGAAATAATTGCGTGAGGGGATCACGTATCTTGTCTACTGTCTTGACCATTTTTCTGAAGCCTTCACTCCTCACAGTATTTATTGGACACATGTCAGTGTCTTTGGGAGGTGGATGGATTCGCTGCCGCGCTATGCAGGGTCGCTGTTATGGTTTTCTGGGTTGACGTTGGACATGGACGGAGATACGTTAGCTTTAGCCTTAATGCATTCGTTGTACTGTGTTTTGTGGTGTTTTTCAGGTGGTTGAACAAGTTGGTTGTATTGCTATGCGGACACAACTCTAATGCACTCTGTGCACATGATTTGTTCTTGGTTAACATCGCTTACCCTAAATCCCAAAAGCTTCGAGTCAATAGATTATGATCCTTTTCGAGGGACTAGCTTGTCGCCTTCTGCTCCTGACATTTTATTTACTTTTCACTCGACACCTGCGACCGTCTGCTCTCTGTTCTGTTGTCTGTCTCTCTCTACTCTTCTACTAATACCGGAGTCGACTGCAGACGGAGCCTTTTTTGAGGCTGTCGCTGCAGGGTGTGCGCGCATGACACCTCCCATCTCGTTCTCCCCTGGTGGTTGGCTGACTGTTAGTTGAGGAAGCGCTTGATTTGATATGTAGCAGAGCACGCATTGTGGCAGCCAAAATCGTGATCGCAACTACAATGCAATTAATTGTGCAGCCCTAATGCCGTGTTCACACCAAAACAGTTGCGAAAGCCAATCAGCGTTGAGAAGCTCTGCCCGGCATCACCGTCGTTACTGAATCAAACTGCTGGTCCGCTGAAGGAGCGCTGGAAGCGGCTTCATTCAGACACTTGTCCTGGAGGAGTCGGAGCTGTGTGTGACTACGGATAATGTTATGAACCCAGACACGGGGGTGGTTGATGTTCCGACGTGTGTGGGACTTCCTCAACAAGTATAAAGCAGAACTAGTTGTCATTTACCTGGTGGCAAATTGGCATCACACTTTTCTGCTCAAGCTGCGTTCACACCAAACGCGTTGCGAATGTTACTTGTGCCTGAAAGGGGGCGTGGCTTATCTCCGTAAAAACAGTTACCGTTTCCGCCATCCACCATGGAAATAACCACTAGTTCTGTTATATACTTGTTGTGTAAATTCCACATACGTCGGAACATCGAACTCCATCGTGTCTGGGTTCATAATATTGTCCGTAGTCCCACAACAGCGTCTGAATGACGGCCTCTTCCAGCGCTACTTCAGGCGGACCAGCAGCAGTTTGATTCAGCAACGGCGGTGATGACGGGCGGAGCTTCTCAACGCTGATTGGCTTACGCAACTCAGCGTCACGAAAATTTCAACTCTTACGAATTCGCGCTGCGTCATTTGTGCCACCCGGCGGAAAATTTGCTTTTCCGCAACCTCGTGCGTTGGCTTTGCTTGTAATCTACTCGCGCATCAAATTTGCAATGTGTTTGGTGTGAACGCAGCATGACAGAAGCCTGTAAGCTCGCTGCCAACAAAACGGTTAACATTTACACGAGGGCTGCAACAACGAATCGATAAAAATCGATTATCAAAAGTGTTGGCAACAAATTTCATTATCGATTCGTTGTGTCGCGAGATTATTGCGGCAGTCATAAAATCGCGGAGGGAAAAAAAAGAGCAGAGAAGAGCAACTGGCCGCCAGCGTGTCTGAGATTGGAGTGAGAGACTGAGAAACGTTGAGGTCGTGATCTCAGCAAAAATCTAACATCTTGGATGTGTCGAGTCTTAATATAAAGCAGGGTATGCTAAAGCCAATTACAGTAAAAAAAACGGTGTATAGAGAGCAAAAATGTAATAATAATAAAAGCGTCAGCTAAATGAAATGTAGAATCACAGAGGCCTTGTTGACATCATCTGGAAAGCCCATTACTCACTGACTTTGCTAGAAGCCATACTGATCCCTAAAACTATCTGTGTTTATGAAATGTGAGGCTCACACTAACACTTCTGATCCCATTTCAACAGGTGATGCTGCTGCGGCTTGAAGAGAGGCTTATTTGGGTTCCTCTTTCCAGCTCATAACACGTATGCTAGATGGGCCTTCAGAAATATCTTTCACTTATGATGTTAACGTATTGCCAGCCATCGGCTCCCCCAGAGTGAAGGGTTGGGCCTCATCTGGTGCACTTTAAAAAATGATGTCAGACAATTGACAAGTGCTCTCTTCCACTGTTAGGCTAAATTAGCTCACAGAGAGCAGAGATAACTTAACAAAAGGGGGATATGTATATGTAATTTATTGTAAAGATAATATATCCACATTTTGTACAGTTTTTAGTAACGCTACACTAAAAGACAGCAAATTATCAGTGATATAACATGGAAGGAGATTAAATCTACATACTTGGGTAACTGTCCAAAGCAGGTTGAACGCTGATTGGCTGACGCAACTATGACTCGTGCGTTTTTTTTTCAGCAGAGTTGGGATATTTCAACTCGCCCTCTGTTCGCGCCGTGTCCTTCGCTCTGTTCGCCCCGCGTCAAACGTGCTATTTGCGCCGCCTCAAACGAGTCTATCGCGTCGCCCGGCGGAGAACTTGCGCCACGTTTGGCGTGAGCACGGCATAAGTATGTTGCGTTATAAAGAATTTGGTAGACAAACACTAGACGTCATTCCTCCAACAAACTGTTACCTTCCAAAGAATCACACTTTCACTGATTGCTTTGAATCACTAGACACAATTTAGGCAGTAAATAAACTGATAAATAAAGGCTACATGGAACACAACAGTGCTGTAATACAACGTCACAATAAAGGGCTGAATTCAATCTTTACTAATTATTAGGCCTACTTTAAGTCGTAGGTACTCAACTTGGTGAATGCCAACGTTTTCACTTTTTTTTTCATGTTTTTTTTCACATGACACTGACAAGTGGTTATGCCGAAATGTTATGTTTGTTTTTTAAATAAAAGTCAAATAATATCTCCACTTGTCCTCTCCTTATAGGTGTCAGTCGGTGCCACGAGCTGCCAGTGCCAATTTAATTTTTGCAAATTTTATAGAATGTGTCTAAAACTCTGAATTATTTTTCTGGCTCAGATCTCTTAACCATTTGTGGCGAAAGAGCTCTGTTCATTCAATTGAATTATTCCATGTATCTGTTTTTAATACAGGCTTAAAGACATTTCAGTATTTCACTACGTTTAATTTCCATAACACCGAAGGAATGCTGTTCGCTTACCGCTGTTCTGACTGACACGTGCCTAAAATGTCGCTTTCTTTCATGGAAAACAACATTCAGTGGTTGTAGACATTTAGATGTTGTGTGTATCATCAGGTTTTCTGTTCCCACATTTAAGATGTGAGAACATGTGTTTAGATTTACTGTCTATATTATTGTGTCTTTTCTACAGCAACGAGCGCGGCCATCACACCCACGCCCCCTAACAACACTGATTCCTGCGTACGAAGCGCTCTACAAATGCTGAGACCGGATTCGCCACCACATTTGTTCTGCAGTTTTAATATTAGCTAATACATTTTACATGCTGCAGTAAAATTAGTGATGTACAGTTCTTTTTATAAATATATAAACTGTTTGTGTTCCTGATATATTGTTTGAGTTGCATTTCTGAGTATTTCCTTTAGCAATTTGTGTTAATGGTGTCTGTGAACTGCAAAGTCAATAATATGAAAGCTTAATTCCAAGGTAAATTAACTAAATGAACATTTAGGATCTCAAAAAAAGAATTTAGATATTTGCTGTAACCTCAAGATTGTGGAGCTTTGAGCCAAGACTGTAACCCCTTCAACCACACATTTGTAAGTCGTCAATAGTGTGATAAACTGGTATAAAAGAATATTTTTAAACATCCAAATCATTCAGTTTTGTTGAACATTTCTTATCAGGATCAGTTTGAGTAATTCCTTGGAAATGGTCCACAACAGTACAATGTACTGTTACTTTAATTAGACTCTGGTAGGTGGCAACTTATTAACTGTTCCATGAATGAAGTTGTTCAAATACATCGTTAGGACATGTCTTGTGTATGAGATGCTGCTGGAGTTTCTGCAGAGACACGTGAAGATCCATCCGTCTATCATCCCTCGGTAGCTCACGCAGGTACGCAAGCACGCGCGTACGTCAAAGTCATGGAATCAGAACGGCGAATTCTACCGAGACTATATAAAGCATGCAGATTCTCTAAATCGTTCCTTCGCACTTCAACTTCACAAGAGTCAACCTGCGAATTTTTTTCTGCTGCAAAGCTGAAATCTTTTGAAAACCTGATCGCCTAAAAACCTTCTGGAGAACCAACGTTTGAAGAACCGACCTGAAGAAAACCGAAAACACACCTGCTGACTGAGAATCTCGCTGAGGACCACCTGCTGACCAGAGTTTCACAGTAGCTTATCAACTTTTTAAGGTAAGAAATATTATCATTTCATGTCAAATGTGTTTATTTATGTTTCTTACATGCTCAAAGGGGTGTAAAATCAGTAAATTAATGTTAAATGTTGAATAGAAGGATCGTCATAAATGGAACGTTGGGCTTTTTCTTGGCAAAAAAAAGGTTTGAGGTCACTTGACGTTTTTTCGGTGTAAAATAATAATTATACAGTCAAACCGGAATATTTTTAGCACAAAATGTGTGGAATGTGTCAACACTTGCATCGTGATAGAGAAATACAGTTATTTTTGTTTGCGGGGCTCATATTTTCCAAATTTGCCGTCGAAAATGTGGAAAAAAGATGGCCGCCGTGCCGTTTCTGTCCGTGACGTCACTAAGTCTGCAGCGTTGAAACTACAATTTTCCAAAGATGGACTACAAAAGACCGCATAGATACTTCGTCCATGTTCTTACAGTGTTGGTTCATGCAGACGACATGAACAACACGGTTCATAGTATTGTAACGACCCTGGGGCAGGAAAGCTACGAGACGTTAGCTTGCTTTAGGTGTGTTTATTAAGGAAACAACCGAACAGGCTACTGTGGGCCGTAGCCTACGCCAAAACAACAGTAAACACCGTGAAAACCTCTCAACATGCTTCACCTCTGCTCCCGGTCATAGACTCGCTGTCAAAACGGCTCATAACACCACAACAACATCCCACCTCACTCGCTCTGCCAATCACAGGCATGCTCATAGGTAGCTACCATGACTGACAGGCTTCACAGCTACACAGCTCATGAGACGTTCACTGACCTGAAATAGAAATTAAAGAAGGAATATAAAGTGAAAACAAGGGATTGCCACGGAGTACAAAGCTACTGAACTGTCTGTCTCTCTCTCCCCCATCAGGGTGTGAACCCCAACAGCTGTGAGATTATTTATATATCATGGAAGTGGGGACTTTCTAATACATGTTTTCCTCCTCAGCCACTGAGCGCACTGCCGAGATGCTTCCCTACTACCCGGTTGGCACTGGCGGTGGGGACTGGCTTCAGGAGGCTCAGCCTCCTACAGGTAAGGGAAATAGCGAGCAGCAGTTCCCTCCACCTTATTACTGGGGGGAACAAGGCCCTGCTGCTCCTTTTCCTTATGTTACTTTCGCTGCTCCTGATGCTTTTCTCCTTGCTTTCCAACCTGATGCTCCTCCTTTCGCTGATCCTCCTTTCGCTGCTCCTGATGCTCTTCTTCTTGCTTTCCAACCTGATGCTTCTCCTTTTGCTGCTCCTCCTTTCGCTGCTCCTCCTTTCGCTGCTCCTGATGCTCTCCTTCTTGCTTTCCAACCTGATTCTCCTCCTTTCGCTGCACCTGATGCTCTCCTTCTTGCTTTCCAACCTGATGCTCCTCCTCCTTTCGCTGCTAGTGATGCTCTCCTTCTTGCTTTCCAACCTGATGCTCCTCTTTTCGCTGCTCCTGATGCCCTCCTTGCTTTCCAACCTGTTCCTCCTCCTTTCGCTGCTCCTGATTCTCTCCTTCTTCCTTTCCAACCTGACGCTCCTCTTTTCGCTGCACCTGATGCTCTCCTTCTTGCTTTCCAACCTGATGCTCCTCCTCCTTTCGCTGCTCCTGATGCTCTCCTTCTTCCTTTCCAACCTGATGCTCCTCTTTTCGCTGCTCCTGATGCCCTCCTTGCTTTCCAACCTGTTCCTCCTCCTTTCGCTGCTCCTGATGCTCTCCTTCTTGCTTTCCAACCTGATTCTCCTCCTTTCGCTGCACCTGATGCTCTCCTTCTTGCTTTCCAACCTGATGCTCCTCCTCCTTTCGCTGCTCCTGATGCTCTCCTTCTTCCTTTCCAACCTGACGCTCCTCTTTTCGCTGCTCCTGATGCCCTCCTTGCTTTCCAACCTGTTCCTTCTCCTTTCGCTGCTCCTGATTCTCTCCTTCTTCCTTTCCAACCTGACGCTCCTCTTTTCGCTGCACCTGATGCTCTCCTTCTTGCTTTCCAACCTGATGCTCCTCCTCCTTTCGCTGCTCCTGATGCTCTCCTTCTTCCTTTCCAACCTGATGCTCCTCTTTTCGCTGCTCCTGATGCCCTCCTTGCTTTCCAACCTGTTCCTCCTCCTTTCGCTGCACCTGATGCTCTCCTTCTTCCTTTCCAACCTGATGCTCCTCCTCCTTTCGCTGCTCCTGATGCTCTCCTTCTTCCTTTCCAACCTGACGCTCCTCTTTTCGCTGCTCCTGATGCCCTCCTTGCTTTCCAACCTGTTCCTTCTCCTTTCGCTGCTCCTGATTCTCTCCTTCTTCCTTTCCAACCTGACGCTCCTCTTTTCGCTGCACCTGATGCTCTCCTTCTTGCTTTCCAACCTGATGCTCCTCCTCCTTTCGCTGCTCCTGATGCTCTCCTTCTTCCTTTCCAACCTGATGCTCCTCTTTTCGCTGCTCCTGATGCCCTCCTTGCTTTCCAACCTGTTCCTCCTCCTTTCGCTGCTCCTGATGCTCTCCTTCTTGCTTTCCAACCTGATGCTCCTCCTCCTTTCGCTGCTCCTGATGCTCTCCTTCTTCCTTTCCAACCTGACGCTCCTCTTTTCGCTGCTCCTGATGCCCTCCTTGCTTTCCAACCTGTTCCTCCTCCTTTCGCTGCTCCTGATGCTCTCCTTCTTCCTTTCCAACCTGACGCTCCTCTTTTCGCTGCTCCTGATGCCCTCCTTGCTTTCCAACCTGTTCCTTCTCCTTTCGCTGCTCCTGATTCTCTCCTTCTTCCTTTCCAACCTGACGCTCCTCTTTTCGCTGCACCTGATGCTCTCCTTCTTGCTTTCCAACCTGATGCTCCTCCTCCTTTCGCTGCTCCTGATGCTCTCCTTCTTCCTTTCCAACCTGATGCTCCTCTTTTCGCTGCTCCTGATGCCCTCCTTGCTTTCCAACCTGTTCCTCCTCCTTTCGCTGCACCTGATGCTCTCCTTCTTGCTTTCCAACCTGATGCTCCTCCTCCTTTCGCTGCTCCTGATGCTCTCCTTCTTCCTTTCCAACCTGACGCTCCTCTTTTCGCTGCTCCTGATGCCCTCCTTGCTTTCCAACCTGTTCCTCCTCCTTTCGCTGCTCCTGATGCTCTCCTTCTTCCTTTCCAACCTGACGCTCCTCTTTTCGCTGCTCCTGATGCCCTCCTTGCTTTCCAACCTGTTCCTCCTCCTTTCGCTGCTCCTGATGCTCTCCTTCTTGCTTTCCAACCTGATGCTCCTCTTTTCGCTGCTCCTGATGCCCTCCTTGCTTTCCAACCTGTTCCTCCTCCTTTCGCTGCTCCTGATGCTCTCCTTCTTCCTTTCCAACCTGACGCTCCTCTTTTCGCTGCACCTGATGCTCTCCTTCTTGCTTTCCAACCTGATGCTCCTCCTCCTTTCGCTGCTCCTGATGCTCTCCTTCTTCCTTTCCAACCTGACACTCCTCTTTTCGCTGCTCCTGATGCCCTCCTTGCTTTCCAACCTGTTCCTCCTCCTTTCGCTGCTCCTGATGCTCTCCTTCTTCCTTTCCAACCTGACGGTCCTCTTTTCGCTGCACCTGACTCTCCCCTTCTTGCTTTCCAACCTGATGCTTCTCCTTTCGCTGCTCCTCCTTTCGCTGCTCCTGATGCTCTCCTTCTTGCTTTCCAACCTGATTCTCCTCCTTTCGCTGCACCTGATGCTCTCCTTCTTGCTTTCCAACCTGATGCTCCTCCTCCTTTCGCTGCTCCTGATGCTCTCCTTCTTGCTTTCCAACCTGACGCTCCTCTTTTCGCTGCACCTGATGCTCTCCTTCTTGCTTTCCAACCTGATGCTCCTCCTCCTTTCGCTGCTCCTGATGCTCTCCTTCTTCCTTTCCAACCTGACGCTCCTGATGCCCTCCTTGCTTTCCAACCTGTTCCTCCTCCTTTCGCTGCTCCTGATGCTCTCCTTCTTGCTTTCCAACCTGCTCCTCCTCCTTTCGCTGCACCTGATGCTTTTCTCCTTGCTTTCCCACCTGCTGCTCCTCTCGCTTTCCCTCCTGCTTCTCCTCCTCCTTTCGCTACCCCTTGTGTTTTTCCTCCTGCTGCTCCTTGTCCTCCTCCTGCTCCTCCTCCCCTTGCTTCCACACCTGCTGCTCCTTCTTTTGCTTCCACACCTGCTGGTCCTTGTCCTCCTGCTGCTCCTCCCGCTTTTCCTCCTGCATTCCCACCTGCTTCTCCTCCTACTTTTGCTCCCCCTTGTGTTTTTCCTCCTGCTGCTCCTTGTCCTCCTCCTGCTCCTCCTGCTTCCACACCTGTTGCTCCTTGTCCTCCTCCTGCTCCTCCTGCTTCCACACCTGTTGCTCCTTGTCCTCCTGCTGCTCCTCCCACTTTCCTTCCTGCATTCCCACCTGCTTCTTCTCCTTTCGCTACCCCTTGTGTTTTCCCTCCTGCTGTTCCTTGTCCTCCTCCTGCTTCCACACCTGCTGCTCCTCCCGCTTTCCCTCCTGCATTCCCACTTGCTTCTTCTCCTCCTTTTGCTACCCCTTGTGTTTTTCCTCCTGCTGCTCCTTGTCCTCCTCCTGCTGCTCCTCCTGCTTCCACACCTGCTGCTCCTCCTCCTGCTTCCACACCTGCTGCTCCTTGTCCTCCTGCTGCTCCTCCAGCTTTCCCTCCTGCATTCCCATCTGCTTCTCCTCCTCCTTTCGCTACCCCTTGTGTTTTTCCTCCTGCTCCTTGTACTCCTCCTGCTGCTCCTCCTGCTTCCACACCTGCTGCGCCTTGTCCTCCTGCTGCTCCTCCCGCTTTCCCTCCTGCATTCCCACCTGCTTCTCCTCCTCCTTTCGCTACCCCTTGTGTTTTTCCTCCTGCTGCTCCTTGTCCTGCTCCTGCTCCTCCTGCTTCCACACTTGCTGCTCCTCGCCCTCCTGCTGCTCCTCGTCCTCCTGCTGCTCCTCCTGCTTTTCCTCTTGCATTCCCACCTGCTGCTCTTCCTCCTTTCTCTACCCCTTATTTTTGTACTCCTATTGCTCCTCTTGCATTCCCATCTGCTGCTCCTCGTCCTCGTCCTCCTGCTTTTCCTCTTGCATTCCCACCTGCTTCTCCTCCTCCTTGCCCTTGTTTTTTCCCTCCTGCTGTTCCTCTTCCTGCTGCTCCTCCTGCTTTCACACCTGCTGCTCCTCATCCTCCTCCTGCTGCTCCTCCTGCTTCCACACCTGCTGCTCCTTGTCCTCCTGCTGCTCCTCCCGCTTTCCCTCCTGCATTCCCACCTGCTTCTCCTCCTCCTTTCGCTACCCCTTGTGTTTTTCCTCCTGCTGCTCCTTGTCCTCCTCCTGCTGCTCCTCGTCCTCCTACTGCTCCTCCTGCTTTTCCTCTTGCATTCTCACCTGCTTCTCCTCCTCCTTCCCCTTGTTTTTTCCCTCCTGCTGTTCCTCTTCCTGCTGCTCCTCCTGCTTTCACTCCTGCTGCTCCTTGTCCTCCTCCTGCTGCTCCTCCCGCTTTCCCTCCTGCATTCCCACCTGCTTCTCCTCCTCCTTCCCCTTGTTTTTTCGCTCCTGCTGTTCCTCTTCCTGCTGTTCCTCCTGCTTTCACTCCTGCTGCTCCTTGTCCTCCTCCTGCTGCTCTTCCTCTTGCTGCTCCTCGCCCTCCTGCTGCTCCTCCTGCTTTTCCTCTTGCATTCCCACCTGCTTCTCCTCCTCCTTCCCCTTGTGTTTTTCCTCCTGCTGCTCCTCTTCCTCCTGCTGCTCCTCCTGCTTCCACACCTGCTGCTCCTTGTCCTCCTGCTGCTCCTCCTGCATTCCCACCTGCTGCTCCTCCTGCTTTCACTCCTGCTGCTCCTTGTCCTCCTCCTGCTGCTCTTCCTCTTGCTGCTCCTCGCCCTCCTGCTGCTCCTCGCCCTCCTGCTGCTCCTCCTGCTTTTCCTCTTGCATTCCCATCTGCTTCTCCTCCTCCTTTCGCTACCCCTTGTGTTTTTCCTCCTGCTGCTCCTTGTCCTCCTGCTGCTCCTCCTGCTTCCACACCTGCTGCTCCTTGTCCTCCTGCTGCTCCTCCTGCTTTCCCTCCTGCATTCCCACCTGCTTCTCCTCCTCCTTTCGCTACCCCTTGTGTTTTTCCTCCTGCTGCTCCTTGTCCTCCTCCTGTTGCTCCTCTTCCTCCTGCTGCTCCTCCTGCTTCCACTCCTGCTGCTCCTCGTCCTCGTGCTGCTCCTCCTGCTTTTCCTCTTGCATTCCCACCTGCTTCTCCTCCCCCTTGTTTTTTCCCTCCTGCTGTTCCTCTTCCTGCTGCTGTTCCTCTTCCTGCTGCTCCTCCTGCTTTCACTCGTGCTGCTCCTTGTCCTCCTCCTGCTGCTCCTCCCGCTTTCCCTCCTGCATTCCCATCTGCTTCTTCTCCTCCTTTCGCTACCCCTTCTGTTTTTCCTCCTGCTGCTCCTTGTCATCCTCCTCCTGCTGCTCCTTGTCCTCCTTCTGCTGCTCCTTGTCCTCCTCCTGCTGCTGCTCCTCCTGCTGCTCCTCCCGCTTTTCCTCCTGCATTCCCACCTGCTTCTCCTCCTCCTTTCGCTACCCCTTGTGTTTTTCCTCCTGCTGCTCCTTGTCCTCCTCCTGCTGCTCCTCTTCCTCCTACTGCTCCTCCTGCTCCCTCTCCTGCTGCTCCTCGTCCTCGTCCTCCTGCTGCTCCTCCTGCATTCCCACCTGCTTCTCCTCCTCCTTCCCCTTGTTTTTTCCCTCCTGCTGTTCTTTTTCCTGCTGCTCCTTGTCATCCTCTTCCTACTGCTCCTTGTCCTCCTCCTGCTGCTCCTCCTGCTTCCACACCTGCTGCTCCTTGTCCTCCTGCTGCTCCTCCCGCTTTCCCTCCTGCATTCCCACCTGCTTCTCCTCCTCCTTTCGCTACCCCTTGTGTTTTTCCTCCTGCTGCTCCTTGTCCTCCTCCTGCTGCTCCTCTTCCTCCTACTGCTCCTCCTGCTTCCACTCCTGCTGCTCCTCGTCCTCCTCCTGTTGCTCCTTGTCCTCCTCCTGCTGTTCCTCTTCCTCATACTGCTGCTCCTCTTCCTCATACTGCTCCTCGTCCTCCTGCTGCTCCTCTTCCTCCTGCTGCTCCTCTTCCTCCTGCTGCTCCTCCTTCCACACCTGCTGCTCCTCGCCCTCCTGATGCTCTTCCTGCTTTTCCTCTTGCATTCCCACCTGCTTCTCCTCCTCCTTCCCCTTGTTTTTTCGCTCCTGCTGTTCCTCTTCCTGCTGCTCCTCCTGCTTTCACTCCTGCTGCTCCTTGTCCTCCTCCTGCTGCTCCTCCCGCTTTCCCTCCTGAATTCCCACCTGCTTCTCCTCCTCCTTTCGCGACCCCTTGTGTTTTTCCTCCTGCTGCTCCTTGTCCTCCTCCTGCTGCTCCTCTTCCTCCTGCTGCTCCTCTTTCCACACCTGCTGCTCCTCGCCCTCCTGCTGCTCCTCCTGCTTTTCCTCTTGCATTCCCACCTGCTGCTCCTCCTCCGTTCTCTACCCCTTTTTTTTGTACTCCTATTGCTCCTCTTGCTCCTCGTGTTTACACACGTGCTGCTCCTCGTCTTCCTCCTGCTGCTCCTCGTCCTCCTGCTGCTCCTCCTCGTGCTTTTTCTCTTGCATTCCCACGTGCTGCTCCTCGTCCTCGTCCTCTTGCATTCCCACCTGCTGCTCCTCGTCCTCGTCCTCCTGCTTCTCCTCTTTCATTCCCATCTGCTTCTCCTCCTCCTTTCGCGACCCCTTGTGTTTTTCCTCCTGCTTCCACACCTGCTGCTCCCCGTCCTCCTCCTGCTGCTCCTCTTGCTTCCACACCTGCTGCTCCTCGTCCTCCTGCTTCTCCTCTTGCATTCCCACCTGCTTCTCCTCCTCCTTTCGCTACCACTTGTGTTTTTCCTCCTGCTGCTTTTTGTCCTCCTCCTGTTGCTCCTCCTCCTCCTGCTGCTCCTCCTGCTTCCACTCCTGCTGCTCCTCGTCCTCGTCCTCCTGCTGCTCCTCCTGCTTTTCCTCTTGCATTCCCACCTGCTTCTCCTCCCCCTTGTTTTTCCCCTCCTGCTGTTCCTCTTCCTGCTGCTCCTCCTGCTTTCCCACCTGCTGCTCCTCGTCTTCCTCCTCCTGCTCCTCCTGCTTCCACACCTGCTGCACCTCTTCCTCCTGTTGCTCCTCCTGCTACCTCACCTGCTGCTCCTCCCGTTTTTTCTCCTGCATTCCCACCTGCTTCTCCTCCTCCTCCTTCCCCTTATTTTTTTCCTCCTGCTGCTCCTCCCTCTTCCCCACCTGCTGCTCCTCGTCTTCCTCTTCCTGCTCCTCCTGCTTCCTCACCTGCTGCTCCTCCTGCTTTTCCTCTTGCTTCCACACCTGCTGCTCCTTGTCTTCCTCCTGCTCCTCCTCCTGCTTCCACACCTGCTGCTCCCCGTCCTCCTCCTGCTGCTCCTCTTGCTTCCACACCTGCTGCTCCTCGTCCTCCTGCTTCTCCTCTTGCATTCCCATCTGCTTCTCCTCCTCCTTTCGCGACCCCCTGTGTTTTTCCTCCTGCTGCTCCTTGTCCTCCTCCTGCTGCTCCTCCTGCTTCCACACCTGCTGTTCCTTGTCCTCCTGCTGCTCCTCCTGCATTCCCACCTGCTTCTCCTCCTCCTTTCGCTACCCCTTGTGTTTTTCCTCCTGCTGCTCCTTGTCCTCCTCCTGTTGCTCCTCTTCCTCCTGCTGCTCCTCCTGCTTCCACTCCTGCTGCTCCTCGTCCTCCTGCTGCTCCTGCTGCTCCTCCTGCTTCTCCTCCCCCTTGTTTTTCCCCTCCTGCTGTTCCTCTTCTTGCTGCTCCTCCTGCTTTCACTCCTGCTGCTCCTTGTCCTCCTCCTGCAGCTCCTCCCGCTTTCCCTTCTGCATTCCCACCTGCTTCTCCTCCTCCTTTCACTACCCCTTGTGTTTTTCCTCCTGCTGCTCCTTGTCCTCCTCCTGCTGCTCCTCTTCCTCCTGCTGCTCCTCCTTCCACACCTGCTGCTCCTCGCCCTCCTGCTGCTCTTCCTGCTTTTCCTCTTGCATTCCCACCTGCTTCTCCTCCTCCTTCCCCTTGTTTTTTCGCTCCTGCTGTTCCTCTTCCTGCTGCTCCTCCTGCTTTCACTCCTGCTGCTCCTTGTCCTCCTCCTGCTGCTCCTCCCGCTTTCCCTCCTGAATTCCCACCTGCTTCTCCTCCTCCTTTCGCTACCCCTTGTGTTTTTCCTCCTGCTGCTCCTTGTCCTCCTCCTGCTGCTCCTCGTCCTCCTGCTGCTCCTCTTTCCACACCTGCTGCTCCTCGCCCTCCTGCTGCTCCTCCTGCTTTTCCTCTTGCATTCCCACCTGCTGCTCCGCCTCCGTTCTCTACCCCTTTTTTTTGTACTCCTATTGCTCCTCTTGCTCCTCGTGTTTACACACGTGCTGCTCCTCGTCTTCCTCCTGCTGCTCCTCGTCCTCCTGCTGCTCCTCCTCGTGCTTTTTCTCTTGCATTCCCACGTGCTGCTCCTCGTCCTCGTCCTCTTGCATTCCCACCTGCTGCTCCTCGTCCTCGTCCTACTGCTTCTCCTCTTTCATTCCCATCTGCTTCTCCTCCTCCTTTCGCGACCCCTTGTGTTTTTCCTCCTGCTGCTCCTTGTCCTCCTCCTGCTGCTCCTCCTGCTTCCACACCTGCTGCTCCTTGTCCTCCTGCTGCTCCTCCTGCTTTCCCTCCTGCATTCCCACCTGCTTCTCCTCCTCCTTTCACTACCCCTTGTGTTTTTCCTCCTGCTGCTCCTTGTCCTCCTCCTGTTGCTCCTGCTCCTCCTGCTTCCACTCCTGCTGCTCCTCGTCCTCCTGCTGCTCCTCCTGCTTTTCCTCTTGCATTCCCACCTGCTTCTCCTCCCCCTTGTTTTTCCCCTCCTGCTGTTACTCTTCCTGCTGCTCCTCCTGCATTCCCACCTGCTGCTCCTCGTCTTCCTCCTCCTGCTCCTCCTGCTTCCACACCTGCTGCACCTCTTCCTCCTGTTGCTCCTCCTGCTACCTCACCTGCTGCTCCTCCCGTTTTTTCTCCTGCATTCCCACCTGCTTCTCCTCCTCCTCCTTCCCCTTGTTTTTTTCCTCCTGCTGCTCCTCCCTCTTCCCCACCTGCTGCTCCTCGTCTTCCTCTTCCTGCTCCTCCTGCTTCCTCACCTGCTGCTCCTCCAGCTTTTCCTCTTGCTTCCACACCTGCTGCTCCTTGTCTTCCTCCTGCTCCTCCTCCTGCTTCCACACCTGCTGCTCCCCGTCCTCCTCCTGCTGCTCCTCTTGCTTCCACACCTGCTGCTCCTCGTCCTCCTGCTTCTCCTCTTGTATTCCCATCTGCTTCTCCTCCTCCTTTCGCGACCCCCTGTGTTTTTCCTCCTGCTGCTCCTTGTCCTCCTCCTGCTTCCACACCTGCTGCTCCTTGTCCTCCTGCTGCTCCTCCTGCTTTCCTTCCTGCATTCCCACCTGCTTCTCCTCCTCCTTTCGCTACCCCTTGTGTTTTTCCTCCTGCTGCTCCTTGTCCTCCTCCTGTTGCTCCTCTTCCTCCTGCTGCTCCTCCTGCTTCCACTCCTGCTGCTCCTCGTCCTCATCCTCCTGCTGCTCCTCTTGCTTTTCCTCTTGCATTCCCACCTGCTTCTCCTCCCCCTTGTTTTTCCCCTCCTGCTGTTCCTCTTCCTGCTGCTCCTCCTGCATTCCCACCTGCTGCTCCTCGTCTTCCTCCTCCTGCTTCCACACCTGCTGCACCTCTTCCTCCTGTTGCTCCTCCTGCTACCTCACCTGCTGCTCCTCCCGTTTTTTCTCCTGCATTCCCACCTGCTTCTCCTCCTCCTTCCCCTTGTTTTTTCCCACCTGCTGCTCCTCGTCTTCCTCTTCCTGCTCCTCCTGCTTCCTCACCTGCTGCTCCTCCTGCTTTTCCTCTTGCTTCCACACCTGCTGCTCCTTGTCTTCCTCCTGCTCCTCCTCCTGCTGCTTCCACACCTGCTGCTCCCCGTCCTACTCCTGCTGCTCCTCTTGCTTCCACACCTGCTGCTCCTCGTCCTCCTGCTTCTCCTCTTGCATTCCCATCTGCTTCTCCTCCTCCTTTCGTGACCCCCTGTGTTTTTCCTCCTGCTGCTCCTTGTCCTCCTCCTGCTGCTGCTCCTCCTGCTTCCACACCTGCTGTTCCTTGTCCTCCTGCTGCTCCTCCTGCTTTCCCTCCTGCATTCCCACCTGCTTCTCCTCCTCCTTTTGCTACCCCTTGTGTTTTTCCTCCTGCTGCTCCTTGTCCTCCTCCTGTTGCTCCTCTTCCTCCTGCTGCTCCTCCTGCTACCTCACCTGCTGGTCCTCCCGTTTTTTCTCCTGCATTCCCACCTGCTTCTCCTCCTCCTTCCCCTTGTTTTTTTCCTCCTGCTGCTCCTCCCTCTTCCCCACCTGCTGCTCCTCCTGCTTCCTCACCTGCTGCTCCTCCTGCTGCTTTTCCTCTTGCTTCCACACCTGCTGCTCCTTGTCTTCCTCTTGCTCCTCCTCCTGCTTCCACACCTGCTGCTCCCCGTCCTCCTTCTGCTGCTCCTCTTGCTTCCACACCTGCTGCTACTTGTCCTCCTGCTGCTTCTCCCATTTTTCCTCCTGCATTCCCACCTCCTCCTCCTTTCACTACCCGTTGTTTTTGTGCTCCTCGTCCTCCTCCTGCTTCACATCTGGTGCTCCTCGTCCTTGGGATGCTCTTCCCACTTTGCCTCTAGCATTCCCACCTGCTGCTCCTCCTGCTTTTCCTCCAGCATTCCCACCTCTTCCTTTCGCTGCCCCTGAGTGTTTCCTCCTGCTGCTCCTCCTGCTTTTCCTCCTGCTTCTCCTCCTCCTTTCGCTGTTCCATAATCTTCTCCTCAAAATGTTCCTTAAGTTTTTCTCATGCTGCTCTTGACTATTTTGTTGCTCATTTTTCAACATATGGTTGCCAGGTTTGTCTCTTTGGTTCTTCGATCTTAGAAGAGGCCGAAGTGGAATTAACTCCCCACCTGCTGCTCCTCCTCCTTTGGCTGCTCCGCCTGCTTTTCCACCTGCTGCTCCTCCTCCTCTTTTGGCTCCTCCCCCTGCTTGTCCACCTGCTGCTTCTCCTCCTTTGGAAAAACAGGAGGAGCAGCCAAAGGAGGAGGAGCAACAGGTGGAAAAGCAGGCGGAAAAGCAGGCGGAGCAGCCACCTGTTGCTCCTCCTCCTCCTTTCGCTGCTTCTCAATCTTTTCCTCATGCTGCTCTTGCTTGAGCATATGTTATGTGTTCTTTGTTAATCATATGTTTGCCAGGTCTCTTTGATTCTTAGATCTGCCTCGAGAACGTCTTTCTCCACAGGTTCAACTGGCCTTAATATGGCAAAAAAAAGGTAAAGTCTCTCAAATAAATTATTAATTGTAATATTCAATACGTCAAAGATTATTTTCCCTACTAACCATTTTGTCTCACTTAAACTCATCTTACTCTGGATGAAAAAAGTAAGTATGAGCTTCTGTTTTGCAATAGCACATACAAATGAACATTCAACAAAAATATATCAATATTAATAGAATATGCAAGGGAGGCCAGAAGCCTAAAAGGCTGTTTGTCAATGGAGCATGCATGCTTTCCCTAAATTTAAATAATGTGATAATTATATGTGTTTTACTAACCATGACCGTACTTCACTTTAATCCTAATCCACCACCTGAGATGCTGCTGTTCACTGAGGATGAAGAAGGTAAGTTAGAGCTTCTGACATGGAAACAGTGTGACTTAAATAGTCTATAATGTAAAGAGAAAGTAGGAAATGTGTGTGTAACGTGTTCCTTACCCCCGTGGCCACTTCCCACACCTCTCTTTGCAGCTGAGCCCCAGCACCCGACTTTGGCCGGGGAGCCATCCGGATCTAACCTACCTGCTACTCTTAATGTTACTTCTTTTAATAATCCAGAGATGACTCATTTTACTCCCTCTATTGTACTTAAAGTAATATGTATTAATTCCTTTGAGAGGAACTCAACGTACCTCCAGAGTTGCCTTGACAAGGGAGCAGGAGAGAAGTGCTCTTCTGTGTTTCAGTGGATAAGTGTCACGGCCGCTTCCTGGTCTCTCCCGGTTCCTGCTCACCTGCCTGCAATCAACTCATCGCCTCCAGCAGATCGACCCCGGCTCTCAGTGCCAGATGGCCTCAACTACTGTGGTAGGTAATCACCTGCTTCTGGCTTCTCTAGTTTTTTGCTTTTGGTTTTTGGAGATGTGATTAACAGCCTTTTCTCTATCCCTTATTTCTAGTTTTCGATATCATCGTGCAGCTCGTGCCTTTTGGAAATCCTGGGACCCGACCGAATGGATGTGGAAGAAAGGACAAAAGAGACGAAAGCCGGGCGTCCCAGAGGCCACTGTCTCAACTTTGGTGTTTCATTCAATAAAACACTCAAGCGTCACTTTTGTATTGTGAGATTTATTGTAGCTTCAGTGTTGTCGAGTTAATGTGGGGAATGGGTTTTAGAACAGTGAATCGGTCGCAGGTGTCATAAAAATGCCGACGGTGGCTACAATGCTGCTCAAACCTCTTCCACCAACATGTACACCGAGTCATCTGGATGACTTGTAGAGCAAAGAACAGATCTTTTTCTTTTTTTAAATCAATCCAGGTTTAAAGCGTCCCCACATATTCATGAGTTCTGAGAAGATAAACTTCAGAGAGGAGAGAGGGAGCGCACTGAGCCTGAAACACATGCACACACACCATATCAACACAGATTCATTTAAATTAATTTCAAAAGGCATAGTCTGATGTTCTGCAAACCAGTGAATCAATATTTCATTCAGCATTGCTTTGAGTTTGAACATCAAACACTAAATGTAATAAAACTACAGCCATGCTGGTGGTGAAGGTATCGTATTTAATAAAACCTATTGGAAGAATATGGAAGACAGAGCACTTGATGAAAAATAGAGAAAAAAACATTGATATTCTTGGCCAACCCAAGGCAATAACAATAAAATAAAGTAGTGAAGTGACGTTTGGCCTGAAGGTGGCACCAGAGATACAGAAATGTTACAAATCCAAAGGTTAACCTTTAAAAGGTGCCAAACTTTTAAAATGTGATTAAATTGTGTGCAAAGAGAAAGGAGGTATATTTCAGAATAAACTAGGAAGCTCAATGTTTCTGCTGCAGTACGGAGCATGTAAAAGGATCTCAACCGTCTTCAGCTGATAACATACAGCACACCGGGTGGGACTATTGGTGCTCTACTAAATAATATTTACATATCTATGTGCATATAAGGTGACCATTGCTTCAGAAATGACACGTACACATGCGCACACACACACACACAGTGTGGAAGAGGGGTTGGTCGTGGTGATGGGATGGGGGCTGTCACCGTGATGCAGAGTTAAGGGTGTTGACAGCTGAGTGGAAGAAACTGTTCCTGAGCCTGCTGGTCCTGGAACGGAGGTTTCTATAGCGCCTCCCAGAGGGGAGGAGGGCAAACAGTCCATGGCTGGGGTGAGTGGTGTCCCTGACAATACTGTACGCTCTCCGCAGGCAGCGCTTGAGGTGGATGGTCTCGATGGCAGGGAGTGGAGTACCGGTTTTCACCACCCTCTGCAGTGCTTTCCGGTCTGAGACAGAGCAGTTGCCATACCAGACTGTGATGCAGTTAGTAAGGATGCTCTCGATGGTGCAGCGGTAGAAGTTCACCAGGATCAGAGGAGACATGTGGATCTTCTTCAGTCTCCTCAGGAAGAAAAGACGCTGGTGTGCCTTTTTGACCAGGATTGAGGTGTTGAGGGCCAAGAGAGGTCTGAGATGTGGACACCCAGGAACCTGAAGCTGGAGACACGCTCAACCTCCGTTCCATTGATATGGATGGGGGAGTGTGTGCAGCGCTTTGTCTTCCTGAAGTCCATGATGAGCTCTTTGGTCTTTTTGGTGTTGAGGGTCAGGTTGTTGTTGGCGCACCACGCCGCCAGGTGCCGGACCTCCTCCCTGTAGGCCGACTCATTGTTGTTGTTGATGAGGCCCACTGCCGTTGTGTCGTCTGCAAACTTGATGATGGTATTGGAACCATGTACAGGCGTGCTGTCATAGGTGAACAGGGAGTAGAGGAGAGGACTCAGCACACAGCCCTGTGGAACACCAGTGTTTAGGGTGAGGGTTGAGGAGGTGCGATTGCCTAACCTAACATACTGGGGTCTGTTGGTTAGGAAATCCAGTATCCAGCTGCAGAGCGAGGTGTCGATGCCAAGCTCACCTAGTTTAGTGTTCAGTTTGGAGGGGATGATGGTGTTAAATGCTGAACTGAAATCGATGAACAGCATTCTCACATAGGTGTTGTTGTTGTCCAGGTGGGAGAGAGCAGAGTAAAGCGCTGTGGAGATGGCGTCCTCTGTGCTCCTGTTCTGGCGGTACGCAAATTGGATGTGGTCCAGTGTGGGTGGTAGGCAGGTTTTGAGATGAGCCAGGACCAGCCTTTCAAAACACTTCATGATGATGGGGCTGAGTGCAACAGGGCGGAAGTCGTTTAGGCTCGATGCAGTGGAATGCTTTGGCACTGGCACGATTGAGGTGAGTTTGAAGCATGTGGGTACGGCTGCTTGGGCCAGTGACAGGTTGAAGATGTCAGTCAGGACCCCAGTCAGCTGCCCAGCACAGGCCTTGAGCACGCGTCCGGGGATGCCATCAGGGCCAGCAGCCTTACGAGCATTGATCTTGCTTAGCGCAGCACACACGTCGGTGGGGGAGAGGGTGAGGGGCTGGTGGTCTGCAGGGGGCAAAGTCTTGATGGCCTCCGCCTCCTGGTTGTCCCTGTCAAAGCGGGCATAAAAGTAGTCAAGCTCATCCGGAAGGGAGGCGTCGCAGGTTGGGGGGGGGGGGTATTGGAGGGTTTGTAATCCGTAATGGCCTGGATGCCTTGCCACATGCATCGGGGGTCAGAGTTGTTGTTAAAGTACTCCTCAGTCCTTAGCTTGTGGTTGTGCTTGGCCCTCTTGATGCCCGTCTTTAGGTTGGCTCTGGATGAGCTGTAGTCTTGCGCATCACCTGATCTGAAGATAATGATAGAGCTCTGCTTTACAACCTCCAGGATTGTCCCCTCAGAGCACAAAGCAGCTGTTTGCCTGTGTGGCCCTCTAGTGGCTCCAAAGAAAAGAGCACTTCAATGAACAAAGATGAGAAGTCCTTTTACTGGATGTACAGATGGAGAGGTGCCTGTAAGGAACAGTGGCAGTCAGGTCAATTCGAAGCATACTGAATGTTCTTTCAAATCATTCTGATGGCTTTTGGAGAAAAATTTAAACTATTGGGGTTAAAATGGTGGCTAGATGCATCGCTGTCTTATTGATACTACCACTAGGATTTTCCAGGGTCATTTCTATATTCTAGTAAAGGGCTTTACAGACTTTAACAGCCCCTGAACAAGGTGAAAAATGACATTATACATGAAGGAGAACTAGCCTATGGAAAAGAGGTGGACACCTTCAGTATGTCCCAATGCCTGGTTCTACCTTCTGGTCACTCGGTGCAACAACACTCTTTACCTCTCGTGTCATGGACAACTTCAACAAGCTTCACTTTAGAAAAAAAGAGCTCACCCCAGTATGATAGTGTTACTGTTTTTTTAATTTTACAAAAGGTTAGTTCTCAAACACAAATAAAATCAAAGATACAGAACATTTTAAAAGATAAAGATAAGTTACAAAGCGAATCAGTTTCAAAAGCATATTTACAAAACAGAATTAAATATAGGAGTGCCGATACTACACAGCAGGTAATCCCGATAGGTCTGTAGGTCATCAGCAAGAAAATCAAATGCAAGCAGTCTGAAATGGAGCATACCAGTGATTATTGAAAAGAAGTCAAATATGTGAACAGGAAATAAAAGGGCCCTAACAAGAGAGTAAGAAGGATCATACATGACGAAGAACTGGCCTTAAAACAGCAAGAGAATAAAACAAATGAAATAGAAGCAGCGGTATCTTTGGAGTCGTGTGTTGAATGCATAGATATTCAGCAGCAGACTAGCTGGTCTTTACATCTGTTGTGATCTGCCCAAAACCAAAGAAATGAGCCACTTCCAATTTGAGTCTGTTCTACATTATACGGTAAGTTGCTTAAGGCAGGTACTCACATGATACACACTTCTTTACTGGGGACACACACACACACACACACACACACACACACACACACACACACACACACACACACACACACACACACACACACAAAAAGAAAAAAGACAAGGCATCAGGCCTTTTCTCCCAATCTCCCAAGAAAACTTGTGTGTAAATGAATGTTCCCAACTTTACCGCCATTTCTACATCACCTTATATTTTCTAGAAAAAAACAGCCATTTAGTTGAGGTACAGGTCTGATAAATCACATCTTTGATTTATAAACTTGTAAAAAAAATGCATTTAGTTAGTTTAGTAAACAATCGTTCTTTTCATTTCCTCTCATCAGCTAAGCAAACGCAATGGGCGGAAGCCTTTTATATTAGAGTCAACGTTATCAGTAGACTACAATTATCTGAGCTATTCAAACATCAAGGCTCCATCCATCATGGGGCTCAAATGGGAACTATTGTTATATTCTGCTAATTGAATTGGCGACCCAAGTAGAATTTCTTGCGACCCACTTGCAGGTCCCGACCCAGTGTTTTGGAACAGAAATAAAATACTTCTAACTAAAGTAGACAAGGCAGATTGGTACTAAAAGACCTAATGGTGTGACGGAGAATATTAGTGAATGTTTCCATTAAAGTCCATAAATCATTCCATGGTTCATCAGCCAATCAAAGCTGACATTAAACAAAACATGCTCTCCCACATAATCCCACTTTGATACTGCCAATTCTACATCCAGTAGATTGTGTTCCATAATGCACTCAGTTTAGCAGGGCACAATAACACACCTGCGGTCAATTAAATAAAGGCAGTTTAAAAGATGCTATGGTGTGAAATTATGAGCATTAATACAGCATCAAATGAGAAAGTGAGAATGGCTTTAACTAACGCTACAGACTGTCATTAGAGTCTGTAAATCCTTTCAATTATTTCCCTCATTCAACTCAGATAAAAAAAATAAAATCCTTTTGAATTTGAGGTCCAGTATTTTACTGATCACGCATCTGACAATAGGGTCTGCTATGTTGTTGCATATATTGGTTTTTCAGGGAGGACGATGGAAAAGAACGGCTTATCTTTTTCCACGCTGAGAGCTCTGGAGGAAATCCCTCAATCGTAGCTATGCTCTGAATTTAGCACCTTTAATGTCCAGCCTGTCTTCAAAAGGTTTAACTGCACAAACAAATGGCTCATTAATGATGAACCAGTATTGTACCAAACAACAAAGGATACACTGACTCTGTTTGAGTTGGGTGACCTTCACAAATGGAATGGACATTTCAGTTTGTAATTAATGTCGTAAATTGAAACAAAGCGCAACAAAATGACTTGGTTTTATTTCGTAAAAACATCATGGTTTGGCTTAAAATAACCATGTTTCTTATGTTATTTCAGTTACGCTCATGAATAAAAATAAGTCCACGTTGACTTTTGGTTTGGTGGGACGACTCCGGGAGGAGACAAGTTTCTCTCAAAAAGCTACTTGACAATGCAGTTTTGTTGTATGTGAATGTAATGTTTAGGCTGGACATTGACCTTAAATCAAATATTGTATCTTAGAACTAGCAAGTGTAATCCATCCCTGATGATTACTTCAAACAATAAAACTCTTTATATTTTGTTTAGGTTAGTGTCTTGTAAAAAATAGCATTTCCCTCACCTTCATTATGTTCAGATTAATATATATTCATTATGTTTAGATTTATACCCGAGAG
Source organism: Taurulus bubalis (assembly GCF_910589615.1). Lineage (NCBI taxonomy): Eukaryota > Metazoa > Chordata > Actinopteri > Perciformes > Cottidae > Taurulus > Taurulus bubalis. The sequence continues at coordinate 24,470,941 of NC_136593.1, read as the reverse complement.
CCTTTCCTCCTTCCAGTGCACGCAGTTCAAAACTGAAGTTTTGTTTGCATTGCGCCAGGCTTTGGGGTTGCTTAATGAATCCCGTTAATGATGCGATTGTGCAGCAGCTCCTGTTCATGGTTGTGCTGGGTGGGCTTCACCTCCTCGTCCGTCAGCCGAGCATTCTTCCTTATCTCCTCCAGGGAGTAGTCCTGGACCAGGCTGCCGTTCTCGAAAACAGTCACCAGCAGGTCCTGAGGAACGCAGAGCACACAGACAAACCGTTGAGTCCAGGGGAAAGAAGTTGAACGAACTGTTAAACACCGCTTTTAGTTTACAATGTGCCTGATTATTCTGTCCAGGTACAGTCGTTTGTCACGCTTGGTGAGCTTGAAGTGTTTAATAGAAGCTTTATTGCATTATGGGAATGTAGCATCCAACATTAAGAGCTCGACCCATAGCGACTGATAGTCCGTATATCTTAGCCTCTGCTGCCCCGATTATCACCACTCTTTTAGTATCGGTTTCTTGTGAGCTTCCCATCTTTAAGAAAGCATCACGCAACAATATATGAAACATCTTTATACTCAAAGTACAAGAGTCCCGTTTTCAAACACCTGATATCTGGCTATCCGTCAGTGAAAGCTCAAATACAGGACATTATAAATGGCTTCACAAGATCAACAGAATACATTGGAAGCCTGCAAAAATAAAATGGCTGGCTGAGGAATCACAAACAAGTAATATCATCAAGAGACGTTCAAGTAAGGATATCAAGAGGTACACGATGAGGAACCATCCTCATCGTGTACCTCTTGGTGGATCACAAGGATTGATCACCAAATAAACAAACGCACACAAAAAAGCCCAGGTTAGTTTGAGTTTGCTTAATAAACTACTTAAATACTTAGTCGTGTAATCAGCAGTTTCCAAAAAAACTCTTTCATTTCCTCTGGAAAAGAGACTGAGAAGTTCAGACATTTCCACAAAACAACCTTTCATAGTCACTTCATCCCAACTGCTGAGGTTAATTTAGATGTAAAGAGACAACAATGTTTAATAGATTAATTTGTGAGAAACAATAGAAAAGCAGTTGATTTCTGAGTGGAAAATGTAACTAAAGAAAAATGAGTATGGCCATATTAACAGGGGGCACTTGACCTCTCACCTCAAGATACGAGTGAAAATGGATCTACCAATACTCCAGTTAGCGAATGTGTTTTCCAAAAGGACATGCCCTCACTTTGCCCTCATGATTCTACTGACAGTGAGAGTTAAAGATGAAATGCTGGGACTAACCTCCTCAGGCTTGCCTGCCCCGCTCTCTATCGTCTCCAAGAAGCCATCAGAGTTTTTCCTCAGAGATAATCGACCCTTCTTTGACCCTTTGGACGGGTCGGTCACCGGCTGCTTGTACACGTCCATCTGGAAGAAGCAGAAGGAAATTACAATAAGTGAAATCACGTTGAAAAAACAAGCCTCTGGGAGGATCACTGCATCTGGGACACACGAGGAAGCACCTCTGGTCTTTTTATTCATTTTCAATCAACATGTCTACGACAGATGCACCAATTAATACAATGGAAAACGTGTTCATGCCGTGATAGGCGTGTGTCTCTGTAATACAGCACGGTAACACACGGTCAAGTACAGTAAGATGCACGCTTGGCATTTGTGTTCATGTTGGTGCCCTCAAATGTCTGAAATGAATTAGTGAAATATTGTGATCACTAAACAGCTTTTTAGAGAGGGAGATTTCTGATGACTATGTCATCCACTGCATTACAGAACTTTATTAAACACCTTTGTTGAACGCTAGATTATGTCTTTCTACGGTCTGTTATAATAAAATCATTTTTGTAATCAATACTTTGTGTCAAATCATTGATTGATTTCGATGATGTACAGGTCATTATTATCATAAAAATATAAATGGGACTGTAATTGTATATCTTGTTTCTAGTTCTATGACCATCAAAAGCATTTTAACCCTATGTGTCATCATTCACTCATTCATACACTGATGGCAGTCTGCCATGCATGTGCCACCTGACCATCACAACTATCTAACATTCACACCCATTTCACAACAATGACCGGTTATCTCTCACAGGGAAGTATGGTAGGTCAAAGTTGAACCAGGGCGTAGTCTACTTCCTGAGGCTGACTTAAGATCAAGTTTTAAATCAGACTTAAAAAGTCTGTAAAAGTGCACAATTAGCTGGATGATGACGACTAGTTATTCAAGACAACTGCATCCAACATTAAGTATCAATTCTAAAACTACACTCAACAAGACGACTGACCCTGAAGTTGTAATTCCACCGTTTGGCCCAGGACCCCCAAACTAATAGAGAGATGGAGCAGGGTTATACTATATATATATATATTGTACTACAATTGTGTTTTATATTAAACTGGGCCTATATAGCATACCTTGTTATTGTGCAATCAATACTACAGTGTAAAAAATCACAGCCCTGTTTAGTGATGTCCATTTACTTCTTCTCTTTAACTCAAAGAGCTCTGACAAGTTTTAGATTGTGTACTTAACTGTTAAAGTTAGTTTAATGTACAGTAATGTCTTGTGTTTATTTTTTTAGATTTGTTAGAGTAAATTTAACTTGGGTCTTTAAGTTAGTGGGGTGGACAAAAATAAATGCTGACATGTTTGAGTTTGAGGATCTTTCTTAAAACATGGCCAGGTTGAAGCCTGGTCATAATGTAATATATAAATACTGCAGATAAGTGTGGAAGCCCATTTCCGTCCAGAAAAGAACAAAATAAGCTGTGATCATATAAATATTCCCATGCTAAATCCTAATTATGAGATATAAAGTCGACATTCGAGGACAATGCTCGGTTGTCTCGGCTGACCCGCCTCTTCAATGTCGCATCGGGAACAGGTGTTCAAGATTAACTGTATTTAATTAACTGGTTTTGTCCGCGTGCGTGAGGCAGCTGTGTGTAGGTGTGGCCTTCAGGGCCCAGTTGGACTAACTAGGAAAACAACATTTCGATCGCTTCGCCTCTCTGTCACATTCTTTTAAGGGTCTCTTTTTAAAGAATATAAACGGAACAGTTTACTGTCAAATCCTCTCCCTGTTCGTGAGGTGGTGTTGAGACGCCGCGAGGACAAGACTGAACTATAAGTAGGTGACTCTGTAGATGCCTGTTCAATATACTACTAACGTCAATGCATACTTGATAAAACGCTCTTGTTGTCAGTCTGATATTTAAGTCATACATCGTTGTCTGGTGTCAAGTCGATTTGAGACCAGTTTACTCTTCATACAGTGGGTCAGTGAAACGTGCAGACAGTGTTTACACCCAGCTCGACCGCCGCAGTCAGCTGTGGGAAAGTGTGATCCGCTCAGATTAACTTGTGATAAAACACTGTGTGCTGTCTGACATCGCTAATGTTTTATATTCAAGACTACGGTCATGCATCTCTATCATCATAACGATATTATACCCTGTGCAGCACGCATTCGTCCAGATTAAACATGATTGTTAACTGTCATTGTGTTGGATAAAGGCCTTCAGTGAATCACACAGTTTGCGTGTCTTTTTAAACATTATGACGGAGAGGCTTTCTGCAGCATTCATTTAGGATTGCTACAGATTATCACGAAAAGTTATCCATCTTCATCAAGAAAATATCACTTGTTTACTGGCGACAAAAATACAATATAAAATGATGGTTCTGTCAAGAGTCGAACGCTATAACCTTTTAACCATTTCTTATTTTCAATATGTTTTTTGTTTTTCATTTAACTATCCGGTTGAGTGTGTGAATTTGATCTTAATTAGGCATTTTTATTTCGTGGTATTTCCTCAATCTGTTTCTGCGGTAATGACCTCTCACGCGTCTTCTTCTGAGCTCCTAGGCTTCCGTAGTCCCGTTTACTCCTCACAATTAGATATTATGCATTGCTGAAGGTAAATTGTGTGGGAAATTATGTCGCACTATTTGGTTATATTCTCCAAAAATGTAACCGGTTATGTTACACACGGTTATGGTCGCTAATACGATCACGGTGTCCAGCTGTTGCGTGTCATTTAGACCGTGAACATGAATGTTTTGTGGCTTTTTGATTGAGCCTCGTGGCGCCATTTGCATTACATCGCACCGCCACTACATAGTTATATTTTCTCAGTGTAATTCTGTGTTTTTTTCGTGTTTAGGAAGCGGGTGTGCAGAAGAGTGAGAGACCAGAAACCAATGTGTTTTATTTTCGTCTCCAGGTATGCGTTTTCCTTTCTTTTTTTTTATGTTATAATTTTCGCCACTAGCTCTTGCAGTTGCTTATTTTGTCCACTTGGTGTTGCTGTTTCCCCTTGTATATTACGATTCATGGTTTTGGAAATAATGGTTGTAATTTAAGTTTAATGTACATGTTAAAGTCTAAGACAATGATACTCTGCATTGCTGAGGGAAGCGGATGTGCAGAGAGACCAGAAGACAATGTGTGTGTTTTATTGTCGTCTGCAGGAGAAAATAAATACAGGAAAATCATCGTTGACTTCTTCCATGCCCTTTTCCACATCTGTAATATATGTTGAATAGAGTAACACTCACTCGTGGCAAAATATGAACATGATATTTTGGGAATTCTTTTAGTTGGTGTTTAAAATCCTCTGTTGTTGGGCAGTAGCTGGCAGTAAGTTTTCGTATTTGTTTGAGATGTTCTCTCTCCTCTCCCCTCCAGTTTCGACCTCGTGGCACACAGAGGAGGACCGGCGTCCGTCCATCGACCGGTCCATCCTGCCCACAGCGCCGCACTCGGCTCGTGAGCCCAACGTGGACCGGTCCCGACTGCCCCGCAGCCCACCTTACATGGCCTTCCTGGGAAACCTGCCCTATGATGTCAGTGAGGAATCCATCAAAGACTTCTTCCATGGCTTGGCACACATATACATATAAATAATATATATATATATTAGGGCTGGGCAAAGTTGAAAAAAATTAACTCATTAATCGCATGATTCTTCTGCGATTAATCGCATTATGCGCCAAATTCAATAATGAAGTAAATCCTAGTGTATTGCACCCTTTTATTTTAAAGTAATGTTATCAGAACAATATAGCAGGCACTCTGGAGCAACAGCAAGTTAACAACAGTATATAAATCAAAAATATATGCTAGGTAAGAAAAAAAAGATGTATTTTATTTTTGTGATATGACTGGTCATTCAATTAAATATTGTATTTATTTTCAGATGTTAGACTATTTTATTTTAATGTAAAACAGCTTAATATCATGCTGAAAAAGAAACATTTGTCTTTTATCAGGGAACAACATAAACAGTCTGTTCAGTAGTAAGGGTCCCTGTGAGGGACAAGCCACTCCTTCTTTTGTCCATGTTCAGTTTGTTGCTTACCTTTTTTAAAGATGTATGTTAAAGAACAGAAATTGATTAACTTTATACAAAAGCAATCAGTGCTTTTGATCTTGTTCAGTTTTTCTTACTCTGTGAGAAAAGTCCAGTCTGTGTTGGCTTGAACAAGTGCACTGAAGTCTGGTTGAATGAGGTGGAGATGTTAAGGACAGCTGACGGGTATCTCAGCAGCGCGATTAATGTTCACTCTGGACGCGGAGAGCGAGGCTCCTGTGAGGCGGAGCGCTCTGTGAGGCGGAGCGGCTCGCGGCAGCACCTGCTGAGCAGTGAGCACAGACACTACAGAACAATACGTGCGTCAGTCTGTTGGCAACAAGCCGGTCTGTGAGGCTGTAGAAGCACGCGCGCAAATCGCCTTCAAAGTAAAAGCAGTGCTGTTGTATTCCATTTCTGGCGTGCATCTTTTTTATTTTTTGATTGACCTCACGCGGGCCGGACTGGGAGAGCCGTAAGATGCCCAGGTCTGAACTACGCCGTCTGGGAGAGATTTAAAGTGCAGCACCTGTGTGCAGCAGCATTAAGCCCCTCCCAATGCAAAAAAAAAAGTGTTGACGCATGATCAAATAATTAACGGCGTTAATAGTTTGCTGCTTTAATGCGTTTTTAACGCTTCAACTCTTTGGCAAGGGAACAAACAGTGAAACAGTCTTTGTTGCTCTTTGCAGGCAGGAGCCTTAAATGATGACCTGAACATCCTGTGAAACTAGTTTGTTTAGTCCACATTAAATTTCATCTGTAATTTAAATATTTATCTCTGAAGTATTTTCCCAGTTCACCCAACCGACACGTCTTGAACTGACACGGTAACTCCGGCTTGCTTGTTATGCTTTGTGACTCTTTTGCGGTGTCATTATTATTATTAATGTTTATACAAGCAATGTGTATAAATTTTTTTTTTTTTTTTTTTACAAGAGCACAGTGAATTAAAGAAGAAAAAGTTATTTGTAGGCAGACCAGGTCCCTTAAAATAATATATTTGCTGTAAGTCAATGTAATTATTGATGCATTCACTTCATCACTTTAATGTTGCTGCTGTTAAAGGTGGATTTAATTTGAACTACTTTAATTATGTATTACTTGATAATAAATAAATAATTATTCATTAGTTGATTTATATTTTGTATTAAGAATTAGAATCTTAAAAGTAACCTAATTATATTGTTAAATAAATGTAGTGATGTTATAAATACAATATTTCCGTTTATAGATGTATAAAATGAAATTACTCCAGTAAAGTACAAGCAACTCAAACTAATCCAAAGTGCTGAAGTAGCCTAGTATATCTGAAACTCAAATACATTTTTAATTTTAGGGTAAAGGAAAACATGCATGACAAACATTTCCATTTTCTCAATTCTAAAGTCGATCAATTTCTTCCATATTTTTAATTTGCACACTGTCTCCTGATCTTGTGTGGGTGAACTGCTGGTCCCAGATCAGTGCCTTCTGTTTTCACATGTGGTTCTGTCCCCACCTTCACCAGATCAATGCGTTGCGTCTGCCTCGAGAGCCCAGTAACCAGAGAGGCTGAAGGGCTTTGGTTATGCTGAGTTTGATGATGTGGACTCTCTCCTGAGGTGAGAAGATGCAACAGTAACCTGGTTTTATATTGGTTGCTTTTTTATTTAACTACAGGGTTCTTACGGTCATGGAAAACCTGGTAAAAGTTCTTGAAAATAAATTAAATCCCAAACGTTTTGGAAAAGTCATGGAAATGTGTTATATTCATGTGTTCATGATGTTCATTTATGCTGAGTTTGAAATAATTAATATGCTTTATAAAGAAAGATGCTCAAAATATAAGCAGGCATACACACAGGCATCAATATAAATGTTTATTCATTTAATCAAACTATTGTCTCATTCATTTGTGTCATTTAAGGTATACTGTATCCTTTTGAATTCTCATTTTTGGTATAAATACTACATTTTCTCACTTTTTCATGTATACACCGAGATTTCACTAAATGTTTGGTCATGGAAATCCATTGGTCAAAATGTGTATGAACCCTGTTGAGTTATCTTTGGAAAACTGCTAAGCTATTTGCGAAGCAAGTACCAAACACTGACGCTGTACCTTCATTTTTGTAAAATTAAACCATTTCACTGATTTGATCTTCTCAGGGGTGAAGGAACGATTGCTGATCGGCTGAAGGTCTCACCGTTTGGATTCCGCAGGATATTGAACTTCATTAAGGATGAGTATGGAAATCCACCTATTATCATCACAGAAGTTATTCATAGTGGCTACCACTATGAAAAATACCTCAACCAGGTGCTTAAGAGTATCAAACCACAACTTTCATGGTATGTTTTAAGAGAGACCATTGACAATATCTCATGTAATGTATCTCTGAGAAATGATTGCAGTGGATTGGATCATAGCAATCTTGCCGTTTTCACAGAATAATTGTCATGTTCAAACCAAGATACCGAATATCTTTTACTTAAGAATCTCAAGTGTATTTGCAATCCTAAAGGTTTTCATTTACTCCTCCTTGCTCACTTGCTAGTTAACGTGGATATCCGGGGTTACACAGCGTGGTCCCTGATGGGCAACCTAGAGTGGGCCACACGATTTGGGCTTTTCTGCGTCAATCACTCGGACCCCAAATTGCCTCGAGTGGCCAAGACTTCTGTTACACTCTACTCCCATCATCAACTGCAAAGGATTCCAGACCCCATGCATGCTTGAACACCGTGCCTGAAGGTAAATTGATGCAACCAGTAGCTTTTTTTTTTAAAGCTCACCAATTAAAATGTAATTCGTGCAAAAACCTAAGTAAAAGAAAACAATAAGTTGTATGAGGGATAAACCCTTTACACTGTATATACAGAGGACAAATAATCCCATAAAATGCAGCAAGGCCGAGATCCTCCCCGTGGCACTGCAGTGGCAGGTTTCAGTCAGGTGTCGGGACAGTGGCAAGCAAACGGCACTCGTTCGACACCCGTCAAGAAGCCCAAGCTGAGTGGGTGGAGTAGGGCTGCACGATTATGGCCAAAATCCTAATCCCTACTATTTTGATCAATATTGAGATCACTATTATTTATCACGATGATTCATTAATTTTAGGGACATCTTTTTATTCCGCTTTCACGTTTAAATGTACACTGCTTCCACTTCCATTGTTGTGCTACATTCCAGCTAATATACAAATCTTTGCATCAGACTGGTCCTTATCACAGTGCATCTCTTAGAAGAAAAATATTAATAAAATAGTGTACACACTTTTTACACAAAATTAAATCAACAGAGCACTGCTTTCACTTCCATGTTGTGCTACATTCCAGCTAATGTACACGTCTTTGCATCAAAATGAAACTTATACTGTGACATCCCTTTTTATTTCCCCTGACGTTTTTCATACAGTGCAGGTAATGCCTGTTTGGAGAAATAATTGCGTGAGGGGATCACGTATCTTGTCTACTGTCTTGACCATTTTTCTGAAGCCTTCACTCCTCACAGTATTTATTGGACACATGTCAGTGTCTTTGGGAGGTGGATGGATTCGCTGCCGCGCTATGCAGGGTCGCTGTTATGGTTTTCTGGGTTGACGTTGGACATGGACGGAGATACGTTAGCTTTAGCCTTAATGCCTTCGTTGTACTGTGTTTTGTGGTGTTTTTCAGGTGGTTGAACAAGTTGGTTGTATTGCTATGCGGACACAACTCTAATGCACTCTGTGCACATGATTTGTTCTTGGTTAACATCGCTTACCCTAAATCCCAAAAGCTTCGAGTCAATAGATTATGATCCTTTTCGAGGGACTAGCTTGTCGCCTTCTGCTCCTGACATTTTATTTACTTTTCACGCGACACCTGCGACCGTCTGCTCTCTGTTCTGTTGTCTGTCTCTCTCTACTCTTCTACTAATACCGGAGTCGACTGCAGACGGAGCCTTTTTTGAGGCTGTCGCTGCAGGGTGTGCGCGCATGACACCTCCCATCTCGTTCTCCCCTGGTGGTTGGCTGACTGTTAGTTGAGGAAGCGCTTGATTTGATATGTAGTAGAGCACGCATTGTGGCAGCCAAAATCGTGATCGCAACTACAATGCAATTAATTGTGCAGCCCTAATGCCGTGTTCACACCAAAACAGTTGCGAAAGCCAATCAGTGTTGAGAAGCTCCGCCCGGCATCACCGTCGTTACTGAATCAAACTGCTGGTCCGCTGAAGGAGCGCTGGAAGCGGCTTCATTCAGACACTCGTCCTGGAGGAGTCGGAGCTGTGTGTGACTACGGATAATGTTATGAACCCAGACACGGGGGTGGTTGATGTTCCGACGTGTGTGGGACTTCCTCAACAAGTATAAAGCAGAACTAGTTGTCATTTACCTGGTGGCAAATTGGCATCACACTTTTCTGCTCAAGCTGCGTTCACACCAAACGCGTTGCGAATGTTACTCGTGCCTGAAAGGGGGCGTGGCTTATCTCCGTAAAAACAGTTACCGTTGCCGCCATCCACCATGGAAATAGCCACTAGTTCTGTTATATACTTGTTGTGTAAATTCCACATACGTCGGAACATCGAACTCCATCGTGTCTGGGTTCATAATATTGTCCGTAGTCCCACAACAGCGTCTGAATGACGGCCTCTTCCAGCGCTACTTCAGGCGGACCAGCAGCAGTTTGATTCAGCAACGGCGGTGATGACGGGCGGAGCTTCTCAACACTGATTGGCTTACGCAACTCAGCGTCACGAAAATTTCAAATCTTACGAATTCGCGCTGCGTCATTTGTGCCACCCGGCGGAAAATTTGCTTTTCCGCAACCTCGTGCGTTGGCTTTGCTTGTAATCTACTCGCGCATCAAATTTGCAATGTGTTTGGTGTGAACGCAGCATGACAGAAGCCTGTAAGCTCGCTGCCAACAAAACGGTTAACATTTACACGAGGGCTGCAACAACGAATCGATAAAAATCGATTATCAAAAGTGTTGGCAACAAATTTCATTATCGATTCGTTGTGTCGCGAGATTATTGCGGCAGTCATAAAATCGCGGAGGGGAAAAAAAAAGAGCAGAGGAGAGCAACTGGCCGCCAGCGTGTCTGAGATTGGAGTGAGAGACTGAGAAACGTTGAGGTCGTGATCTCAGCAAAAATCTAACATCTTGGATGTGTCGAGTCTTAATATAAAGCAGATAAAGCAGGGTATGCTAAAGCCAATTACAGTATAAAAAAAACGGTGTATAGAGAGCAAAAATGTAATAATAATAAAAGCGTCAGCTAAATGAAATGTAGAATCACAGAGGCCTTGTTGACATCATCTGGAAAGCCCATTACTCACTGACTTTGCTAGAAGCCATACTGATCCCTAAAACTATCTGTGTTTATGAAATGTGAGGCTCACACTAACACTTCTGATCCCATTTCAACAGGTGATGCTGCTGCGGCTTGAAGAGAGGCTTATTTGGGTTCCTCTTTCCAGCTCATAACACGTATGCTAGATGGGCCTTCAGAAATATCTTTCACTTATGATGTTAACGTATTGCCAGCCATCGGCTCCCCCAGAGTGAAGGGTTGGGCCTCATCTGGTGCACTTTAAAAAATGATGTCAGACAATTGACAAGTGCTCTCTTCCACTGTTAGGCTAAATTAGCTCACAGAGAGCAGAGATAACTTAACAAAAGGGGGATATGTATATGTAATTTATTGTAAAGATAATATATCCACATTTTGTACAGTTTTTAGTAACGCTACACTAAAAGACAGCAAATTATCAGTGATATAACATGGAAGGAGATTAAATCTACATACTTGGGTAACTGTCCAAAGCAGGTTGAACGCTGATTGGCTGACGCAACTATGACTCGCGAGTTTTTTTTCAGCAGAGTTGGGATATTTCAACTCGCCCCTCTGTTCGCGCCGTGTCCTTCGCTCTGTTCGCCCCGCGTCAAACGTGCTATTTGCGCCGCCTCAAACGAGTCTATTGCGTCGCCCGGCGGAGAACTTGCGCCACGTTTGGCGTGAACACGGCATAAGTATGTTGCGTTATAAAGAATTTGGTAGACAAACACTAGACGTCATTCCTCCAACAAACTGTTACCTTCCAAAGAATCACACTTTCACTGATTGCTTTGAATCACTAGACACAATTTAGGCAGTAAATAAACTGATAAATAAAGGCTACATGGAACACAACAGTGCTGTAATACAACGTCACAATAAAGGGCTGAATTCAATCTTTACTAATTATTAGGCCTACTTTAAGTCGTAGGTACTCAACTTGGTGAATGCCAACGTTTTCACTTTTTTTTTCATGTTTTTTTTCACATGACACTGACAAGTGGTTATGCCGAAATGTTATGTTTGTTTTTTAAATAAAAGTCAAATAATATCTCCACTTGTCCTCTCCTTATAGGTGTCAGTCGGTGCCACGAGCTGCCAGTGCCAATTTAATTTTTGCAAATTTTATAGAATGTGTCTAAAACTCTGAACTATTTTTCTGGCTCAGATCTCTTAACCATTTGTGGCGAAAGAGCTCTGTTCATTCAATTGAATTATTCCATGTATCTGTTTTTAATAAAGGCTTAAAGACATTTCAGTATTTCACTACGTTTAATTTCCATAACACCGAAGGAATGCTGTTCGCTTACCGCTGTTCTGACTGACACGTGCCTAAAATGTCGCTTTCTTTCATGGAAAACAACATTCAGTGGTTGTAGACATTTAGATGTTGTGTGTATCATCAGGTTTTCTGTTCCCACATTTAAGATGTGAGAACATGTGTTTAGATTTACTGTCTATATTATTGTGTCTTTTCTACAGCAACGAGCGCGGCCATCACACCCACGCCCCCTAACAACACTGAGATTCCTGCGTACGAAGCGCTCTACAAATGCTGAGACCGGATTCGCCACCACATTTGTTCTGCAGTTTTAATATTAGCTAATACATTTTACATGCTGCAGTAAAATTAGTGATTTATATGTAGGGCTAAATGTGATGTACAGTTCTTTTTATAAATATATAAACTGTTTGTGTTCCTGATATATTGTTTGAGTTGCATTTCTGAGTATTTCCTTTAGCAATTTGTGTTAATGGTGTCTGTGAACTGCAAAGTCAATAATATGAAAGCTTAATTCCAAGGTAAATTAACTAAATGAACATTTAGGATCTCAAAAAAAGAATTTAGATATTTGCTGTAACCTCAAGATTGTGGAGCTTTGAGCCAAGACTGTAACCCCTTCAACCACACATTTGTAAGTCGTCATTAGTGTGATAAACTGGTATAAAAGAATATTTTTAAACATCCAAATCATTCAGTTTTGTTGAACATTTCTTATCAGGATCAGTTTGAGTAATTCCTTGGAAATGGTCCACAACAGTACAATGTACTGTTACTTTAATTAGACTCTGGTAGGTGGCAACTTATTAACTGTTCCATGAATGAAGTTGTTCAAATACATCGTTAGGACATGTCTTGTGTATGAGATGCTGCTGGAGTTTCTGCAGAGACACGTGAAGATCCATCCGTCTATCATCCCTCGGTAGCTCACGCAGGTACGCAAGCACGCGCGTACGTCAAAGTCATGGAATCAGAACGGCGAATTCTACCGAGACTATATAAAGCATGCAGATTCTCTAAATCGTTCCTTCGCACTTCAACTTCACAAGAGTCAACCTGCGAATTTTTTTCTGCTGCAAAGCTGAAATCTTTTGAAAACCTGATCGCCTAAAAACCTTCTGGAGAACCAACGTTTGAAGAACCGACCTGAAGAAAACCGAAAACACACCTGCTGACTGAGAATCTCGCTGAGGACCACCTGCTGACCAGAGTTTCACAGTAGCTTATCAACTTTTTAAGGTAAGAAATATTATCATTTCATGTCAAATGTGTTTATTTATGTTTCTTACATGCTCAAAGGGGTGTAAAATCAGTAAATTAATGTTAAATGTTGAATAGAAGGATCGTCATAAATGGAACGTTGGGCTTTTTCTTGGCAAAAAAAAGGTTTGAGGTCACTTGACGTTTTTTCGGTTTAAAATAATAATTATACAGTCAAACCGGAATATTTTTAGCACAAAATGTGTGGAATGTGTCAACACTTGCATCGTGATAGAGAAATACAGTTATTTTTGTTTGCGGGGCTCATATTTTCCAAATTTGCCGTCGAAAATGTGGAAAAAAGATGGCCGCCGTGCCGTTTCTGTCCGTGACGTCACTAAGTCTGCAGCGTTGAAACTACAATTTTCCAAAGATGGACTACAAAAGACCGCATAGATACTTCGTCCATGTTCTTACAGTGTTGGTTCATGCAGACGACATGAACAACACGGTTCATAGTATTGTAACGACCCTGGGGCAGGAAAGCTACGAGACGTTAGCTTGCTTTAGGTGTGTTTATTAAGGAAACAACCGAACAGGCTACTGTGGGCCGTAGCCTACGCCAAAACAACAGTAAACACCGTGAAAACCTCTCAACATGCTTCACCTCTGCTCCCGGTCATAGACTCGCTGTCAAAACGGCTCATAACACCACAACAACATCCCACCTCACTCGCTCTGCCAATCCCAGGCATGCTCATAGGTAGCTACCATGACTGACAGGCTTCACAGCTACACAGCTCATGAGACGTTCACTGACCTGAAATAGAAATTAAAGAAGGAATATAAAGTGAAAACAAGGGATTGCCACGGAGTACAAAGCTACTGAACTGTCTGTCTCTCTCTCCCCCATCAGGGTGTGAACCCCAACAGCTGTGAGATTATTTATATATCATGGAAGTGGGGACTTTCTAATACATGTTTTCCTCCTCAGCCACTGAGCGCACTGCCGAGATGCTTCCCTACTACCCGGTTGGCACTGGCGGTGGGGACTGGCTTCAGGAGGCTCAGCCTCCTACAGGTAAGGGAAATAGCGAGCAGCAGTTCCCTCCACCTTATTACTGGGGGGAACAAGGCCCTGCTGCTCCTTTTCCTTATGTTACTTTCGCTGCTCCTGATGCTTTTCTCCTTGCTTTCCAACCTGATGCTCCTCCTTTCGCTGATCCTCCTTTCGCTGCTCCTGATGCTCTTCTTCTTGCTTTCCAACCTGATGCTTCTCCTTTTGCTGCTCCTCCTTTCGCTGCTCCTCCTTTCGCTGCTCCTGATGCTCTCCTTCTTGCTTTCCAACCTGATTCTCCTCCTTTCGCTGCACCTGATGCTCTCCTTCTTGCTTTCCAACCTGATGCTCCTCCTCCTTTCGCTGCTCCTGATGCTCTCCTTCTTGCTTTCCAACCTGATGCTCCTTTTTTCGCTGCTCCTGATGCCCTCCTTGCTTTCCAACCTGTTCCTCCTCCTTTCGCTGCTCCTGATTCTCTCCTTCTTCCTTTCCAACCTGACGCTCCTCTTTTCGCTGCACCTGATGCTCTCCTTCTTGCTTTCCAACCTGATGCTCCTCCTCCTTTCGCTGCTCCTGATGCTCTCCTTCTTCCTTTCCAACCTGATGCTCCTCTTTTCGCTGCTCCTGATGCCCTCCTTGCTTTCCAACCTGTTCCTCCTCCTTTCGCTGCTCCTGATGCTCTCCTTCTTGCTTTCCAACCTGATTCTCCTCCTTTCGCTGCACCTGATGCTCTCCTTCTTGCTTTCCAACCTGATGCTCCTCCTCCTTTCGCTGCTCCTGATGCTCTCCTTCTTCCTTTCCAACCTGACGCTCCTCTTTTCGCTGCTCCTGATGCCCTCCTTGCTTTCCAACCTGTTCCTTCTCCTTTCGCTGCTCCTGATTCTCTCCTTCTTCCTTTCCAACCTGACGCTCCTCTTTTCGCTGCACCTGATGCTCTCCTTCTTGCTTTCCAACCTGATGCTCCTCCTCCTTTCGCTGCTCCTGATGCTCTCCTTCTTCCTTTCCAACCTGATGCTCCTCTTTTCGCTGCTCCTGATGCCCTCCTTGCTTTCCAACCTGTTCCTCCTCCTTTCGCTGCACCTGATGCTCTCCTTCTTGCTTTCCAACCTGATGCTCCTCCTCCTTTCGCTGCTCCTGATGCTCCTCCTCCTTTCGCTGCTCCTGATGCTCTCCTTCTTCCTTTCCAACCTGACGCTCCTCTTTTCGCTGCTCCTGATGCCCTCCTTGCTTTCCAACCTGTTCCTTCTCCTTTCGCTGCTCCTGATTCTCTCCTTCTTCCTTTCCAACCTGACGCTCCTCTTTTCGCTGCACCTGATGCTTTCCAACCTGATGCTCCTCCTCCTTTCGCTGCTCCTGATGCCCTCCTTCTTCCTTTCCAACCTGATGCTCCTCTTTTCGCTGCTCCTGATGCCCTCCTTGCTTTCCAACCTGTTCCTCCTCCTTTCGCTGCACCTGATGCTCTCCTTCTTGCTTTCCAACCTGATGCTCCTCCTCCTTTCGCTGCTCCTGATGCTCTCCTTCTTCCTTTCCAACCTGACGCTCCTCTTTTCGCTGCTCCTGATGCCCTCCTTGCTTTCCAACCTGTTCCTCCTCCTTTCGCTGCTCCTGATGCTCTCCTTCTTCCTTTCCAACCTGACGCTCCTCTTTTCGCTGCTCCTGATGCCCTCCTTGCTTTCCAACCTGTTCCTCCTCCTTTCGCTGCTCCTGATGATCTCCTTCTTGCTTTCCAACCTGATGCTCCTCTTTTCGCTGCTCCTGATGCCCTCCTTGCTTTCCAACCTGTTCCTCCTCCTTTCGCTGCTCCTGATGCTCTCCTTCTTCCTTTCCAACCTGACGCTCCTCTTTTCGCTCCACCTGATGCTCTCCTTCTTGCTTTCCAACCTGATGCTCCTCCTCCTTTCGCTGCTCCTGATGCTCTCCTTCTTCCTTTCCAACCTGACGCTCCTCTTTTCGCTGCTCCTGATGCCCTCCTTGCTTTCCAACCTGTTCCTCCTCCTTTCGCTGCTCCTGATGCTCTCCTTCTTCCTTTCCAACCTGACGCTCCTCTTTTCGCTGCACCTGATGCTCTCCTTCTTGCTTTCCAACCTGATGCTCCTCCTCCTTTCGCTGCTCCTCATGCTCTCCTTCTTCCTTTCCAACCTGACACTCCTCTTTTCGCTGCTCCTGATGCCCTCCTTGCTTTCCAACCTGTTCCTCCTCCTTTCGCTGCTCCTGATGCTCTCCTTCTTCCTTTCCAACCTGACGGTCCTCTTTTCGCTGCACCTGACTCTCCCCTTCTTGCTTTCCAACCTGATGCTTCTCCTTTCGCTGCTCCTCCTTTCGCTGCTCCTGATGCTCTCCTTCTTGCTTTCCAACCTGATTCTCCTCCTTTCGCTGCACCTGATGCTCTCCTTCTTGCTTTCCAACCTGATGCTCCTCCTCCTTTCGCTGCTCCTGATGCTCTCCTTCTTGCTTTCCAACCTGATGCTCCTCTTTTCGCTGCTCCTGATGCCCTCCTTGCTTTCCAACCTGTTCCTCCTCCTTTCGCTGCTCCTGATGCTCTCCTTCTTCCTTTCCAACCTGACGCTCCTCTTTTCGCTGCACCTGATGCTCTCCTTCTTGCTTTCCAACCTGATGCTCCTCCTCCTTTCGCTGCTCCTGATGCTCTCCTTCTTCCTTTCCAACCTGACGCTCCTGATGCCCTCCTTGCTTTCCAACCTGTTCCTCCTCCTTTCGCTGCTCCTGATGCTCTCCTTCTTGCTTTCCAACCTGCTCCTCCTCCTTTCGCTGCACCTGATGCTTTTCTCCTTGCTTTCCCACCTGCTGCTCCTCTCGCTTTCCCTCCTGCTTCTCCTCCTCCTTTCGCTACCCCTTGTGTTTTTCCTCCTGCTGCTCCTTGTCCTCCTCCTGTTCCTCCTCCCCTTGCTTCCACACCTGCTGCTCCTTCTTTTGCTTCCACACCTGCTGGTCCTTGTCCTCCTGCTGCTCCTCCCGCTTTTCCTCCTGCATTCCCACCTGCTTCTCCTCCTACTTTTGCTCCCCCTTGTGTTTTTCCTCCTGCTGCTCCTTGTCCTCCTCCTGCTCCTCCTGCTTCCACACCTGTTGCTCCTTGTCCTCCTCCTGCTCCTCCTGCTTCCACACCTGTTGCTCCTTGTCCTCCTGCTGCTCCTCCCACTTTCCTTCCTGCATTCCCACCTGCTTCTTCTCCTTTCGTTACCCCTTGTGTTTTCCCTCCTGCTGTTCCTTGTCCTCCTCCTGCTTCCACACCTGCTGCTCCTCCCGCTTTCCCTCCTGCATTCCCACTTGCTTCTTCTCCTCCTTTTGCTACCCCTTGTGTTTTTCCTCCTGCTGCTCCTTGTCCTCCTCCTGCTGCTCCTCCTGCTTCCACACCTGCTGCTCCTCCTCCTGCTTCCACACCTGCTGCTCCTTGTCCTCCTGCTGCTCCTCCAGCTTTCCCTCCTGCATTCCCATCTGCTTCTCCTCCTCCTTTCGCTACCCCTTGTGTTTTTCCTCCTGCTCCTTGTCCTCCTCCTGCTGCTCCTCCTGCTTCCACACCTGCTGCTCCTTGTCCTCCTGCTGCTCCTCCCGCTTTCCCTCCTGCATTCCCACCTGCTTCTCCTCCTCCTTTCGCTACCCCTTGTGTTTTTCCTCCTGCTGCTCCTTGTCCTCCTCCTGCTGCTCCTGCTCCTCCTGCTTCCACACTTGCTGCTCCTCGCCCTCCTGCTGCTCCTCGTCCTCCTGCTGCTCCTCCTGCTTTTCCTCTTGCATTCCCACCTGCTGCTCTTCCTCCTTTCTCTACCCCTTATTTTTGTACTCCTATTGCTCCTCTTGCATTCCCATCTGCTGCTCCTCGTCCTCGTCCTCCTGCTTTTCCTCTTGCATTCCCACCTGCTTCTCCTCCTCCTTCCCCTTGTTTTTTCCCTCCTGCTGTTCCTCTTCCTGCTGCTCCTCCTGCTTTCACACCTGCTGCTTCTCATCCTCCTCCTGCTGCTCCTCCTGCTTCCACACCTGCTGCTCCTTGTCCTCCTGCTGCTCCTCCCGCTTTCCCTCCTGCATTCCCACCTGCTTCTCCTCCTCCTTTCGCTACCCCTTGTGTTTTTCCTCCTGCTGCTCCTTGTCCTCCTCCTGCTGCTCCTCGTCCTCCTACTGCTCCTCCTGCTTTTCCTCTTGCATTCTCACCTGCTTCTCCTCCTCCTTCCCCTTGTTTTTTCCCTCCTGCTGTTCCTCTTCCTGCTGCTCCTCCTGCTTTCACTCCTGCTGCTCCTTGTCCTCCTCCTGCTGCTCCTCCCGCTTTCCCTCCTGCATTCCCACCTGCTTCTCCTCCTCCTTCCCCTTGTTTTTTCGCTCCTGCTGTTCCTCTTCCTGCTGCTCCTCCTGCTTTCACTCCTGCTGCTCCTTGTCCTCCTCCTGCTGCTCTTCCTCTTGCTGCTCCTCGCCCTCCTGCTGCTCCTCCTGCTTTTCCTCTTGCATTCCCACCTGCTTCTCCTCCTCCTTCCCCTTGTGTTTTTCCTCCTGCTGCTCCTCTTCCTCCTGCTGCTCCTCCTGCTTCCACACCTGCTGCTCCTTGTCCTCCTGCTGCTCCTCCTGCATTCCCACCTGCTTCTCCTCCTGCTTTCACTCCTGCTGCTCCTTGTCCTCTTCCTGCTGCTCTTCCTCTTGCTGCTCCTCGCCCTCCTGCTGCTCCTCGCCCTCCTGCTGCTCCTCCTGCTCTTCCTCTTGCATTCCCATCTGCTTCTCCTCCTCCTTTCGCGACCCCCTGTGTTTTTCCTCCTGCTGCTCCTTGTCCTCCTGCTGCTCCTCCTGCTTCCACACCTGCTGCTCCTTGTCCTCCTGCTGCTCCTCCTGCTTTCCCTCCTGCATCCCCACCTGCTTCTCCTCCTCCTTTCGCTACCCCTTGTGTTTTTCCTCCTGCTGCTCCTTGTCCTCCTCCTGTTGCTCCTCTTCCTCCTGCTGCTCCTCCTGCTTCCACTCCTGCTGCTCCTCGTCCTCGTGCTGCTCCTCCTGCTTTTCCTCTTGCATTCCCACCTGCTTCTCCTCCCCCTTGTTTTTTCCCTCCTGCTGTTCCTCTTCCTCCTGCTGTTCCTCTTCCTGCTGCTCCTCCTGCTTTCACTCGTGCTGCTCCTTGTCCTCCTCCTGCTGCTCCTCCCGCTTTCCCTCCTGCATTCCCATCTGCTTCTTCTCCTCCTTTCGCTACCCCTTCTGTTTTTCCTCCTGCTGCTCCTTGTCATCCTCCTCCTGCTGCTCCTTGTCCTCCTCCTGCTGCTCCTTGTCCTCCTCCTGCTGCTGCTCCTCCTGCTGCTCCTCCCGCTTTTCCTCCTGCATTCCCACCTGCTTCTCCTCCTCCTTTCGCTACCCCTTGTGTTTTTCCTCCTGCTGCTCCTTGTCCTCCTCCTGCTGCTCCTCTTCCTCCTACTGCTCCTCCTGCTCCCTCTCCTGCTGCTCCTCGTCCTCGTCCTCCTGCTGCTCCTCCTGCATTCCCACCTGCTTCTCCTCCTCCTTCCCCTTGTTTTTTCCCTCCTGCTGTTCTTTTTCCTGCTGCTCCTCCTGCTTTCACTCGTGCTGCTCCTTGTCCTCCTCCTGCTGCTCCTCCTGCTTTCCCTCCTGCATTCCCATCTGCTTCTTCTCCTCCTTTCGCTACCCCTTGTGTTTTTCCTCCTGCTGCTCCTTGTCATCCTCTTCCTACTGCTCCTTGTCCTCCTCCTGCTGCTGCTCCTCCTGCTTCCACACCTGCTGCTCCTTGTCCTCCTGCTGCTCCTCCCGCTTTCCCTCCTGCATTCCCACCTGCTTCTCCTCCTCCTTTCGCTACCCCTTGTGTTTTTCCTCCTGCTGCTCCTTGTCCTCCTCCTGCTGCTCCTCTTCCTCCTACTGCTCCTCCTGCTTCCACTCCTGCTGCTCCTCGTCCTCCTCCTGTTGCTCCTTGTCCTCCTCCTGCTGTTCCTCTTCCTCATACTGCTGCTCCTCTTCCTCATACTGCTCCTCGTCCTCCTGCTGCTCCTCTTCCTCCTGCTGCTCCTCTTCCTCCTGCTGCTCCTCCTTCCACACCTGCTGCTCCTCGCCCTCCTGATGCTCTTCCTGCTTTTCCTCTTGCATTCCCACCTGCTTCTCCTCCTCCTTCCCCTTGTTTTTTCGCTCCTGCTGTTCCTCTTCCTGCTGCTCCTCCTGCTTTCACTCCTGCTGCTCCTTGTCCTCCTCCTGCTGCTCCTCCCGCTTTCCCTCCTGAATTCCCACCTGCTTCTCCTCCTCCTTTCGCTACCCCTTGTGTTTTTCCTCCTGCTGCTCCTTGTCCTCCTCCTGCTGCTCCTCTTCCACCTGCTGCTCCTCGCCCTCCTGCTGCTCCTCCTGCTTTTCCTCTTGCATTCCCACCTGCTGCTCCTCCTCCGTTCTCTACCCCTTTTTTTTGTACTCCTATTGCTCCTCTTGCTCCTCGTGTTTACACACGTGCTGCTCCTCGTCTTCCTCCTGCTGCTCCTCGTCCTCCTGCTGCTCCTCCTCGTGCTTTTTCTCTTGCATTCCCACGTGCTGCTCCTCGTCCTCGTCCTCTTGCATTCCCACCTGCTGCTCCTCGTCCTCGTCCTCCTGCTTCTCCTCTTTCATTCCCATCTGCTTCTCCTCCTCCTTTCGCGACCCCTTGTGTTTTTCCTCCTGCTTCCACACCTGCTGCTCCCCGTCCTCCTCCTGCTGCTCCTCTTGCTTCCACACCTGCTGCTCCTCGTCCTCCTGCTTCTCCTCTTGCATTCCCACCTGCTTCTCCTCCTCCTTTCGCTACCACTTGTGTTTTTCCTCCTGCTGCTCCTTGTCCTCCTCCTGTTGCTCCTCCTCCTCCTGCTGCTCCTCCTGCTTCCACTCCTGCTGCTCCTCGTCCTCGTCCTCCTGCTGCTCCTCCTGCTTTTCCTCTTGCATTCCCACCTGCTTCTCCCCCCCCTTGTTTTTCCCCTCCTGCTGTTCCTCTTCCTGCTGCTCCTCCTGCATTCCCACCTGCTGCTCCTCGTCTTCCTCCTCCTGCTCCTCCTGCTTCCACACCTGCTGCACCTCTTCCTCCTGTTGCTCCTCCTGCTACCTCACCTGCTGCTCCTCCCGTTTTTTCTCCTGCATTCCCACCTGCTTTTCCTCCTCCTCCTTCCCCTTGTTTTTTTCCTCCTGCTGCTCCTCCCTCTTCCCCACCTGCTGCTCCTCGTCTTCCTCTTCCTGCTCCTCCTGCTTCCTCACCTGCTGCTCCTCCTGCTTTTCCTCTTGCTTCCACACCTGCTGCTCCTTGTCTTCCTCCTGCTCCTCCTCCTGCTTCCACACCTGCTGCTCCCCGTCCTCCTCCTGCTGCTCCTCTTGCTTCCACACCTGCTGCTCCTCGTCCTCCTGCTTCTCCTCTTGCATTCCCATCTGCTTCTCCTCCTCCTTTCGCGACCCCCTGTGTTTTTCCTCCTGCTGCTCCTTGTCCTCCTCCTGCTGCTCCTCCTGCTTCCACACCTGCTGTTCCTTGTCCTCCTGCTGCTCCTCCTGCATTCCCACCTGCTTCTCCTCCTCCTTTCGCTACCCCTTGTGTTTTTCCTCCTGCTGCTCCTTGTCCTCCTCCTGTTGCTCCTCTTCCTCCTGCTGCTCCTCCTGCTTCCACTCCTGCTGCTCCTCGTCCTCGTCCTCCTGCTGCTCCTGCTGCTCCTCCTGCTTTTCCTCTTGCATTCCCACCTGCTTCTCCTCCCCCTTGTTTTTCCCCTCCTGCTGTTCCTCTTCTTGATGCTCCTCCTGCTTTCACTCCTGCTGCTCCTTGTCCTCCTCCTGCAGCTCCTCCCGCTTTCCCTTCTGCATTCCCACCTGCTTCTCCTCCTCCTTTCACTACCCCTTGTGTTTTTCCTCCTGCTGCTCCTTGTCCTCCTCCTGCTGCTCCTCTTCCTCCTGCTGCTCCTCCTTCCACACCTGCTGCTCCTCGCCCTCCTGCTGCTCTTCCTGCTTTTCCTCTTGCATTCCCACCTGCTTCTCCTCCTCCTTCCCCTTGTTTTTTCGCTCCTGCTGTTCCTCTTCCTGCTGCTCCTCCTGCTTTCACTCCTGCTGCTCCTTGTCCTCCTCCTGCTGCTCCTCCCGCTTTCCCTCCTGAATTCCCACCTGCTTCTCCTCCTCCTTTCGCTACCCCTTGTGTTTTTCCTCCTGCTGCTCCTTGTCCTCCTCCTGCTGCTCCTCTTCCTCCTGCTGCTCCTCTTTCCACACCTGCTGCTCCTCGCCCTCCTGCTGCTCCTCCTGCTTTTCCTCTTGCATTCCCACCTGCTGCTCCTCCTCCGTTCTCTACCCCTTTTTTTTGTACTCCTATTGCTCCTCTTGCTCCTCGTGTTTACACACGTGCTGCTCCTCGTCTTCCTCCTGCTGCTCCTCGTCCTCCTGCTGCTCCTCCTCGTGGTTTTTCTCTTGCATTCCCACGTGCTGCTCCTCGTCCTCTTGCATTCCCACCTGCTGCTCCTCGTCCTCGTCCTACTGCTTCTCCTCTTTCATTCCCATCTGCTTCTCCTCCTCCTTTCGCGACCCCTTGTGTTTTTCCTCCTGCTGCTCCTTGTCCTCCTCCTGCTGCTCCTCCTGCTTCCACACCTGCTGCTCCTTGTCCTCCTGCTGCTCCTCCTGCTTTCCCTCCTGCATTCTCACCTGCTTCTCCTCCTCCTTTCACTACCCCTTGTGTTTTTCCTCCTGCTGCTCCTTGTCCTCCTCCTGTTGCTCCTGCTCCTCCTGCTTCCACTCCTGCTGCTCCTCGTCCTCCTGCTGCTCCTCCTGCTTTTCCTCTTGCATTCCCACCTGCTTCTCCTCCTCCTTGTTTTTCCCCTCCTGCTGTTCCTCTTCCTGCTGCTCCTCCTGCATTCCCACCTGCTGCTCCTCGTCTTCCTCCTCCTGCTCCTCCTGCTTCCACACCTGCTGCACCTCTTCCTCCTGTTGCTCCTCCTGCTACCTCACCTGCTGCTCCTCCCGTTTTTTCTCCTGCATTCCCACCTGCTTCTCCTCCTCCTTCCCCTTGTTTTTTTCCTCCTGCTGCTCCTCCCTCTTCCCCACCTGCTGCTCCTCGTCTTCCTCTTCCTGCTCCTCCTGCTTCCTCACCTGCTGCTCCTCCTGCTTTTCCTCTTGCTTCCACACCTGCTGCTCCTTGTCTTCCTCCTGCTTCCACACCTGCTGCTCCCCGTCCTCCTCCTGCTGCTCCTCTTGCTTCCACACCTGCTGCTCCTCGTCCTCCTGCTTCTCCTCTTGTATTCCCATCTGCTTCTCCTCCTCCTTTCGCGACCCCCTGTGTTTTTCCTCCTGCTGCTCCTTGTCCTCCTCCTGCTTCCACACCTGCTGCTCCTTGTCCTCCTGCTGCTCCTCCTGCTTTCCTTCCTGCATTCCCACCTGCTTCTCCTCCTCCTTTCGCTACCCCTTGTGTTTTTCCTCCTGCTGCTCCTTGTCCTCCTCCTGTTGCTCCTCTTCCTCCTGCTGCTCCTCCTGCTACCTCACCTGCTGGTCCTCCCGTTTTTTCTCCTGCATTCCCACCTGCTTCTCCTCCTCCTTCCCCTTGTTTTTTTCCTCCTGCTGCTCCTCCCTCTTCCCCACCTGCTGCTCCTCCTGCTTCCTCACCTGCTGCTCCTCCTGCTGCTTTTCCTCTTGCTTCCACACCTGCTGCTCCTTGTCTTCCTCCTGCTCCTCCTCCTGCTTCCACACCTGCTGCTCCCCGTCCTCCTTCTGCTGCTCCTCTTGCTTCCACACCTGCTGCTACTTGTCCTCCTGCTGCTTCTCCCATTTTTCCTCCTGCATTCCCACCTCCTCCTCCTTTCACTACCCGTTGTTTTTGTGCTCCTCGTCCTCCTCCTGCTTCACATCTGGTGCTCCTCGTCCTTGGGATGCTCTTCCCACTTTGCCTCTAGCATTCCCACCTGCTGCTCCTCCTGCTTTTCCTCCAGCATTCCCACCTCTTCCTTTCGCTGCCCCTGAGTGTTTCCTCCTGCTGCTCCTCCTGCTTTTCCTCCTGCTTCTCCTCCTCCTTTCGCTGTTCCATAATCTTCTCCTCAAAATGTTCCTTAAGTTTTTCTCATGCTGCTCTTGACTATTTTGTTGCTCATTTTTCAACATATGGTTGCCAGGTTTGTCTCTTTGGTTCTTCGATCTTAGAAGAGGCCGAAGTGGAATTAACTCCCCACCTGCTGCTCCTCCTCCTTTGGCTGCTCCGCCTGCTTTTCCACCTGCTGCTCCTCCTCCTCTTTTGGCTCCTCCCCCTGCTTGTCCACCTGCTGCTTCTCCTCCTTTGGAAAAACAGGAGGAGCAGCCAAAGGAGGAGGAGCAACAGGTGGAAAAGCAGGCGGAGCAGCCACCTGTTGCTCCTCCTCCTCCTTTCGCTGCTTCTCAATCTTTTCCTCATGCTGCTCTTGCTTGAGCATATGTTATGTGTTCTTTGTTAATCATATGTTTGCCAGGTCTCTTTGATTCTTAGATCTGCCTCGAGAACGTCTTTCTCCACAGGTTCAACTGGCCTTAATATGGCAAAAAAAAGGTAAAGTCTCTCAAATAAATTATTAATTGTAATATTCAATACGTCAAAGATTATTTTCCCTACTAACCATTTTGTCTCACTTAAACTCATCTTACTCTGGATGAAAAAAGTAAGTATGAGCTTCTGTTTTGCAATAGCACATACAAATGAACATTCAACAAAAATATATCAATTATTTATAGAATATGCAAGGGAGGCCAGAAGCCTAAAAGGCTGTTTGTCAATGGAGCATGCATGCTTTCCCTAAATTTAAATAATGTGATAATTATATGTGTTTTACTAACCATGACCGTACTTCACTTTAATCCTAATCCACCACCTGAGATGCTGCTGTTCACTGAGGATGAAGAAGGTAAGTTAGAGCTTCTGACATGGAAACAGTGTGACTTAAATAGTCTATAATGTAAAGATAAAGTAGGAAATGTGTGTGTAACGTGTTCCTTACCCCCGTGGCCACTTCCCACACCTCTCTTTGCAGCTGAGCCCCAGCACCCGACTTTGGCCGGGGAGCCATCCGGACCTAACCTACCTGCTACTCTTAATGTTACTTCTTTTAATAATCCAGAGATGACTCATTTTACTCCCTCTATTGTACTTAAAGTAATATGTATTAATTCCTTTGAGAGGAACTCAACGTACCTCCAGAGTTGCCTTGACAAGGGAGCAGGAGAGAAGTGCTCTTCTGTGTTTCAGTGGATAAGTGTCACGGCCGCTTCCTGGTCTCTCCCGGTTCCTGCTCACCTGCCTGCAATCAACTCATCGCCTCCAGCAGATCGACCCCGGCTCTCAGTGCCAGATGGCCTCAACTACTGTGGTAGGTAATCACCTGCTTCTGGCTTCTCTAGTTTTTTGCTTTTGGTTTTTGGAGATGTGATTAACAGCCTTTTCTCTATCCCTTATTTCTAGTTTTCGATATCATCGTGCAGCTCGTGCCTTTTGGAAATCCTGGGACCCGACCGAATGGATGTGGAAGAAAGGACAAAAGAGACGAAAGCCGGGCGTTCCAGAGGCCACTGTCTCAACTTTGGTGTTTCATTCAATAAAACACTCAAGCGTCACTTTTGTATTGTGAGATTTATTGTAGCTTCAGTGTTGTCGAGTTAATGTGGGGAATGGGTTTTAGAACAGTGAATCGGTCGCAGGTGTCATAAAAATGCCGACGGTGGCTACAATGCTGCTCAAACCTCTTCCACCAACATGTACACCGAGTCATCTGGATGACTTGTAGAGCAAAGAACAGATCTTTTTCTTTTTTTAAATCAATCCAGGTTTAAAGCGTCCCCACATATTCATGAGTTCTGAGAAGATAAACTTCAGAGAGGAGAGAGGGAGCGCACTGAGCCTGAAACACATGCACACACACCATATCAACACAGATTCATTTAAATTAATTTCAAAAGGCATAGTCTGATGTTCTGCAAACCAGTGAATCAATATTTCATTCAGCATTGCTTTGAGTTTGAACATCAAACACTAAATGTAATAAAACTACAGCCATGCTGGTGGTGAAGGTATCGTATTTAATAAAACCTATTGGAAGAATATGGAAGACAGAGCACTTGATGAAAAATAGAGAAAAAAACATTGATATTCTTGGCCAACCCAAGGCAATAACAATAAAATAAAGTAGTGAAGTGACGTTTGGCCTGAAGGTGGCACCAGAGATACAGAAATGTTACAAATCCAAAGGTTAACCTTTAAAAGGTGCCAAACTTTTAAAATGTGATTAAATTGTGTGCAAAGAGAAAGGAGGTACATTTCAGAATAAACTAGGATGCTCAATGTTCCTGCTGCAGTACGGAGCATGTAAAAGGATCTCAACCGTCTTCAGCTGATAACATACAGCACACTGGGTGGGACTATTGGTGCTCTACTAAATAATATTTACATATCTATGTGCATATAAGGTGACCATTGCTTCAGAAATGACACGCACACATGCGCACACACACACACAGTGTGGAAGAGGGGTTGGTCGTGGTGATGGGATGGGGGCTGTCACCGTGATGCAGAGTTAAGGGTGTTGACAGCTGAGTGGAAGAAACTGTTCCTGAGCCTGCTGGTCCTGGAACGGAGGTTTCTATAGCGCCTCCCAGAGGGGAGGAGGGCAAACAGTCCATGGCTGGGGTGAGTGGTGTCCCTGACAATACTGTACGCTCTCCGCAGGCAGCGCTTGAGGTGGATGGTCTCGATGGCAGGGAGTGGAGTACCGGTTTTCACCACCCTCTGCAGTGCTTTCCGGTCTGAGACAGAGCAGTTGCCATACCAGACTGTGATGCAGTTAGTAAGGATGCTCTCGATGGTGCAGCGGTAGAAGTTCACCAGGATCAGAGGAGACATGTGGATCTTCTTCAGTCTCCTCAGGAAGAAAAGACGCTGGTGTGCCTTTTTGACCAGGGTTGAGGTGTTGAGGGCCAAGAGAGGTCTGAGATGTGGACACCCAGGAACCTGAAGCTGGAGACACGCTCAACCTCCGTTCCATTGATATGGATGGGGGAGTGTGTGCAGCGCTTTGTCTTCCTGAAGTCCATGATGAGCTCTTTGGTCTTTTTGGTGTTGAGGGTCAGGTTGTTGTTGGCGCACCATGCCGCCAGGTGCCGGACCTCCTCCCTGTAGGCCGACTCATTGTTGTTGTTGTTGATGAGGCCCACTGCCGTTGTGTCGTCTGCAAACTTGATGATGGTATTGGAACCATGTACAGGCGTGCTGTCATAGGTGAACAGGGAGTAGAGGAGAGGACTCAGCACACAGCCCTGTGGAACACCAGTGTTTAGGGTGAGGGTTGAGGAGGTGCGATTGCCTAACCTAACATACTGGGGTCTGTTGATTAGGAAATCCAGTATCCAGCTGCAGAGCGAGGTGTCGATGCCAAGCTCACCTAGTTTAGTGTTCAGTTTGGAGGGGATGATGGTGTTAAATGCTGAACTGAAATCGATGAACAGCATTCTCACATAGGTGTTGTTGTTGTTCAGGTGGGAGAGAGCAGAGTAAAGCGCTGTGGAGATGGCGTCCTCTGTGCTCCTGTTCTGGCGGTACGCAAATTGGATGTGGTCCAGTGTGGGTGGTAGGCAGGTTTTGAGATGAGCCAGGACCAGCCTTTCAAAACACTTCATGATGATGGGGCTGAGTGCAACAGGGCGGAAGTCGTTTAGGCTCGATGCAGTGGAATGCTTTGGCACTGGCACGATTGAGGTGAGTTTGAAGCATGTGGGTACGGCTGCTTGGGCCAGTGACAGGTTGAAGATGTCAGTCAGGACCCCAGTCAGCTGCCCAGCACAGGCCTTGAGCACGCGTCCGGGGATGCCATCAGGGCCAGCAGCCTTACGAGCATTGATCTTGCTTAGCGCAGCACACACGTCGGCGGGGGAGAGGGGGAGGGGCTGGTGGTCTACAGGGGGCAAAGTCTTGATGGCCTCCGCCTCCTGGTTGTCCCTGTCAAAGCGGGCATAAAAGTAGTTAAGCTCATCCGGAAGGGAGGCGTCGCAGGTTGGGGGGGTGGTATTGGAGGGTTTGTAATCCGTAATGGCCTGGATGCCTTGCCACATGCATCGGGGGTCAGAGTTGTTGTTAAAGTACTCCTCAGTCCTTAGCTTGTGGTTGTGCTTGGCCCTCTTGATGCCCCTCTTTAGGTTGGCTCTGGATGAGCTGTAGTCTTGCGCATCACCTGATCTGAAGATAATGATAGAGCTCTGCTTTACAACCTCCAGGATTGTCCCCTCAGAGCACAAAGCAGCTGTTTGCCTGTGTGGCCCTCTAGTGGCTCTAAAGAAAAGAGCACTTCAATGAACAAAGATGAGAAGTCCTTTTACTGGATGTACAGATGGAGAGGTGCCTGTAAGGAACAGTGGCAGTCAGGTCAATTTGAAGCATACTGAATGTTCTTTCAAATCATTCTGATGGCTTTTGGAGAAAAATTTAAACTATTGGGGTTAAAATGGTGGCTAGATGCATCGCTGTCTTATTGATACTACCACTAGGATTTTCCAGGGTCATTTCTATATTCTAGTAAAGGGCTTTACAGACTTTAACAGCCCCTGAACAAGGTGAAAAATGACATTATACATGAAGGAGAATTAGCCTATGGAAAAGAGGTGGACACCTTCAGTATGTCCCAATGCCTGGTTCTACCTTCTGGTCACTCGTGTCATGGAAAACTTCAACAAGTTTCACTTTAGAAAAAAAGAGCTCACCCCAGTATGATAGTGTTACTGTTTTTTTAATTTTACAAAAGGTTAGTTCTCAAACACAAATAAAATCAAAGATACAGAACATTTTAAAAGATAAAGATAAGTTACAAAGCGAATCAGTTTCAAAAGCATATTTACAAAACAGAATTGAATATAGGAGTGCCGATACTACACAGCAGGTAATCCCGATAGGTCTGTAGGTCATCAGCAAGAAAATCAAATGCAAGCAGTCTGAAATAGAGCATACCAGTGATTATTGAAAAGAAGTCAAATATGTGAACAGGAAATAAAGGGCCCTAACAAGAGAGTAAGAAGGATCATACATGACGAAGAACTTTGGAGTCGTGTGTTGAATGCATAGATATTCAGCAGCAGACTAGCTGGTCTTTACATCTGTTGTGATCTGCCCAAAACCAAAGAAATGAGCCACTTCCAATTTGAATCTGTTCTACATTATACAGTAAGTTGCTTAAGGCAGGTACTCACATGATACACACTTCTTTACTGGGGACACACACACACACACACACACACACACACACACACACACACACACACACACACACACACACACACACACAAAGAAAAAAGACATGGCATCAGGCCTTTTCTCCCAATCTTGAGAAAACTTGTATGTAAATGAATGTTCCCAACTTTACTGCCATTTTTACATCACCTTATATTTTCTAGAAAAAACAGCCATTTAGTTGAGGTACAGGTCTGATAAATCACATCTTTGATTTATGAACTTGTAAAAAAAAAATGCATTTAGTTAGTTTAGTAAACAATCGTTCTTTTCATTTCCTCTCATCAGCTAAGCAAACGCAATGGGCGGAAGCCTTTTATATTAGAGTCAACGTTATCAGTAGACTACAATTATCTGAGCTATTCAAACATCAAGGCTCCATCCATCATGGGGCTCAAATGGGAACTATTGTTATATTCTGCTAATTGAATTGGCGACCCAAGTAGAATTTCTTGCGACCCACTTGCAGGTCCCGACCCAGTGTTTTGGAACAGAAATAAAATACTTCTAACTAAAGTAGACAAGGCAGATTGGTACTAAAAGACCTAATGGTGTGATGGAGAATATTAGTGAATGTTTCCATTAAAGTCCATAAGTCAATCCATGGTTCATCAGCCAATCAAAGCTGACATTAAACAAAACATGCTCTCCCACATAATCCCACTTTGATACTGCCAATTCTACATCCAGTAGATTGTGTTCCATAATGCACTCAGTTTAGCAGGGCACAATAACACACCTGCAGTCAATTAAATAAAGGCAGTTTAAAAGGTGCTATGGTGTGAAATTATGAGCATTAATACAGCATCAAACCACATGCATGCTGATCTGCATGATCACAAGTGAACGCATGCCAGCAGGCTTTGTCAAGACAGCACAGTGCCCCGTTTACTTTTTGGCCCCACCAAAGCATGATACCTCAGGATTATCAGCACGCGGCGCACGCTTCTGATAGTAGTAGTCACTTAAAATAGATTTACGTAATGTTTCTTTATTGGCCCCGTGATAAAAGTAATTTCTGCACCGCTGTTATGGCAACGTTACACCATGCGTCATCTAACGGTCTTATTGGATTGCTTTATATTGTTTGTTTGCTTTAACGGCTATGTACGAGTGAGAATGGCTTTAACTAACGCTACAGACTGTCATTAGAGTCTGTAAATCCTTTCAATTATTTCCCTCATTCAACTCAGATAAAAAAAATAAAATCCTTTTGAATTTGAGGTCCAGTATTTTACTGATCACGCATCTGACAATAGGGTCTGCTATGTTGTTGCATCTATTGGTTTTTCAGAGAGGACGATGGAAAAGAACGGCTTATCTTTTTCCACGCTGAGAGCTCTGGAGGAAATCCCTCAATCGTAGCTATGCTCTGAATTTAGCACCTTTAATGTCCAGCCTGTCTTCAAAAGGTTTAACTGCACGAACAAATGGCTCATTAATGATGAACCAGTATTGTACCAAACAACAAAGGATACACTGACTCTGTTTGAGTTGGGTGACCTTCACAAATGGAATGGACATTTCAGTTTGTAATTAATGTCGTAAATTGAAACAAAGCGCAACAAAATGACTTGGTTTTATTTCGTAAAAACATCATGGTTTGGCTTAAAATAACCATGTTTCTTATGTTATTTCAGTTACGCTCATGAATAAAAATAAGTCGACGTTGACTTTTGGTTTGGTGGGACGACTCCGGGAGGAGACAAGTTTCTCTCAAAAAGCTACTTGACAATGCAGTTTTGTTGTATGTGAATGTAATGTTTAGGCTGGACATTGACCTTAAATCAAATATTGTATCTTAGAACTAGCAAGTGTAAGCCATCCCTGATGATTACTTCAAACAATGAAACTCTTTATATTTTGTTTAGGTTAGTGTCTTGTAAAAAATAGCATTTCCCTCCCCTCCATTATGTTCAGATTAATATATATTCATTATGTTTAGATTTATACCCGAGAGCCTTTCCTCCTTCCAGTGCACGCAGTTCAAAACTGAAGTTTTGTTTGCATTGCGCCAGGCTTTGGGGTTGCTTAATGAATCCCGTTAATGATGCGATTGTGCAGCAGCTCCTGTTCATGGTTGTGCTGGGTGGGCTTCACCTCCTCGTCCGTCAGCCGAGCATTCTTCCTTATCTCCTCCAGGGAGTAGTCCTGGACCAGGCTGCCGTTCTCGAAAACAGTCACCAGCAGGTCCTGAGGAACGCAGAGCACACAGACAAACCGTTGAGTCCAGGGGAAAGAAGTTGAACGAACTGTTAAACACCGCTTTTAGTTTACAATGTGCCTGATTATTCTCTCCAGGTACAGTCGTTTGTCACGTTTGGTGAGCTTGAAGTGTTTAATAGAAGCTTTATTGCATTATGGGAATGTAGCATCCAACATTAAGAGCTCGACCCATAGCGACTGATAGTCCGTATATCTTAGCCTCTGCTGCCCCGATTATCACCACTCTTTTAGTATCGGTTTCTTGTGAGCTTCCCATCTTTAAGAAAGCATCACGCAACAATATATGAAACATCTTTATACTCAAAGTACAAGAGTCCCGTTTTCAAACACCTGATATCTGGCTATCCGTCAGTGAAAGCTCAAATACAGGACATTATAAATGGCTTCACAAGATCAACAGAATACATTGGAAGCCTGCAAAAATAAAATGGCTGGCTGAGGAATCACAAACAAGTAATATCATCAAGAGACGTTCAAGTAAGGATATCAAGAGGTACACGATGAGGAACCATCCTCATCGTGTACCTCTTGGTGGATCACAAGGATTGATCACCAAATAAACAAACGCACACAAAAAAGCCCAGGTTAGTTTGAGTTTGCTTAATAAACTACTTAAATACTTAGTCGTGTAATCAGCAGTTTCCAAAAAAACTCTTTCATTTCCTCTGGAAAAGAGACTGAGAAGTTCAGACATTTCCGCAAAACAACCTTTCATAGTCACTTCATCCCAACTGCTGAGGTTAATTTAGATGTAAAGAGACAACAATGTTTAATAGATTAATTTGTGAGAAACAATAGAAAAGCAGTTGATTTCTGAGTGGAAAATGTAACTAAAGAAAAATGAGTATGGCCATATTAACAGGGGGCACTTGACCTCTCACCTCAAGATACGAGTGAAAATGGATCTACCAATACTCCAGTTAGCGAATGTGTTTTCCAAAAGGACATGCCCTCACTTTGCCCTCATGATTCTACTGACAGTGAGAGTTAAAGATGAAATGCTGGGACTAACCTCCTCAGGCTTGCCTGCCCCGCTCTCTATCGTCTCCAAGAAGCCATCAGAGTTTTTCCTCAGAGATAATCGACCCTTCTTTGACCCTTTGGACGGGTCGGTCACCGGCTGCTTGTACACGTCCATCTGGAAGAAGCAGAAGGAAATTACAATAAGTGAAATCACGTTGAAAAAACAAGCCTCTGGGAGGATTTCTGCATCTGGGACACACGAGGAAGCACCTCTGGTCTTTTCATTCATTTTCAATCAACATGTCTACGACAGATGCACCAATTAATACAATGGAAAACGTGTTCATGCCGTGATAGGCGTGTGTCTCTGTAATACAGCACGGTAACACACGGTCAAGTACAGCAAGATGCACGCTTGGCATTTGTGTTCATGTTGGTGCCCTCAAATGTCTGAAATGAATGAGTGAAATATTGTGATCACTAAACAGCTTTTTAGAGAGGGAGATTTCTGATGACTATGTCATCCACTGCATTACAGAACTTTATTAAACACCTTTGTCTTGCTACGGTCTGTTATAATAAAATCATTTTTGTAATCAATACTTTGTGTCAAATCATTGATTGATTTCGATGATGCACAGGTCATTATTATCATCAAATTATAAATGGGACTGTAATTCTATATCTAGTTTCTAGTCCTAGACCATTAAAAGCATTTTAACCCTATGTGTCATCATTCACTCATTCATACACTGATGGCAGTCTGACATGCATGTGCCACCAGACCATCACAACTATCTAACATTCACACCCATTTCCCAATAATGACCGGTTATCTCTCACAGGGAAGTATGGTAGGTCAAAGTTGAACCAGGGCGTAGTCTACTTCCTGAGGCTGACTTAAGATCAAGTTTTAAATCAGACTTAAAAAGTCTGTAAAAGTGCACAATTAGCTGGATGATGACGACTAGTTATTCAAGACAACTGCATCCAACATAAAGTATCAATTCTAAAACTACACTCAACAAGACGACTGACCCTGAAGTTGTAATTCCACCGTTTGGCCCAGGACCCCCAAACTAATAGAGAGATGGAGCAGGGTTATACTATATATATATATATTGTACTACAATTGTGTTTTATATTAAACTGGGCCTATATAGCATACCTTGTTATTGTGCAATCAATACTACAATGTAAAAAATCACAGCCCTGTTTAGTGATGTCCATTTACTTCTTCCCTTTAACTCAAAGAGCTCTGACAAGTTTTAGATTGTGTACTTAACTGTTAAAGTTAGTTTAATGTACAGTAATGTCTTGTGTTTATTTTTTTAGATTTGTTAGAGTAAATTTAACTTGGGTCTTTAAGTTAGTGGGGTGGACAAAAATAAATGCTGACATGTTTGAGTTTGAGGATCTTTCTTAAAACATGGCCAGGTTGAAGCCTGGTCATAATGTAATATATAAATACTGCAGATAAGTGTGGAAGCCCATTTCCGTCCAGAAAAGAACAAAATAAGCTGTGATCATATAAATATTCCCATGGTAAATCCTAATTATGAGATATAAAGTCGACATTCGAGGACAATGCTCGGTTGTCTCGGCTGAGCCGCCTCTTCAATGTCGTATCGGGAACAAGTGTTCAAGATTAACTGTATTTAATTAACTGGTTTTGTCCGCGTGCGTGGGGCAGCTGTGTGTAGGTGTGGCCTTCAGGGCCCAGTTGGACTAACTAGGAAAACAACATTTCGATCGCTTCGCCTCTCTGTCACATTCTTTTAAGGGTCTCTTTTTAAAGAATATAAACGGAACAGTTTACTGTCAAATCCTCTCCCTGTTCGTGAGGTGGTGTTGAGACGCCGCGAGGACAAGACTGAACTATAAGTAGGTGACTCTGTAGATGCCTGTTCAATATACTACTAACGTCAATGCATACTTGATAAAACGCTCTTGTTGTCAGTCTGATATTTAAGTCATACATCGTTGTCTGGTGTCAAGTCGATTTGAGACCAGTTTACTCTTCATACAGTGGGTCAGTGAAACGTGCAGACAGTGTTTACACCCAGCTCGACCGCCGCAGTCAGCTGTGGGAAAGTGTGATCCGCTCAGATTAACTTGTGATAAAACACTGTGTGCTGTCTGACATCGCTAATGTTTTATATTCAAGACTACGGTCATGCATCTCTATCATCATAACGATATTATACCCTGTGCAGCACGCATTCGTCCAGATTAAACATGATTGTTAACTGTCATTGTGTTGGATAAAGGCCTTCAGTGAATCACACAGTTTGCGTGTCTTTTTAAACATTATGACGGAGAGGCTTTCTGCAGCATTAATTTAGGATTGCGACAGATTATCACGAAAAGTTATCCATCTTCATCAAGAAAATATCACTTGTTTACTGGCGACAAAAATACAATATAAAATGATGGTTCTGTCAAGAGTCGAACGCTATAACCTTTTAACCATTTCTTATTTTCAATATGTTTTTTGTTTTTCATTTAACTATCCGGTTGAGTGTGTGAATTTGATCTTAATTAGGCATTTTTATTTCGTGGTATTTCCTCAATCTGTTTCTGCGGTAATGACCTCTCACGCGTCTTCTTCTGAGCTCCTAGGCTTCCGTAGTCCCGTTTACTCCTCACAATTAGATATTATGCATTGCTGAAGGTAAATTGTGTGGGAAATTATGTCGCACTATTTGGTTATATTCTCCAAAAATGTAACCGGTTATGTTACACACGGTTATGGTCGCTAATACGATCACGGTGTCCAGCTGTTGCGTGTCATTTAGACCGTGAACATGAATGTTTTGTGGCTTTTTGATTGAGCCTCGTGGCGCCATTTGCATTACATCGCACCGCCACTACATAGTTATATTTTCTCAGTGTAATTCTGTGTTTTTTTCGTGTTTAGGAAGCGGGTGTGCAGAAGAGTGAGAGACCAGAAACCAATGTGTTTTATTTTCGTCTCCAGGTATGCGTTTTCCTTTCTTTTTTTTTATGTTATAATTTTCGCCACTAGCTCTTGCAGTTGCTTATTTTGTCCACTTGGTGTTGCTGTTTCCCCTTGTATATTACGATTCATGGTTTTGGAAATAATGGTTGTAATTTAAGTTTAATGTACATGTCAAAGTCTGAGACAATGATACTCTGCATTGCTGAGGGAAGCGGATGTGCAGAGAGACCAGAAGACAATGTGTGTTTTATTGTCGTCTGCAGGAGAAAATAAATACAGGAAAATCATCGTTGACTTCTTCCATGCCCTTTTCCACATCTGTAATATATGTTGAATAGTGTAACCCTCACTCGTGGCAAAATATGAATATGATATTTTGGGAATTCTTTTAGTTGGTATTTAAAATCCTCTGTTGTTGGGCAGTAGCTGGCAGTAAGTTTTCGTTTCGTATTTGTTTGAGATGTTCTCTCTCCTCTCCCCTCCAGTTTCGACCTCGTGGCACACAGAGGAGGACCGGCGTCCGTCCATCGACCGGTCCATCCTGCCCACAGCGCCGCACTCGGCTCGTGAGCCCAACGTGGACCGGTCCCGACTGCCCCGCAGCCCACCTTACACGGCCTTCCTGGGCAACCTGCCCTATGATGTCAGTGAGGAATCCATCAAAGACTTCTTCCATGGCTTGGCACACATATACATACATATAAATAATATATATATATATATATATATATATATATTAGGGCTGGGCAAAGTTGAAAAAAAATAACTGATTAATCGCATGATTCTTCTGCGATTAATCGCATTATGCACCAAATTCAATAATGAAGTAAATCCTAGTGTATTGCACGCTTTTATTTTAAAGTAATGTTATCAGAACAATATAGCAGGCACTCTGGAGCAACAGCAAGTTAACAACAGTATATAAATTAAAAATATATGCTAGGTAAGAAAAAAAAGATGTATTTTATTTTTGTGATATGACTGGTCATTCAATTAAGCATTGTTTTTATTTTAATGGAGAACAGCTTAATATCATGCTGAAGAAGAAACATTTGTCTTTTATCAGGGAACAACATAAACAGTCTGTTCAGTAGTAAGGGTCCCTGTGAGGGACAAGCCACTCCTTCTTTTGTCCATGTTCAGTTTGTTGCTTACCTTTTTTTTTTTTTTAAAGATGTATGTTAAAGAACAGAAATTGATTAACTTCATACAAAAGCAATCAGTGCTTTTGATCTTGTTCAGTTTTTCTTACTCTGTGAGAAAAGTCCAGTCTGTGTTGGCTTGAACAAGTGCACTGAAGTCTGGTTGAATGAGGTGGAGATGTTAAGGACAGCTGACGGGTATCTCAGCAGCGCGATTAATGTTCACTCTGGACGCGGAGAGCGAGGCTCCTGTGAGGCGGAGCGCTCTGTGAGGCGGAGCGGCTCGCGGCAGCACCTGCTGAGCAGTGAGCACAGACACTACAGAACAATACGTGCGTCAGTCTGTTGGCAACAAGCCGGTCTGT
Organism: Taurulus bubalis; assembly: GCF_910589615.1. Taxonomy (NCBI): domain Eukaryota; kingdom Metazoa; phylum Chordata; class Actinopteri; order Perciformes; family Cottidae; genus Taurulus; species Taurulus bubalis. The sequence continues at coordinate 24,433,903 of NC_136593.1, read as the reverse complement.
GAGGCTGTAGAAGCACGCGCGCAAATCGCCTTCAAAGTAAAAGCAGTGCTGTTGTATTCCATTTCTGGCGTGCATCTTTTTTATTTTTTGATTGACCTCACGCGGGCCGGACTGGGAGAGCCGTAAGATGCCCAGGTCTGAACTACGCCGTCTGGGAGAGATTTAAAGTGCAGCACCTGTGTGCAGCAGCATTAAGCCCCTCCCAATGCAAAAAAAAAAGTGTTGACGCATGATCAAATAATTAACGGCGTTAATAGTTTGCTGCTTTAATGCGTTCTTAACGCTTCAACTCTTTGGCAAGGGAACAAACAGTGAAACAGTCTTTGTTGCTCTTTGCAGTCTTTGTTGCTCTTTTTTTAAATGATGACCTGAACATCCTGTGAAACTAGTTTGTTTAGTCCACATTCAATTTCATCTGTAATTTAAATATTTATCTCTGAAGTATTTTCCCAGTTCACCCAACCGACACGTCTTGAACTGACACGGTAACTCCGGCTTGCTTGTTATGCTTTGTGACTCTTTTGCGGTGTCATTATTATTAATGTTTATACAAGCAATGTGTATACATTTTTTTTTTTTTTTTTTTTTTTTTTACAAGAGCACAGTGAATTAAAGAAGAAAAAGTTATTTGTAGGCAGACCAGGTCCATTAAAATAATATATTTGCTGTAAGTCAATGTAATTATTGATGCATTCACTTCATCACTTTAATGTTGCTGCTGTTAAAGGTGGATTTAATTTGAACTACTTTAATTATGTATTACTTGATAATAAATAATTATTCATTAGTTGATTTATATTTTGTATTAAGAATTAGAATCTTAAAAGTAACCTAATTATATTGTTAAATAAATGTAGTGATGTTATAAATACAATATTTCCGTTATAGATGTATAAAATGAAAATACTCCAGTAAAGTACAAGCAACTCAAACTAATCCAAAGTGCTGAAGTAGCCTAGTATATCTGAAACTCAAATACATTTGTTTATTTTAGGGTAAAGGAAAACATGCATGACAAACATTTCCATTTCCTCAATTCTAAAGTCGATCAATTTCTTCCATATTTTTAATTTGCACATTGCTCTCGCTGTCTCCTGATCTTGTGTGGGTGAACTGCTGGTCCCAGATCAGTGCATTCTGTTTTCACATGTGGTTCTGTCCCCACCTTCACCAGATCAATGCGGTGCGTCTGCCTCGAGAGCCCAGTAACCAGAGAGGCTGAAGGGCTTTGGTTATGCTGAGTTTGATGATGTGGACTCTCCTGAGGTGAGAAGATGCAACAGTAACCTGGTTTTATATTGGTTGCTTTTTTATTTAACTACAGGGTTCTTACGGTCATGGAAAACCTGGTAAAAGTTCTTGAAAATGAATTAAATCCCAAACGTTTTGGAAAAGTCATGGAAATGTGTTATATTCATGTGTTCATGATGTTCATTTATGCTGAGTTTGAAATAATTAATATGCTTTTAAAAGAAAGATGCTCAAAATATAAGCAGGCATACACACAGGCATCAATATAAATGTTTATTCATTTAATCAAACTATTGTCTCATTCATTTGTCATTTAAGGTATACTGTATCCTTTTGAATTCTCATTTTTGGTATAAATACTACATTTTCTCACTTTTTCATGTATACACTGAGATTTCACTAAATGTTTGGTCATGGAAATCCATTGGTCAAAATGTATATGAACCCTGTTGAGTTATCTTTGGAAAACTGCTAAGCTATTTGCGAAGCAAGTACCAAACACTGACGCTGTACCTTTTCATTTTTGTAAAATTAAACCATTTCACTGATTTGATCTTCTCAGGGGTGAAGGAACGATTGCTGATCGGCTGAAGGTCTCACCGTTTGGATTCCGCAGGATATTGAACTTCATTAAGGATGAGTATGGAAATCCACCTATTATCATCACAGAAGTTATTCATAGTGGCTACCACTATGAAAAATACCTCAACCAGGTGCTTAAGAGTATCAAACCACAACTTTCATGGTATGTTTTAAGAGAGACCATTGACAATATCTCATGTAATGTATCTCTGAGAAATGATTGCAGTGGATTGGATCATAGCAATCTTGCCGTTTTCACAGAATAATTGTCATGTTCAAACCAAGATACCGAATATCTTTTACTTAAGAATCTCAAGTGTATTTGCAATCCTAAAGGTTTTCATTTACTCCTCCTTGCTCACTTGCTAGTTAACGTGGATATCCGGGGTTACACAGCGTGGTCCCTGATGGACAACCTAGAGTGGGCCACACGATTTGGGCTTTTCTGCGTCAATCACTCGGACCCCAAATTGCCTCGAGTGGCCAAGACTTCTGTTACACTCTACTCCCATCATCAACTGCAAAGGATTCCAGACCCCATGCATGCTTGAACACCGTGTCTGAAGGTAAATTGATGCAACCAGTAGCTTTTTTTTTTTTTTAAAGCTCACCAATTAAAATGCAATTCGTGCAAAAACCTAAGTAAAAGAAAACAATAAGTTGTATGAGGGATAAACCCTTTACACTGTATATACAGAGGGCAAATAATCCCCTAAAATACAGCAAGGCCGAGATCCTCCCCGTGGCACTGCAGTGGCAGGTTTCAGTCAGGTGTCGGGACAGTGGCAAGCAAACGGCACTCGTTCGACACCCGTCAAGAAGCCCAAGCTGAGTGGGTGGAGTAGGTCCTTATCACAGTGCATCTCTTAGAAGAAAAATATTAATAAAATAGTGTAAACACTTTTTACACAAAATTAAATCAACAGAGCACTGCTTTCACTTCCATGTTGTGCTACATTCCAGCTAATGTACACGTCTTTGCATCAAAATGAAACTTATACTGTGACATCCCTTTTTATTTCCCCTGACGTTTTTCATACAGTGCAGGTAATGCCTGTTTGGAGAAATAATTGCGTGAGGGGATCACCTATCTTGTCTACTGTCTTGACCATTTTTCTGAAGCCTTCACTCCTCACAGTATTTATTGGACACATGTCAGTGTCTTTGGGAGGTGGATGGATTCGCTGCCGCGCTATGCAGGGTCGCTGTTATGGTTTTCTGGGTTGACGTTGGACATGGACGGAGATACGTTAGCTTTAGCCTTAATGCATTCGTTGTACTGTGTTTTGTGGTGTTTTTCAGGTGGTTGAACAAGTTGGTTGTATTGCTATGCGGACACAACTCTAATGCACTCTGTGCACATGATTTGTTCTTGGTTAACATCGCTTACCCTAAATCCCAAAAGCTTCGAGTCAATAGATTATGATCCTTTGAGGGACTAGCTTGTCGCTTTCTGCTCCTGACATTTTATTTACTTTTCACGCGACACCTGCGGCCGTCTGCTCTCTGTTCTGTTGTCTGTCTCTCTCTACTCTTCTACTAATACCGGAGTCGACTGCAGACGGAGCCTTTTTTGAGGCTGTCGCTGCAGGGTGTGCGCGCATGACACCTCCCATCTCGTTCTCCCCTGGTGGTTGACTGACTGTTAGTTGAGGAAGCGCTTGATTTGATATGTAGCAGAGCACGCATTGTGGCAGCCAAAATCGTGATCGTAACTACAATGCAATTAATTGTGCAGCCCTAATGCCGTGTTCACACCAAAACAGTTGCGAAAGCCAATCAGCGTTGAGAAGCTCCGCCCGGCATCACCGTCGTTACTGAATCAAACTGCTGGTCCGCTGAAGGAGCGCTGGAAGCGGCTTCATTCAGACACTCGTCCTGGAGGAGTCGGAGCTGTGTGTGACTACGGATAATGTTATGAACCCAGACACGGGGGTGGTTGATGTTCCGACGTGTGTGGGACTTCCTCAACAAGTATAAAGCAGAACTAGTTGTCATTTACCTGGTGGCAAATTGGCATCACACTTTTCTGCTCAAGCTGCGTTCACACCAAACGCGTTGCGAATGTTACTCGTGCCTGAAAGGGGGCGTGGCTTATCTCCGTAAAAACAGTTACCGTTTCCGCCATCCACCATGGAAATAACCACTAGTTCTGTTATATACTTGTTGTGTAAATTCCACATACGTCGGAACATCGAACTCCATCGTGTCTGGGTTCATAATATTGTCCGTAGTCCCACAACAGCGTCTGAATGACGGCCTCTTCCAGCGCTACTTCAGGCGGACCAGCAGCAGTTTGATTCAGCAACGGCGGTGATGACGGGCGGAGCTTCTCAACACTGATTGGCTTACGCAACTCAGCGTCACGAAAATTTCAACTCTTACGAATTCGCGCTGCGTCATTTGTGCCACCCGGCGGAAAATTTGCTTTTCCTCAACCTCGTGCGTTGGCTTTGCTTGTAATCTACTCGCGCATCAAATTTGCAATGTGTTTGGTGTGAACGCAGCATGACAGAAGCCTGTAAGCTCGCTGCCAACAAAACGGTTAACATTTACACGAGGGCTGCAACAACGAATCGATAAAAATCGATTATCAAAAGTGTTGGCAACAAATTTCATTATCGATTCGTTGTGTCGCGAGATTATTGCGGCAGTCATAAAATCGCGGAGGGAAAAAAAAAGAGCAGAGAAGAGCAACTGGCCGCCAGCGTGTCTGAGATTGGAGTGAGAGACTGAGAAACGTTGAGGTCGTGATCTCAGCAAAAATCTAACATCTTGGATGTGTCGAGTCTTAATATAAAGCAGATAAAGCAGGGTATGCTAAAGCCAATTACAGTAAAAAAAACGGTGTATAGAGAGCAAAAATGTAATAATAAAAGCGTCAGCTAAATGAAATGTAGAATCACAGAGGCCTTGTTGACATCATCTGGAAAGCCCATTACTCACTGACTTTGCTAGAAGCCATACTGATCCCTAAAACTATCTGTGTTTATGAAATGTGAGGCTCACACTAACACTTCTGATCCCATTTCAACAGGTGATGCTGCTGCGGCTTGAAGAGAGGCTTATTTGGGTTCCTCTTTCCAGCTCATAACACATATGCTAGATGGGCCTTCAGAAATATCTTTCACTTATGATGTTAACGTATTGCCAGCCATCGGCTCCCCCAGAGTGAAGGGTTGGGCCTCATCTGGTGCAGTTTAAAAAATGATGTCAGACAATTGCCAAGTGCTCTCTTCCACTGTTAGGCTAAATTAGCTCACAGCAGAGATAACTTAACAAAAGGGGGATATGTATATGTAATTTATTGTAAAGATAATATATCCACATTTTGTACAGTTTTTAGTAACGCTACACTAAAAGACAGCAAATTATCAGTGATATAACATGGAAGGAGATTAAATCTACATACTTGGGTAACTGTCCAAAGCAGGTTGAACGCTGATTGGCTGACGCAACTATGACTCGCGCGTTTTTTTTCAGCAGAGTTGGGATATTTCAACTCGCCCTCTGTTCGCGCCGTGTCCTTCGCTCTGTTCGCCCCGCGTCAAACGTGCTATTTGCGCCGCCTCAAACGAGTCTATCGCGTCGCCCGGCGGAGAACTTGCGCCACGTTTGGCGTGAACACGGCATAAGTATGTTGCGTTATAAAGAATTTGGTAGACAAACACTAGACGTCATTCCTCCAACAAACTGTTACCTTCCAAAGAATCACACTTTCACTGATTGCTTTGAATCACTAGACACAATTTAGGCAGTAAATAAACTGATAAATAAAGGCTACATGGAACACAACAGTGCTGTAATACAACGTCACAATAAAGGGCTGAATTCAATCTTTACTAATTATTAGGCCTACTTTAAGTCGTAGGTAATCAACTTGGTGAATGCCAACGTTTTCACTTTTTTTTTCATGTTTTTTTTCACATGACACTGACAAGTGGTTATGCCGAAATGTTATGTTTGTTTTTTAAATAAAAGTCAAATAATATCTCCACTTGTCCTCTCCTTATAGGTGTCAGTCGGTGCCACGAGCTGCCAGTGCCAATTTAATTTTTGCAAATTTTATAGAAGGTGTCTAAAACTCTGAACTATTTTTCTGGCTCAGATCTCTTAACCATTTGTGGCGAAAGAGCTCTGTTCATTCAATTGAATTATTCCATGTATCTGTTTTTAATAAAGGCTTAAAGACATTTCAGTATTTCACTACGTTTAATTTCCATAACACCGAAGGAATGCTGTTCGCTTACCGCTGTTCTGACTGACACGTGCCTAAAATGTCGCTTTCTTTCATGGAAAACAACATTCAGTGGTTGTAGACATTTAGATGTTGTGTGTATCATCAGGTTTTCTGTTCCCACATTTAAGATGTGAGAACATGTGTTTAGATTTACTGTCTATATTATTGTGTCTTTTCTACAGCAACGAGCGCGGCCATCACACCCACGCCCCCTAACAACACTGAGATTCCTGCGTACGAAGCGCTCTACAAATGCTGAGACCGGATTCGCCACCACATTTGTTCTGCAGTTTTAATATTAGCTAATACATTTTACATGCTGCAGTAAAATTAGTGATTTATATGTAGGGCTAAATGTGATGTACAGTTCTTTTTATAAATATATAAACTGTTTGTGTTCCTGATATATTGTTTGAGTTGCATTTCTGAGTATTTCCTTTAGCAATTTGTGTTAATGGTGTCTGTGAACTGCAAAGTCAATAATATGAAAGCTTAATTCCAAGGTAAATTAACTAAATGAACATTTAGGATCTCAAAAAAAGAATTTAGATATTTGCTGTAACCTCAAGATTGTGGAGCTTTGAGCCAAGACTGTAACCCCTTCAACCACACATTTGTAAGTCGTCATTAGTGTGATAAACTGGTATAAAAGAATATTTTTAAACATCCAAATCATTCAGTTTTGTTGAACATTTCTTATCAGGATCAGTTTGAGTAATTCCTTGGAAATGGTCCACAACAGTACAATGTACTGTTACTTTAATTAGACTGGTAGGTGGCAACTTATTAACTGTTCCATGAATGAAGTTGTTCAAATACATCGTTAGGACATGTCTTGTGTATGAGATGCTGCTGGAGTTTCTGCAGAGACACGTGAAGATCCATCCGTCTATCATCCCTCGGTAGCTCACGCAGGTACGCAAGCACGCGCGTACGTCAAAGTCATGGAATCAGAACGGCGAATTCTACCGAGACTATATAAAGCATGCAGATTCTCTAAATCGTTCCTTCGCACTTCAACTTCACAAGAGTCAACCTGCGAATTTTTTTCTGCTGCAAAGCTGAAATCTTTTGAAAACCTGATCGCCTAAAAACCTTCTGGAGAACCAACGTTTGAAGAACCGACCTGAAGAAAACCGAAAACACACCTGCTGACTGAGAATCTCGCTGAGGACCACCTGCTGACCAGAGTTTCACAGTAGCTTATCAACTTTTTAAGGTAAGAAATATTATCATTTCATGTCAAATGTGTTTATTTATGTTTCTTACATGCTCAAAGGGGTGTAAAATCAGTAAATTAATGTTAAATGTTGAATAGAAGGATCGTCATAAATAGAACGTTGGGCTTTTTCTTGGCAAAAAAAAGGTTTGAGGTCACTTGACGTTTTTTCGGTTTAAAATAATAATTATACAGTCAAACCGGAATATTTTTAGCACAAAATGTGTGGAATGTGTCAACACTTGCATCGTGATAGAGAAATACAGTTATTTTTGTTTGCGGGGCTCATATTTTCCAAATTTGCCGTCGAAAATGTGGAAAAAAGATGGCCGCCGTGCCGTTTCTGTCCGTGACGTCACTAAGTCTGCAGCGTTGAAACTACAATTTTCCAAAGATGGACTACAAAAGACCGCATAGATACTTCGTCCATGTTCTTACAGTGTTGGTTCATGCAGACGACATGAACAACACGGTTCATAGTATTGTAACGACCCTGGGGCAGGAAAGCTACGAGACGTTAGCTTGCTTTAGGTGTGTTTATTAAGGAAACAACCGAACAGGCTACTGTGGGCCGTAGCCTACGCCAAAACAACAGTAAACACCGTGAAAACCTCTCAACATGCTTCACCTCTGCTCCCGGTCATAGACTCGCTGTCAAAACGGCTCATAACACCACAACAACATCCCACCTCACTGGCTCTGCCAATCACAGGCATGCTCATAGGTAGCTACCATGACTGACAGGCTTCACAGCTACACAGCTCATGAGACGTTCACTGACCTGAAATAGAAATTAAAGAAGGAATATAAAGTGAAAACAAGGGATTGCCACGGAGTACAAAGCTACTGAACTGTCTGTCTCTCTCTCCCCCATCAGGGTGTGAACCCCAACAGCTGTGAGATTATTTATATATCATGGAAGTGGGGACTTTCTAATACATGTTTTCCTCCTCAGCCACTGAGCGCACTGCCGAGATGCTTCCCTACTACCCGGTTGGCACTGGCGGTGGGGACTGGCTTCAGGAGGCTCAGCCTCCTACAGGTAAGGGAAATAGCGAGCAGCAGTTCCCTCCACCTTATTACTGGGGGGAACAAGGCCCTGCTGCTCCTTTTCCTTATGTTACTTTCGCTGCTCCTGATGCTTTTCTCCTTGCTTTCCAACCTGATGCTCCTCCTTTCGCTGATCCTCCTTTCGCTGCTCCTGATGCTCTTCTTCTTGCTTTCCAACCTGATGCTCCTCCTTTCGCTGCTCCTGATGCTCTCCTTCTTGCTTTCCAACCTGATTCTCCTCCTTTCGCTGCACCTGATGCTCTCCTTCTTGCTTTCCAACCTGATGCTCCTCCTCCTTTCGCTGCTCCTGATGCTCCTCTTTTCGCTGCTCCTGATGCCCTCCTTGCTTTCCAACCTGTTCCTCCTCCTTTCGCTGCTCCTGATTCTCTCCATCTTCCTTTCCAACCTGACGCTCCTCTTTTCGCTGCACCTGATGCTCTCCTTCTTGCTTTCCAACCTGATGCTCCTCCTCCTTTCGCTGCTCCTGATGCTCTCCTTCTTCCTTTCCAACCTGATGCTCCTCTTTTCGCTGCTCCTGATGCCCTCCTTGCTTTCCAACCTGTTCCTCCTCCTTTCGCTGCTCCTGATGCTCTCCTTCTTGCTTTCCAACCTGATTCTCCTCCTTTCGCTGCACCTGATGCTCTCCTTCTTGCTTTCCAACCTGATGCTCCTCCTCCTTTCGCTGCACCTGATGCTCTCCTTCTTGCTTTCCAACCTGATGCTCCTCCTCCTTTCGCTGCTCCTGATGCTCTCCTTCTTCCTTTCCAACCTGACGCTCCTCTTTTCGCTGCTCCTGATGCCCTCATTGCTTTCCAACCTGTTCCTCCTCCTTTCGCTGCTCCTGATGCTCTCCTTCTTCCTTTCCAACCTGACGCTCCTCTTTTCGCTGCACCTGATGCTCTCCTTCTTGCTTTCCAACCTGATGCTCCTCCTCCTTTCGCTGCTCCTGATGCTCTCCTTCTTGCTTTCCAACCTGATGCTCCTCTTTTCGCTGCTCCTGATGCCCTCCTTGCTTTCCAACCTGTTCCTCCTCCTTTCGCTGCTCCTGATGATCTCCTTCTTGCTTTCCAACCTGATGCTCCTCTTTTCGCTGCTCCTGATGCCCTCCTTGCTTTCCAACCTGTTCCTCCTCCTTTCGCTGCTCCTGATGCTCTCCTTCTTCCTTTCCAACCTGACGCTCCTCTTTTCGCTGCACCTGATGCTCTCCTTCTTGCTTTCCAACCTGATGCTCCTCCTCCTTTCGCTGCTCCTGATGCTCTCCTTCTTCCTTTCCAACCTGACGCTCCTCTTTTCGCTGCTCCTGATGCCCTCCTTGCTTTCCAACCTGTTCCTCCTCCTTTCGCTGCTCCTGATGCTCTCCTTCTTCCTTTCCAACCTGACGCTCCTCTTTTCGCTGCACCTGATGCTCTCCTTCTTGCTTTCCAACCTGATGCTCCTCCTCCTTTCGCTGATCCTCCTTTCGCTGCTCCTGATGCTCTTCTTCTTGCTTTCCAACCTGATGCTTCTCCTTTCGCTGCTCCTCCTTTCGCTGCTCCTGATGCTCTCCTTCTTGCTTTCCAACCTGATTCTCCTCCTTTCGCTGCACCTGATGCTCTCCTTCTTGCTTTCCAACCTGATGCTCCTCCTCCTTTCGCTGCTCCTGATGCTCTCCTTCTTGCTTTCCAACCTGATGCTCCTCTTTTCGCTGCTCCTGATGCCCTCCTTGCTTTCCAACCTGTTCCTCCTCCTTTCGCTGCTCCTGATGCTCTCCTTCTTCCTTTCCAACCTGACGCTCCTCTTTTCGCTGCACCTGATGCTCTCCTTCTTGCTTTCCAACCTGATGCTCCTCCTCCTTTCGCTGCTCCTGATGCTCTCCTTCTTCCTTTCCAACCTGACGCTCCTGATGCCCTCCTTGCTTTCCAACCTGTTCCTCCTCCTTTCGCTGCTCCTGATGCTCTCCTTCTTGCTTTCCAACCTGCTCCTCCTCCTTTCGCTGCACCTGATGCTTTTCTCCTTGCTTTCCCACCTGCTGCTCCTCTCGCTTTCCCTCCTGCTTCTCCTCCTCCTTTCGCTACCCCTTGTGTTTTTCCTCCTGCTGCTCCTTGTCCTCCTCCTGCTCCTCCTCCCCTTGCTTCCACACCTGCTGCTCCTTCTTTTGCTTCCACACCTGCTGGTCCTTGTCCTCCTGCTGCTCCTCCCGCTTTTCCTCCTGCATTCCCACCTGCTTCTCCTCCTACTTTTGCTCCCCCTTGTGTTTTTCCTCCTGCTGCTCCTAGTCCTCCTCCTGCTCCTCCTGCTTCCACACCTGTTGCTCCTTGTCCTCCTCCTGCTCCTCCTGCTTCCACACCTGTTGCTCCTTGTCCTCCTGCTGCTCCTCCCACTTTCCTTCCTGCATTCCCACCTGCTTCTTCTCCTTTCGTTACCCCTTGTGTTTTCCCTCCTGCTGTTCCTTGTCCTCCTCCTGCTCCTCCTCCTGCTTCCACACCTGCTGCTCCTCCCGCTTTCCCTCCTGCATTCCCACTTGCTTCTTCTCCTCCTTTCGCTACCCCTTGTGTTTTTCCTCCTGCTGCTCCTTGTCCTCCTCCTGCTGCTCCTCCTGCTTCCACACCTGCTGCTCCTCCTCCTGCTTCCACACCTGCTGCTCCTTGTCCTCCTGCTGCTCCTCCAGCTTTCCCTCCTGCATTCCCATCTGCTTCTCCTCCTCCTTTCGCTACCCCTTGTGTTTTTCCTCCTGCTCCTTGTACTCCTCCTGCTGCTCCTCCTGCTTCCACACCTGCTGCGCCTTGTCCTCCTGCTGCTCCTCCCGCTTTCCCTCCTGCATTCCCACCTGCTTCTCCTCCTCCTTTCGCTACCCCTTGTGTTTTTCCTCCTGCTGCTCCTTGTCCTCCTCCTGCTGCTCCTCCTGCTTCCACACCTGCTGCTCCTCCTCCTGCTTCCACACCTGCTGCTCCTTGTCCTCCTGCTGCTCCTCCAGCTTTCCCTCCTGCATTCCCATCTGCTTCTCCTCCTCCTTTCGCTACCCCTTGTGTTTTTCCTCCTGCTCCTTGTACTCCTCCTGCTGCTCCTCCTGCTTCCACACCTGCTGCGCCTTGTCCTCCTGCTGCTCCTCCCGCTTTCCCTCCTGCATTCCCACCTGCTTCTCCTCCTCCTTTCGCTACCCCTTGTGTTTTTCCTCCTGCTGCTCCTTGTCCTCCTCCTGCTGCTCCTGCTCCTCCTGCTTCCACACTTGCTGCTCCTCGCCCTCCTGCTGCTCCTCGTCCTCCTGCTGCTCCTGCTGCTTTTCCTCTTGCATTCTCACCTGCTTCTCCTCCTCCTTCCCCTTGTTTTTTCCCTCCTGCTGTTCCTCTTCCTGCTGCTCCTCCTGCTTTCACTCCTGCTGCTCCTTGTCCTCCTCCTGCTGCTCCTCCCGCTTTCCCTCCTGCATTCCCACCTGCTTCTCCTCCTCCTTCCCCTTGTTTTTTCGCTCCTGCTGTTCCTCTTCCTGCTGCTCCTCCTGCTTTCACTCCTGCTGCTCCTTGTCCTCCTCCTGCTGCTCTTCCTCTTGCTGCTCCTCGCCCTCCTGCTGCTCCTCGCCCTCCTGCTGCTCCTCCTGCTTTTCCTCTTGCATTCCCACCTGCTTCTCCTCCTCCTTCCCCTTGTGTTTTTCCTCCTGCTGCTCCTCTTCCTCCTGCTGCTCCTCCTGCATTCCCACCTGCTTCTCCTCCTGCTTTCACTCCTGCTGCTCCTTGTCCTCCTCCTGCTGCTCTTCCTCTTGCTGCTCCTCGCCCTCCTGCTGCTCCTCGCCCTCCTGCTGCTCCTCCTGCTCTTCCTCTTGCATTCCCATCTGCTTCTCCTCCTCCTTTCGCGACCCCCTGTGTTTTTCCTCCTGCTGCTCCTTGTCCTCCTGCTGCTCCTCCTGCTTCCACACCTGCTGCTCCTTGTCCTCCTGCTGCTCCTCCTGCTTTCCCTCCTGCATTCCCACCTGCTTCTCCTCCTCCTTTCGCTACCCCTTGTGTTTTTCCTCCTGCTGCTCCTTGTCCTCCTCCTGTTGCTCCTCTTCCTCCTGCTGCTCCTCCTGCTTCCACTCCTGCTGCTCCTCGTGCTGCTCCTCCTGCTTTTCCTCTTGCATTCCCACCTGCTTCTCCTCCCCCTTGTTTTTTCCCTCCTGCTGTTCCTCTTCCTGCTGCTCCTCCTGCTTTCACTCGTGCTGCTCCTTGTCCTCCTCCTGCTGCTCCTCCCGCTTTCCCTCCTGCATTCCCATCTGCTTCTTCTCCTCCTTTCGCTACCCCTTCTGTTTTTCCTCCTGCTGCTCCTTGTCATCCTCCTCCTGCTGCTCCTTGTCCTCCTCCTGCTGCTCCTTGTCCTCCTCCTGCTGCTGCTCCTCCTGCTGCTCCTCCCGCTTTCCCTCCTGCATTCCCACCTGCTTCTCCTCCTCCTTTCGCTACCCCTTGTGTTTTTCCTCCTGCTGCTCCTTGTCCTCCTCCTGCTGCTCCTCTTCTTCCTACTGCTCCTCCTGCTTCCTCTCCTGCTGCTCCTCGTCCTCGTCCTCCTGCTGCTCCTCCTGCATTCCCACCTGCTTCTCCTCCTCCTTCCCCTTGTTTTTTCCCTCCTGCTGTTCTTTTTCCTGCTGCTCCTCCTGCTTTCACTCGTGCTGCTCCTTGTCCTCCTCCTGCTGCTCCTCCCGCTTTCCCTCCTGCATTCCCATCTGCTTCTTCTCCTCCTTTCGCTACCCCTTGTGTTTTTCCTCCTGCTGCTCCTTGTCATCCTCCTCCTACTGCTCCTTGTCCTCCTCCTGCTGCTGCTCCTCCTGCTTCCACACCTGCTGCTCCTTGTCCTCCTGCTGCTCCTCCCGCTTTCCCTCCTGCATTCCCACCTGCTTCTCCTCCTCCTTTCGCTACCCCTTGTGTTTTTCCTCCTGCTGCTCCTTGTCCTCCTCCTGCTGCTCCTCTTCCTCCTACTGCTCCTCCTGCTTCCACTCCTGCTGCTCCTCGTCCTCCTCCTGTTGCTCCTTGTCCTCCTCCTGCTGTTCCTCTTCCTCATACTGCTGCTCCTCTTCCTCATACTGCTCCTCGTCCTCCTCCTGTTGCTCCTTGTCCTCCTCCTGCTGCTCCTCTTCCTCCTGCTGCTCCTCCTTCCACACCTGCTGCTCCTCGCCCTCCTGATGCTCTTCCTGCTTTTCCTCTTGCATTCCCACCTGCTTCTCCTCCTCCTTCCCCTTGTTTTTTCGCTCCTGCTGTTCCTCTTCCTGCTGCTCCTCCTGCTTTCACTCCTGCTGCTCCTTGTCCTCCTCCTGCTGCTCCTCCCGCTTTCCCTCCTGAATTCCCACCTGCTTCTCCTCCTCCTTTCGCTACCCCTTGTGTTTTTCCTCCTGCTGCTACTTGTCCTCCTCCTGCTGTTCCTCTTCCTCCTGCTGCTCCTCTTTCCACACCTGCTGCTCCTCGTCCTCCTGCTGCTCCCCGTGCTTTTTCTCTTGCATTCGCACGTGCTGCTCCTCGTCCTCGTCCTCTTCCTCTTGCATTCCCACCTGCTGCTCCTCGTCCTCCTGCTTCTCCTCTTGCATTCCCATCTGCTTCTCCTCCTCCTTTCGCGACCCCCTGTGTTTTTCCTCCTGCTGCTCCTTGTCCTCCTCCTGCTGCTCCTCCTGCTTCCACACCTGCTGCTCCTTGTCCTCCTGCTGCTCCTCCTGCTTTCCCTCCTGCATTCCCACCTGCTTCTCCTCCTCCTTCCCCTTGTTTTTTCGCTCCTGCTGTTCCTCTTCCTGCTGCTCCTCCTGCTTTCACTCCTGCTGCTCCTTGTCCTCCTCCTGCTGCTCCTCCCGCTTTCCCTCCTGAATTCCCACCTGCTTCTCCTCCTCCTTTCGCTACCCCTTGTGTTTTTCCTCCTGCTGCTCCTTGTCCTCCTCCTGCTGCTCCTCTTCCTCCTGCTGCTCCTCTTTCCACACCTGCTGCTCCTCGCCCTCCTGCTGCTCCTCCTGCTTTTCCTCTTGCATTCCCACCTGCTGCTCCTCCTCCGTTCTCTACCCCTTTTTTTTGTACTCCTATTGCTCCTCTTGCTCCTCGTGTTTACACACGTGCTGCTCCTCGTCTTCCTCCTGCTGCTCCTCGTCCTCCTGCTGCTCCTCCTCGTGCTTTTTCTCTTGCATTCCCACGTGCTGCTCCTCGTCCTCGTCCTCTTGCATTCCCACCTGCTGCTCCTCGTCCTCGTCCTCCTGCTTCTCCTCTTTCATTCCCATCTGCTTCTCCTCCTCCTTTCGCGACCCCTTGTGTTTTTCCTCCTGCTTCCACACCTGCTGCTCCCCGTCCTCCTCCTGCTGCTCCTCTTGCTTCCACACCTGCTGCTCCTCGTCCTCCTGCTTCTCCTCTTGCATTCCCACCTGCTTCTCCTCCTCCTTTCGCTACCCCTTGTGTTTTTCCTCCTGCTGCTCCTTGTCCTCCTCCTGTTGCTCCTCTTCCTCCTGCTGCTCCTCCTGCTTCCACTCCTGCTGCTCCTCGTCCTCCTGCTGCTCCTCCTGCTTTTCCTCTTGCATTCCCACCTGCTTCTCCTCCCCCTTGTTTTTCCCCTCCTGCTGTTCCTCTTCCTGCTGCTCCTCCTGCATTCCCACCTGCTGCTCCTCGTCTTCCTCCTCCTGCTCCTCCTGCTTCCACACCTGCTGCACCTCTTCCTCCTGTTGCTCCTCCTGCTACCTCACCTGCTGCTCCTCCCGTTTTTTCTCCTGCATTCCCACCTGCTTCTCCTCCTCCTCCTTCCCCTTGTTTTTTTCCTCCTGCTGCTCCTCCCTCTTCCCCACCTGCTGCTCCTCGTCTTCCTCTTCCTGCTCCTCCTGCTTCCTCACCTGCTGCTCCTCCTGCTTTTCCTCTTGCTTCCACACCTGCTGCTCCTTGTCTTCCTCCTGCTCCTCCTCCTGCTTCCACACCTGCTGCTCCCCGTCCTACTCCTGCTGCTCCTCTTGCTTCCACACCTGCTGCTCCTCGTCCTCCTGCTTCTCCTCTTGCATTCCCATCTGCTTCTCCTCCTCCTTTCGTGACCCCCTGTGTTTTTCCTCCTGCTGCTCCTCCTGCTTCCACACCTGCTGTTCCTTGTCCTCCTGCTGCTCCTCCTGCTTTCCCTCCTGCATTCCCACCTGCTTCTCCTCCTCCTTTCGCTACCCCTTGTGTTTTTCCTCCTGCTGCTCCTTGTCCTCCTCCTGTTGCTCCTCTTCCTCCTGCTGCTCCTCCTGCTTCCACTCCTGCTGCTCCTCGTCCTCGTCCTCCTGCTGCTCCTGCTGCTCCTGCTGCTCCTCCTGCTTTTCCTCTTGCATTCCCACCTGCTTCTCCTCCCCCTTGTTTTTCCCCTCCTGCTGTTCCTCTTCCTGCTGCTCCTCCTGCTTTCACTCCTGCTGCTCCTTGTCCTCCTCCTGCTGCTCCTCCCGCTTTCCCTTCTGCATTCCCACCTGCTTCTCCTCCTCCTTTCGCTACCCCTTGTGTTTTTCCTCCTGCTGCTCCTTGTCCTCCTCCTGCTGCTCCTCTTCCTCCTGCTGCTCCTCCTTCCACACCTGCTGCTCCTCGCCCTCCTGCTGCTCTTCCTGCTTTTCCTCTTGCATTCCCACCTGCTTCTCCTCCTCCTTCCCCTTGTTTTTTCGCTCCTGCTGTTCCTCTTCCTGCTGCTCCTCCTGCTTTCACTCCTGCTGCTCCTTGTCCTCCTCCTGCTGCTCCTCCCGCTTTCCCTCCTGAATTCCCACCTGCTTCTCCTCCTCCTCCTTTCGCTACCCCTTGTGTTTTTCCTCCTGCTGCTCCTTGTCCTCCTCCTGCTGCTCCTCTTCCTCCTGCTGCTCCTCTTTCCACACCTGCTGCTCCTCGCCCTCCTGCTGCTCCTCCTGCTTTTCCTCTTGCATTCCCACCTGCTGCTCCGCCTCCGTTCTCTACCCCTTTTTTTTGTACTCCTATTGCTCCTCTTGCTCCTCGTGTTTACACACGTGCTGCTCCTCGTCTTCCTCCTGCTGCTCCTCGTCCTCCTGCTGCTCCTCCTCGTGCTTTTTCTCTTGCATTCCCACGTGCTGCTCCTCGTCCTCGTCCTCTTGCATTCCCACCTGCTGCTCCTCGTCCTCGTCCTACTGCTTCTCCTCTTTCATTCCCATCTGCTTCTCCTCCTCCTTTCGCGACCCCTTGTGTTTTTCCTCCTGCTGCTCCTTGTCCTCCTCCTGCTGCTCCTCCTGCTTCCACACCTGCTGCTCCTTGTCCTCCTGCTGCTCCTCCTGCTTTCCCTCCTGCATTCCCACCTGCTTCTCCTCCTCCTTTCACTACCCCTTGTGTTTTTCCTCCTGCTGCTCCTTGTCCTCCTCCTGTTGCTCCTGCTCCTCCTGCTTCCACTCCTGCTGCTCCTCGTCCTCCTGCTGCTCCTCCTGCTTTTCCTCTTGCATTCCCACCTGCTTCTCCTCCCCCTTGTTTTTCCCCTCCTGCTGTTCCTCTTCCTGCTGCTCCTCCTGCATTCCCACCTGCTGCTCCTCGTCTTCCTCCTCCTGCTTCCACACCTGCTGCACCTCTTCCTCCTGTTGCTCCTCCTGCTACCTCACCTGCTGCTCCTCCCATTTTTTCTCCTGCATTCCCACCTGCTTCTCCTCCTCCTTCCCCTTGTTTTTTTCCTCCTGCTGCTCCTCCCTCTTCCCCACCTGCTGCTCCTCGTCTTCCTCTTCCTGCTCCTCCTGCTTCCTCACCTGCTGCTCCTCCTGCTTTTCCTCCTGCTTCCACACCTGCTGCTCCCCGTCCTACTCCTGCTGCTCCTCTTGCTTCCACACCTGCTGCTCCTCGTCCTCCTGCTTCTCCTCTTGCATTCCCATCTGCTTCTCCTCCTCCTTTCGTGACCCCCTGTGTTTTTCCTCCTGCTGCTCCTTGTCCTCCTCCTGCTGCTGCTCCTCCTGCTTCCACACCTGCTGTTCCTTGTCCTCCTGCTGCTCCTCCTGCTTTCCCTCCTGCATTCCCACCTGCTTCTCCTCCTCCTTTTGCTACCCCTTGTGTTTTTCCTCCTGCTGCTCCTTGTCCTCCTCCTGTTGCTCCTCTTCCTCCTGCTGCTCCTCCTGCTACCTCACCTGCTGGTCCTCCCGTTTTTTCTCCTGCATTCCCACCTGCTTCTCCTCCTCCTTCCCCTTGTTTTTTTCCTCCTGCTGCTCCTCCCTCTTCCCCACCTGCTGCTCCTCCTGCTTCCTCACCTGCTGCTCCTCCTGCTGCTTTTCCTCTTGCTTCCACACCTGCTGCTCCTTGTCTTCCTCTTGCTCCTCCTCCTGCTTCCACACCTGCTGCTCCCCGTCCTCCTTCTGCTGCTCCTCTTGCTTCCACACCTGCTGCTACTTGTCCTCCTGCTGCTTCTCCCATTTTTCCTCCTGCATTCCCACCTCCTCCTCCTTTCACTACCTGTTGTTTTTGTGCTCCTCGTCCTCCTCCTGCTTCACATCTGGTGCTCCTCGTCCTTGGGATGCTCTTCCCACTTTGCCTCTAGCATTCCCACCTGCTGCTCCTCCTGCTTTTCCTCCAGCATTCCCACCTCTTCCTTTCGCTGCCCCTTGCCCCTGAGTGTTTCCTCCTGCTGCTCCTCCTGCTTTTCCTCCTGCTTCTCCTCCTCCTTTCGCTGTTCCATAATCTTCTCCTCAAAATGTTCCTTAAGTTTTTCTCATGCTGCTCTTGACTATTTTGTTGCTCATTTTTCAACATATGGTTGCCAGGTTTGTCTCTTTGGTTCTTCGATCTTAGAAGAGGCCGAAGTGGAATTAACTCCCCACCTGCTGCTCCTCCTCCTTTGGCTGCTCCGCCTGCTTTTCCACCTGCTGCTCCTCCTCCTCTTTTGGCTCCTCCCCCTGCTTGTCCACCTGCTGCTTCTCCTCCTTTGGAAAAACAGGAGGAGCAGCCAAAGGAGGAGGAGCAACAGGTGGAAAAGCAGGCGGAAAAGCAGGCGGAGCAGCCACCTGTTGCTCCTCCTCCTCCTTTCGCTGCTTCTCAATCTTTTCCTCATGCTGCTCTTGCTTGAGCATATGTTATGTGTTCTGTGTTAATCATATGTTTGCCAGGTCTCTTTGATTCTTAGATCTGCCTCGAGAACGTCTTTCTCCACAGGTTCAACTGGCCTTAATATGGCAAAAAAAAGGTAAAGTCTCTCAAATAAATTATTAATTGTAATATTCAATACGTCAAAGATTATTTTCCCTACTAACCATTTTGTCTCACTTAAACTCATCTTACTCTGGATGAAAAAAGTAAGTATGAGCTTCTGTTTCATTCAACAAAAATATATCAATATTAATAGAATATGCAAGGGAGGCCAGAAGCCTAAAAGGCTGTTTGTCCATGGAGCATGCATGCTTTCCCTAAATTTAAATAATGTGATAATTATATGTGTTTTACTAACCATGACCGTACTTCACTTTAATCCTAATCCACCACCTGAGATGCTGCTGTTCACTGAGGATGAAGAAGGTAAGTTAGAGCTTCTGACATGGAAACAGTGTGACTTAAATAGTCTATAATGTAAAGATAAAGTAGGAAATGTGTGTGTAACGTGTTCCTTACCCCCGTGGCCACTTCCCACACCTCTCTTTGCAGCTGAGCCCCAGCACCCGACTTTGGCCGGGGAGCCATCCGGACCTAACCTACCTGCTACTCTTAATGTTGCTTCTTTTAATAATCCAGAGATGACTCATTTTACTCCCTCTATTGTACTTAAAGTAATATGTATTAATTCCTTTGAGAGGAACTCAACGTACCTCCAGAGTTGCCTTGACAAGGGAGCAGGAGAGAAGTGCTCTTCTGTGTTTCAGTGGATAAGTGTCACGGCCGCTTCCTGGTCTCTCCCGGTTCCTGCTCACCTGCCTGCAATCAACTCATCGCCTCCAGCAGATCGACCCCGGCTCTCAGTGCCAGATGGCCTCAACTACTGTGGTAGGTAATCACCTGCTTCTGGCTTCTCTAGTTTTTTGCTTTTGGTTTTTGGAGATGTGATTAACTGCCTTTTCTCTTTCCCTTATTTCTAGTTTTCGATATCATCGTGCAGCTCGTGCCTTTTGGAAATCCTGGGACCCGACCGAATGGATGTGGAAGAAAGGACAAAAGAGACGAAAGCCGGGCGTCCCAGAGGCCACTGTCTCAACTTTGGTGTTTCATTCAATAAAACACTCAAGCGTCACTTTTGTATTGTGAGATTTATTGTAGCTTCAGTGTTGTCGAGTTAATGTGGGGAATGGGTTTTAGAACAGTGAATCGGTCGCAGGTGTCATAAAAATGCCGACGGTGGCTACAATGCTGCTCAAACCTCTTCCACCAACATGTACACCGAGTCATCTGGATGACTTGTAGAGCAAAGAACAGATCTTTTTCTTTTTTTAAATCAATCCAGGTTTAAAGCGTCCCCACATATTCATGAGTTCTGAGAAGATAAACTTCAGAGAGGAGAGAGGGAGCGCACTGAGCCTGAAACACATGCACACACACCATATCAACACAGATTCATTTAAATTAATTTCAAAAGGCATAGTCTGATGTTCTGCAAACCAGTGAATCAATATTTCATTCAGCATTGCTTTGAGTTTGAACATCAAACACTAAATGTAATAAAACTACAGCCATGCTGGTGGTGAAGGTATCGTATTTAATAAAACCTATTGGAAGAATATGGAAGACAGAGCACTTGATGAAAAATAGAGAAAAAAACATTGATATTCTTGGCCAACCCAAGGCAATAACAATAAAATAAAGTAGTGAAGTGACGTTTGGCCTGAAGGTGGCACCAGAGATACAGAAATGTTACAAATCCAAAGGTTAACCTTTAAAAGGTGCCAAACTTTTAAAATGTGACTAAATTGTGTGCAAAGAGAAAGGAGGTATATTTCAGAATAAACTAGGATGCTCAATGTTCCTGCTGCAGTACGGAGCATGTAAAAGGATCTCAACCGTCTTCAGCTGATAACATACAGCACACCGGGTGGGACTATTGGTGCTCTACTAAATAATATTTACATATCTATGTGCATATAAGGTGACCATTGCTTCAGAAATGACACGCACACATGCGCACACACACACACAGTGTGGAAGAGGGGTTGGTCGTGGTGATGGGATGGGGGCTGTCACCGTGATGCAGAGTTAAGGGTGTTGACAGCTGAGTGGAAGAAACTGTTCCTGAGCCTGCTGGTCCTGGAACGGAGGTTTCTATAGCGCCTTCCATAGGGGAGGAGGGCAAACAGTCCATGGCTGGGGTGAGTGGTGTCCCTGACAATACTGTACGCTCTCCGCAGGCAGCGCTTGAGGTGGATGGTCTCGATGGCAGGGAGTGGAGTACCGGTTTTCACCACCCTCTGCAGTGCTTTCCGGTCTGAGACAGAGCAGTTGCCAAACCAGACTGTGATGCAGTTAGTAAGGATGCTCTCGATGGTGCAGCGGTAGAAGTTCACCAGGATCAGAGGAGACATGTGGATCTTCTTCAGTCTCCTCAGGAAGAAAAGACGCTGGTGTGCCTTTTTGACCAGGGTTGAGGTGTTGAGGGCCAAGAGAGGTCTGAGATGTGGACACCCAGGAACCTGAAGCTGGAGACACGCTCAACCTCCGTTCCATTGATATGGATGGGGGTGTGTGTGCAGCGCTTTGTCTTCCTGAAGTCCGTGATGAGCTCTTTGGTCTTTTAGGGTCTGTTGGTTAGGAAATCCAGTATCCAGCTGCAGAGCGAGGTGTCGATGCCAAGCTCACCTAGTTTAGTGTTCAGTTTGGAGGGGATGATGGTGTTAAATGCTGAACTGAAATCGATGAACAGCATTCTCACATAGGTGTTGTTGTTGTCCAGGTGGGAGAGAGCAGAGTAAAGCGCTGTGGAGATGGCGTCCTCTGTGCTCCTGTTCTGGCGGTACGCAAATTGGATGTGGTCCAGTGTGGGTGGTAGGCAGGTTTTGAGATGAGCCAGGACCAGCCTTTCAAAACACTTCATGATGATGGGGCTGAGTGCAACAGGGCGGAAGTCGTTTAGGCTCGATGCAGTGGAATGCTTTGGCACTGGCACGATTGAGGTGAGTTTGAAGCATGTGGGTACGGCTGCTTGGGCCAGTGACAGGTTGAAGATGTCAGTCAGGACCCCAGTCAGCTGCCCAGCACAGGCCTTGAGCACGCGTCCGGGGATGCCATCAGGGCCAGCAGCCTTACGAGCATTGATCTTGCTTAGCGCAGCACACACGTCGGTGGGGGAGAGGGGGAGGGGCTGGTGGTCTGCAGGGGGCAAAGTCTTGATGGCCTCCGCCTCCTGGTTGTCCCTGTCAAAGCGGGCATAAAAGTAGTTAAGCTCATCCGGAAGGGAGGCGTCGCAGGTTGGGGGGGGGGGGATTGGAGGGTTTGTAATCCGTAATGGCCTGGATGCCTTGCCACATGCATCGGGGGTCAGAGTTGTTGTTAAAGTACTCCTCAGTCCTTAGCTTGTGGTTGTGCTTGGCCCTCTTGATGCCCCTCTTTAGGTTGGCTCTGGATGAGCTGTAGTCTTGCGCATCACCTGATCTGAAGATAATGATAGAGCTCTGCTTTACAACCTCCAGGATTGTCCCCTCAGAGCACAAAGCAGCTGTTTGCCTGTGTGGCCCTCTAGTGGCTCCAAAGAAAAGAGCACTTCAATGAACAAAGATGAGAAGTCCTTTTACTGGATGTACAGATGGAGAGGTGCCTGTAAGGAACAGTGGCAGTCAGGTCAATTCGAAGCATACTGAATGTTCTTTCAAATCATTCTGATGGCTTTTGGAGAAAAATTTAAACTATTGGGGTTAAAATGGTGGCTAGATGCATCGCTGTCTTATTGATAATACCACTAGGATTTTCCAGGGTCATTTCTATATTCTAGTAAAGGGCTTTACAGACTTTAACAGCCCCTGAACAAGGTGAAAAATGACATTATACATGAAGGAGAATTAGCCTATGGAAAAGAGGTGGACACCTTCAGTATGTCCCAATGCCTGGTTTTACCTTCTGGTCACTCGGTGCAACAACACTCT
The DNA here is from genome assembly GCF_910589615.1 of Taurulus bubalis. Lineage (NCBI taxonomy): Eukaryota > Metazoa > Chordata > Actinopteri > Perciformes > Cottidae > Taurulus > Taurulus bubalis. The sequence continues at coordinate 24,411,622 of NC_136593.1, read as the reverse complement.
TTACCTCTCGTGTCATGGACAACTTCAACAAGTTTCACTTTAGAAAAAAAGAGCTCACCCCAGTATGATAGTGTTACTGTTTTTTTAATTTTACAAAAGGTTAGTTCTCAAACACAAATAAAATCAAAGATACAGAACATTTTAAAAGATAAAGATAAGTTACAAAGCGAATCAGTTTCAAAAGCATATTTACAAAACAGAATTAAATATAGGAGTGCCGATACTACACAGCAGGTAATCCCGATAGGTCTGTAGGTCATCAGCAAGAAAATCAAATGCAAGCAGTCTGAAATGGAGCATACCAGTGATTATTGAAAAGAAGTCAAATATGTGAACAGGAAATAAAAGGGCCCTAACAAGAGAGTAAGAAGGATCATACATGACGAAGAACTGGCCTTAAAACAGCAAGAGAATAAAACAAATGAAATAGAAGCAGCGGTATCTTTGGAGTCGTGTGTTGAATGCATAGATATTCAGCAGCAGACTAGCTGGTCTTTACATCTGTTGTGATCTGCCCAAAACCAAAGAAATGAGCCACTTCCAATTTAAATCTGTTCTACATTATACGGTAAGTTGCTTAAGGCAGGTACTCACATGATACACACTTCTTTACTGGGGACACACACACACACACAAAAAGAAAAAAGAAAAAAGAAAAAAGACAAGGCATCAGGCCTTTTCTCCCAATCTCCCAAGAAAACTTGTGTGTAAATGAATGTTCCCAACTTTACCGCCATTTCTACATCACCTTATATTTTCTAGAAAAAAACAGCCATTTAGTTGAGGTACAGGTCTGATAAATCACATCTTTGATTTATAAACTTGTAAAAAAAAAATGCATTTAGTTAGTTTAGTAAACAATCGTTCTTTTCATTTCCTCTCATCAGCTAAGCAAACGCAATGAGCGGAAGCCTTTTATATTAGAGTCAACGTTATCAGTAGACTACAATTATCTGAGCTATTCAAACATCAAGGCTCCATCCATCATGGGGCTCAAATGGGAACTATTGTTATATTCTGCTAATTGAATTGGCGACCCAAGTAGAATTTCTTGCGACCCACTTGCAGGTCCCGACCCAGTGTTTTGGAACAGAAATAAAATACTTCTAACTAAAGTAGACAAGGCAGATTGGTACTAAAAGACCTAATGGTGTGACGGAGAATATTAGTGAATGTTTCCATTAAAGTCCATAAATCATTCCATGGTTCATCAGCCAATCAAAGCTGACATTAAACCAAACATGCTCTCCCACATAATCCCACTTTGATACTGCCAATTCTACATCCAGTAGATTGTGTTCCATAATGCACTCAGTTTAGCAGGGCACAATAACACACCTGCAGTCAATTAAATAAAGGCAGTTTAAAAGGTGCTATGGTGTGAAATTATGAGCATTAATACAGCATCAAACCACATGCATGCTGATCTGCATGATCACAAGTGAACGCATGCCAGCAGGCTTTGTCAAGACAGCACAGTGCCCCGTTTACTTTTTGGCCCCACCAAAGCATGATACCTCAGGATTATCAGCACGCGGCGCACGCTTCTGATAGTAGTAGTCACTTAAAATAGATTTACGTAATGTTTCTTTATTGGCCCCGTGATAAAAGTAATTTCTGCACCGCTGTTATGGCAACGTTACACCATGCGTCATCTAACGGTCTTATTGGATTGCTTTATATTGTTTGTTTGCTTTAACGGCTATGTACGAGTGAGAATGGCTTTAACTAACGCTACAGACTGTCATTAGAGTCTGTAAATCCTTTCAATTATTTCCCTCATTCAACTCAGATAAAAAAAATAAAATCCTTTTGAATTTGAGGTCCAGTATTTTACTGATCACGCATCTGACAATAGGGTCTGCTATGTTGTTGCATCTATTGGTTTTTCAGAGAGGACGATGGAAAAGAACGGCTTATCTTTTTCCACGCTGAGAGCTCTGGAGGAAATCCCTCAATCGTAGCTATGCTCTGAATTTAGCACCTTTAATGTCCAGCCTGTCTTCAAAAGGTTTAACTGCACGAACAAATGGCTCATTAATGATGAACCAGTATTGTACCAAACAACAAAGGATACACTGACTCTGTTTGAGTTGGGTGACCTTCACAAATGGAATGGACATTTCAGTTTGTAATTAATGTCGTAAATTGAAACAAAGCGCAACAAAATGACTTGGTTTTATTTCGTAAAAACATCATGGTTTGGCTTAAAATAACCATGTTTCTTATGTTATTTCAGTTACGCTCATGAATAAAAATAAGTCCACGTTGACTTTTGGTTTGGTGGGACGACTCTGGGAGGAGACAAGTTTCTCTCAAAAAGCTACTTGACAATGCAGTTTTGTTGTATGTGAATGTAATGTTTAGGCTGGACATTGACCTTAAATCAAATATTGTATCTTAGAACTAGCAAGTGTAATCCATCCCTGATGATTACTTCAAACAATAAAACTCTTTATATTTTGTTTAGGTTAGTGTCTTGTAAAAAATAGCATTTCCCTCCCCTCCATTATGTTCAGATTAATATATATTCATTATGTTTAGATTTATACCCGAGAGCCTTTCCTCCTTCCAGTGCACGCAGTTCAAAACTGAAGTTTTGTTTGCATTGCGCCAGGCTTTGGGGTTGCTTAATGAATCCCGTTAATGATGCGATTGTGCAGCAGCTCCTGTTCATGGTTGTGCTGGGTGGGCTTCACCTCCTCGTCCGTCAGCCGAGCATTCTTCCTTATCTCCTCCAGGGAGTAGTCCTGGACCAGGCTGCTGTTCTCAAAAACAGTCACCAGCAGGTCCTGAGGAACGCAGAGCACACAGACAAACCGTTAAGTCCAGGGGAAAGAAGTTGAACGAACTGTTAAACACCGCTTTTAGTTTACAATGTGCCTGATTATTCTCTCCAGGTACAGTCGTTTGTCACGCTTGGTGAGCTTGAAGTGTTTAATAGAAGCTTTATTGCATTATGGGAATGTAGCATCCAACATTAAGAGCTCGACCCATAGCGACTGATAGTCCGTATATCTTAGCCTCTGCTGCCCCGATTATCACCACTCTTTTAGTATCGGTTTCTTGTGAGCTTCCCATCTTTAAGAAAGCATCACGCAACAATATATGAAACATCTTTATACTCAAAGTACAAGAGTCCCGTTTTCAAACACCTGATATCTGGCTATCCGTCAGTGAAAGCTCAAATACAGGACATTATAAATGGCTTCACAAGATCAACAGAATACATTGGAAGCCTGCAAAAATAAAATGGCTGGCTGAGGACTCAAAAACAAGTAATATCATCAAGAGACGTTCAAGTAAGGATATCAAGAGGTACACGATGAGGAACCATCCTCATCGTGTACCTCTTGGTGGATCACAAGGATTGATCACCAAATAAACAAACGCACACAAAAAAGCCCAGGTTAGTTTGAGTTTGCTTAATAAACTACTTAAATACTTAGTCGTGTAATCAGCAGTTTCCAAAAAAACTCTTTCATTTCCTCTGGAAAAGAGACTGAGAAGTTCAGACATTTCCGCAAAACAACCTTTCATAGTCACTTCATCCCAACTGCTGAGGTTAATTTAGATGTAAAGAGACAACAATGTTTAATAGATTAATTTGTGAGAAACAATAGAAAAGCAGTTGATTTCTGAGTGGAAAATGTAACTAAAGAAAAATGAGTATGGCCATATTAACAGGGGGCACTTGACCTCTCACCTCAAGATACGAGTGAAAATGGATCTACCAATACTCCAGTTAGCGAATGTGTTTTCCAAAAGGACATGCCCTCACTTTGCCCTCATGATTCTACTGACAGTGAGAGTTAAAGATGAAATGCTGGGACTAACCTCCTCAGGCTTGCCTGCCCCGCTCTCTATCGTCTCCAAGAAGCCATCAGAGTTTTTCCTCAGAGATAATCGACCCTTCTTTGACCCTTTGGACGGGTCGGTCACCGGCTGCTTGTACACGTCCATCTGGAAGAAGCAGAAGGAAATTACAATAAGTGAAATCACGTTGAAAAAACAAGCCTCTGGGAGGATTTCTGCATCTGGGACACACGAGGAAGCACCTCTGGTCTTTTCATTCATTTTCAATCAACATGTCTACGACAGATGCACCAATTAATACAATGGAAAACGTGTTCATGCCGTGATAGGCGTGTGTCTCTGTAATACAGCACGGTAACACACGGTCAAGTACAGCAAGATGCACGCTTGGCATTTGTGTTCATGTTGGTGCCCTCAAATGTCTGAAATGAATGAGTGAAATATTGTGATCACTAAACAGCTTTTTAGAGAGGGAGATTTCTGATGACTATGTCATCCACTGCATTACAGAACTTTATTAAACACCTTTGTCTTGCTACGGTCTGTTATAATAAAATCATTTTTGTAATCAATACTTTGTGTCAAATCATTGATTGATTTCGATGATGCACAGGTCATTATTATCATCAAATTATAAATGGGACTGTAATTCTATATCTAGTTTCTAGTCCTAGACCATTAAAAGCATTTTAACCCTATGTGTCATCATTCACTCATTCATACACTGATGGCAGTCTGACATGCATGTGCCACCAGACCATCACAACTATCTAACATTCACACCCATTTCACAATAATGACCGGTTAGCTCTCACAGGGAAGTATGGTAGGTCAAAGTTGAACCAGGGCGTAGTCTACTTCCTGAGGCTGACTTAAGATCAAGTTTTAAATCAGACTTAAAAAGTCTGTAAAAGTGCACAATTAGCTGGATGATGACGACTAGTTATTCAAGATAACTGCATCCAACATTAAGTATCAATTCTAAAACTACACTCAAGACGACTGACCCTGAAGTTGTAATTCCACCGTTTGGCCCAGGACCCCCAAACTAATAGAGAGATGGAGCAGGGTTATACTATATATATATATATATTGTACTACAATTGTGTTTTATATTAAACTGGGCCTATATAACATACCTTGTTATTGTGCAATCAATACTACAATGTAAAAAATCACAGCCCTGTTTAGTGATGTCCATTTACTTCTTCCCTTTAACTCAAAGAGCTCTGACAAGTTTTAGATTGTGTACTTAACTGTTAAAGTTAGTTTAATGTACAGTAATGTCTTGTGTTTATTTTTTTAGATTTGTTAGAGTAAATTTAACTTGGGTCTTTTAGTTAGTGGGGTGGACAAAAATAAATGCTGACATGTTTGAGTTTGAGGATCTTTCTTAAAACATGGCCAGGTTGAAGCCTGGTCATAATGTAATATATAAATACTGCAGATAAGTGTGGAAGCCCATTTCCGTCCAGAAAAGAACAAAATAAGCTGTGATCATATAAATATTCCCATGCTAAATCCTAATTATGAGATATAAAGTCGACATTCGAGGACAATGCTCGGTTGTCTCGGCTGACCCGCCTCTTCAATGTCGCATCGGGAACAGGTGTTCAAGATTAACTGTATTTAATTAACTGGTTTTGTCCGCGTGCGTGGGGCAGCTGTGTGTAGGTGTGGCCTTCAGGGCCCAGTTGGACTAACTAGGAAAACAACATTTCGATCGCTTCGCCTCTCTGTCACATTCTTTTAAGGGTCTCTTTTTAAAGAATATAAACGGAACAGTTTACTGTCAAATCCTCTCCCTGTTCGTGAGGTGGTGTTGAGACGCCGCGAGGACAAGACTGAACTATAAGTAGGTGACTCTGTAGATGCCTGTTCAATATACTACTAACGTCAATGCATACTTGATAAAACGCTCTTGTTGTCAGTCTGATATTTAAGTCATACATCGTTGTCTGGTGTCAAGTCGATTTGAGACCAGTTTACTCTTCATACAGTGGGTCAGTGAAACGTGCAGACCGTGTTTACACCCAGCTCGACCGCCGCAGTCAGCTGTGGGAAAGTGTGATCCGCTCTTTTTAAACATTATGACGGAGCAGCTTTCTGCAGCATTCATTTAGGATTGCGACAGATTATCACGAAAAGTTATCCATCTTCATCACGAAAATATCAGTTGTTTACTGGCGACAAAAATACAATATAAAATGATGGTTCTGTCAAGAGTCGAATGCTATAACCTTTTAACCATTTCTTATTTTCAATATGTTTTTTGTTTTTCATTTAACTATCCGGTTGAGTGTGTGAATTTGATCTTAATTAGGCATTTTTATTTCGTGGTATTTCCTCAATCTGTTTCTGCGGTAATGACCTCTCACGCGTCTTCTTCTGAGCTCCTAGGCTTCCGTAGTCCCGTTTACTCCTCACAATTAGATATTATGCATTGCTGAAGGTAAATTGTGTGGAAAATTATGTCGCACTATTTGGTTATATTCTCCAAAAATGTAACCGGTTATGTTACACACGGTTATGGTCGCTAATACGATCACGGTGTCCAGCTGTTGCGTGTCATTTAGACCGTGAACATGAATGTTTTGTGGCTTTTTGATTGAGCCTCGTGGCGCCATTTGCATTACATCGCGCCGCCACTACATAGTTATATTTTCTCAGTGTAATTCTGTGTTTTTTTCGTGTTTAGGAAGCGGGTGTGCAGAAGAGTGAGAGACCAGAAACCAATGTGTTTTATTTTCGTCTCCAGGTATGCGTTTTCCTTTCTCTTTTTTTATGTTATAATTTTCGCCACTAGCTCTTGCAGTTGCTTATTTTGTCCACTTGGTGTTGCTGTTTCCCCTTGTATATTACGATTCATGGTTTTGGAAATAATGGTTGTAATTTAAGTTTAATGTACATGTCAAAGTCTAAGACAATGATACTCTGCATTGCTGAGGGAAGCGGATGTGCAGAGAGACCAGAAGACAATGTGTGTGTTTTATTGTCGTCTGCAGGAGAAAATAAATACATGAAAATCATTGTTGACTTCTTCCATGCCCTTTTCCACATCTGTAATATATGTTGAATAGTGTAACACTCACTCGTGGCAAAATATGAATATGATATTTTGGGAATTCTTTTAGTTGGTGTTTAAAATCCTCTGTTGTTGGGCAGTAGCTGGCAGTAAGTTTTCGTTTCGTATTTGTTTGAGATGTTCTCTCTCCTCTCCCCTCCAGTTTCGACCTCGTGGCACACAGAGGAGGACCGGCGTCCGTCCATCGACCGGTCCATCCTGCCCACAGCGCCGCACTCGGCTCGTGAGCCCAACGTGGACCGGTCCCGACTGCCCCGCAGCCCACCTTACACCGCCTTCCTGGGCAACCTGCCCTATGATGTCAGTGAGGAATCCATCAAAGACTTCTTCCATGGCTTGGCACACATATACATACATATAAATAATATATATATATATATTAGGGCTGGGCAAAGTTGAAAAAAAATAACTGATTAATCGCATGATTCTTCTGCGATTAATCGCATTATGCGCCAAATTCAATAATGAAGTAAATCCTAGTGTATTGCACGCTTTTATTTTAAAGTAATGTTATCAGAACAATATAGCAGGCACTCTGGAGCAACAGCAAGTTAACAACAGTATATAAATTAAAAATATATGCTAGGTAAGAAAAAAAAGATGTATTTTATTTTTGTGATACGACTGGTCATTCAATTAAATATTGTTTTTATTTTAATGGAGAACAGCTTAATATCCCTGATGATGTACGGCCCACGGAATGAAGCTACCTCGCCCGGACAAGGGAAACCGGGGCACCCTCCCGGAGCCAGACCCGGGAGGGGAGCTCGACGGCGAGCGTCTGGTGGCCGGGCTTTCACCCATGGGGCCCGGTCGGGCTCAGCCCGAAAAAAGATCATGGACCAGCAACCCTGTGGACTCACCACCCGCGGGGGGAAGCATCGGGGTCGGGTGCTATGCAGACCGGGCGGCGGGCCAGGCAGGAGACCTGGGCGAGCCGATCGCCGGCAGCATAGACTAGCTCTAGGGACGTGGAACGTCACCTCGCTAGCGGGGAAAGAGCCGGAGCTGGTGCAGGAGGTGGAGCGGTACCAGCTAGATTTAGTTGGGCTCACCTCCACGCACAGCATGGGCTCTGGAACCAAGCTCCTGGAGAAGGGTTGGACTTTGTCCTTTTCTGGAGTTGCCCAGGGTGAGAGGCGCCGGGCGGGAGTGGGGATACTCACGAGCCCCCGGCTGAGCGCTGCTATGTTGGAGTTTTCCCCGGAGAACGAGAGGGTCGCCTCCCTGCGCCTACGGGTTGCAGGGAGTAAAGCTCTGACTGTTGTCTGTGCTTATGCACCGAACAGCAGTTCGGAGTATCCGGCCTTCTTGGAGTCGGTGGGAGGGGTCCTGGAAAGGGCGCCGCCTGCCGACTCCATAGTTCTCCTGGGAGACTTCAACGCTCACGTGGGCAATGACAGAGAAACCTGGCGGGGCGTGATTGGGAGGAACGGCTTGCCCGATCTGAACCCGAATGGTGTTTTGTTGTTGGACTTCTGTGCTAGCCACAGTTTGTCCATAACGAACACCATGTTCGAGCATAAGGTGGCTCATAAGTGTACCTGGTACCAGAACACCTTAGGCCGGAGATCAATGATCGACTTTGTAGTCGTATCATCTGAACTGCGGCCGTATGTCTTGGACACTCGGGTGAAGAGAGGAGCAGAGCTGTCAACTGATCACCACCTGGTGGTGAGTTGGATCAGATGGCGGGGGAGTCGGCTAGAAAGACCTGGCAAGCCCAAACGTGTAGTGAGGGTGAACTGGGAACGTCTGGCGGAGGATCCTGTCCGGGAGGTCTTCAACTCCCACCTCCGGAAGAACTTCTCACAAATCCCGAGGGAGGCTGGGGACATGGAACCCGAGTGGACCATGTTCAAAGCCTCTATTGTGGACGCGGCTGCTCGGAGCTGTGGCCAGAAGGTCATCGGTGCCTGTCGTGGCGGCAACCCAAGAACCCGGTGGTGGACACCGGGGGTGAGGGAAGCCGTCAAACTGAAGAAGGAGGCCTTTCGGGCCTGGCTGGCCCAGGGGTCTCCTGAAGCAGCTGACGGGTACCGGCAGGCCAGAAGGGCTGCAGCTGCGATGGTCGCGGATGCTAAAACTCGGGCATGGGAGGAGTTCGGGGAGGCCATGGAGAAGGACTTTCGGTTGGCCTCAAGGAAGTTCTGGCAAACCATCCGACGGCTCAGGAAGGGAAAGCAGGGCCTACCCCAGGCTGTTCTCAGCGGGGGGGGGGGGGGAACTGCTGACCCGGACTGGGGACATCGTCGGGCGGTGGAAAGAGCACTTTGAGGAACTCCTAAACCCGGCTAACATGTCCCCCGGAGAGGGGGCAACGCCGGAAGTCTTTGGGGTGGTTTCTCCCATATCCCTGGCAGAGGTCGCTAAGGTAGTCAAAAAGCTCCTTGGTGGCAAGGCGCCAGGGGTGGATGAGATCCGCCCTGAGATGCTGAAAGCGCTGGACATTGTTGGGCTGTCTTGGTTGACACGCCTTTTCAGTGTCGCATGGGGGTCGGGAACAGTGCCCATGGACTGGCAGACCGGGGTGGTGGTTCCCATCTTCAAGAAGGGGGACCGGAGAGTGTGCTCAAACTATCGTGGCATCACACTGCTCAGCCTCCCGGGAAAAGCTTATGCCAGGGTGCTGGAAGGGAGGCTCCGACCGCTTGTCGAACCTCAGATTCAAGACGAGCAGTGCGGATTCCGTCCCGGTCGTGGAACAGTGGACCAGCTCTTTACCCTTGCAAGACTACTGGAGGGGTCCTGGGAGTTTGCCCAACCAGTCTACATGTGCTTTGTGGACTTGGAGAAGGCTTTCGACCGGGTCCCTCGGGGGTTTTTGTGGGGGGTGCTGCGGGAGTATGGGGTGCCGGACCCGTTGGCACGGGCTATCCGGTCTTTGTACGCCTGCAGTAGGAGCTGTGTTCGTATCCTCGGTAGTAAGTCAGACACGTTCCCGGTGGGTGTTGGCCTCCGCCAGGGCTGCCCTTTATCACCGGTCCTGTTCGTGACCTTCATGGACAGGATATCTAGGCGCAGCCAGGGGGCGGAGAGGATCCGGTTCGGGAGTCTCGGGATCGCCTCTCTGCTGTTCGCGGATGATGTGGTCCTGTTTGCCTCCTCGGATTGTGACCTCCAGCATTCACTGGGGCGTTTTGCAGCCGAGTGTGAAGCAGCAGGGATGAGAGTTAGCGCCTCCAAATCTGAGGCCATGGTGCTCTGCCGGAAACCGGTGGATTGCTCCCTCCAGGTGGGGACAAACTGCCTACCCCAAGCGAAGGAGTTCAAGTATCTCGGGGTCTTGTTCACGAGTGAGGGTAAGGTGGAGCGGGAGATCGACAGACGGATCGGTGCGGCTGCAGCAATAAAACAGGCGCTGTACCGGTCCGTCCTGGTGAAGAGGGAGCTGAGCCGGAAGGCGAAGCTCTCCATTTACTGGTCGGTCTATGTTCCAACCCTCACCTATGGTCACGAACTCTGGGTCGTGACCGAAAGAACGAGATCTCGAATACAAGCGGCCGAAATGAGCTTCTCCGCAGGGTGGCCGGGCTCACCCTTAGAGATAGGGTAAGGAGCTCGGACATCAGGAGGGAGCTTGGAGTCGAGTCGCTGCTCCTTCGTGTCGAAAGGAGTCAGCTGAGGTGGTTCGGGCATCTAGTCAGGATGCCTCCTGGGCGCCTCCCATTAGAGGTTTTCCAGGCACGTCCAACTGGTAGGAGACCCCGGGGAAGACCGAGGACACGCTGGAGGGATTATATCTCCCGGCTGGCCTTGGAACGCCTCGGGATCCCCCAGAATGAGCTGGAAAGTGTTGCGGGTGAGAGGGAAGCCTGGGTCGGCCTGCTGAACCTGCTGCCACCGCGACCCGACCCCGGATAAGCGGCTGATAATGGATGGATGGATGGATGGACAGCTTAATATCATGCTGAAGAAGAAACATTTGTCTTTTATCAGGGAACAACATAAACAGTCTGTTCAGTAGTAAGGGTCCCTGTGAGGGACAAGCCACTCCTTCTTTTGTCCATGTTCAGTTTGTTGCTTACCTTTTTTTAAAGATGTATGTTAAAGAACAGAAATTGATTAACTTCATACAAAAGCAATCAGTGCTTTTGATCTTGTTCAGTTTTTCTTACTCTGTGAGAAAAGTCCAGTCTGTGTTGGCTTGAACAAGTGCACTGAAGTCTGGTTGAATGAGGTGGAGATGTTAAGGACAGCTGACGGGTATCTCAGCAGCGCGATTAATGTTCACTCTGGACGCGGAGAGCGAGGCTCCTGTGAGGCGGAGCGGCTCGCGGCAGCACCTGCTGAGCAGTGAGCACAGACACTACAGAACAATACGTGCGTCAGTCTGTTGGCAACAAGCCGGTCTGTGAGGCTGTAGAAGCACGCGCGCAAATCGCCTTCAAAGTAAAAGCAGTGCCGTTGTATTCCATTTCTGGCGTGCATCTTTTTTATTTTTTGATTGACCTCACGCGGGCCGGACTGGGAGAGCCGTAAGATGCCCAGGTCTGAACTACGCCGTCTGGGAGAGATTTAAAGTGCAGCACCTGTGTGCAGCAGCATTAAGCCCCTCCCAATGCAAAAAAAAAATGTTGACGCATGATCAAATAATTAACGGCGTTAATAGTTTGCTGCTTTAATGCGTTTTTAACGCTTCAACTCTTTGGCAAGGGAACAAACAGTGAAACAGTCTTTGTTGCTCTTTGCAGGCAGGAGCCTTAAATGATGACCTGAACATCCTGTGAAACTAGTTTGTTTAGTCCACATTCAATTTCATCTGTAATTTAAATATTTATCTCTGAAGTATTTTCCCAGTTCACCCAACCGACACATCTTGAACTGACACGGTAACTCCGGCTTGCTTGTTATGCTTTGTGACTCTTTTGCGGTGTCATTATTATTATTAATGTTTATACAAGCAATGTGTATAAATTTTTTTTTTTTTTTTTTACAAGAGCAAAGTGAATTAAAGAAGAAAAAGTTATTTGTAGGCAGACCAGGTCCCTTAAAATAATATATTTGCTGTAAGTCAATGTAATTATTGATGCATTCACTTCATCACTTTAATGTTGCTGCTGTTAAAGGTGGATTTAATTTGAACTACTTTAATTATGTATTACTTGATAATAAATAATTATTCATTAGTTGATTTATATTTTGTATTAAGAATTAGAATCTTAAAAGTAACCTAATTATATTGTTAAATAAATGTAGTGATGTTATAAATACAATATTTCCGTTTATAGATGTATAAAATGAAAATACTCCAGTAAAGTACAAGCAACTCAAACTAATCCAAAGTGCTGAAGTAGCCTAGTATATCTGAAACTCAAATACATTTGTTTATTTTAGGGTAAAGGAAAACATGCATGACAAACATTTCCATTTCCTCAATTCCAAAGTCGATCAATTTCTTCCATATTTTTAATTTGCACACTGCTCTCGCTGTCTCCTGATCTTGTGTGGGTGAACTGCTGGTCCCAGATCAGTGCATTCTGTTTTCACATGTGGTTCTGTCCCCACCTTCACCAGATCAATGCGGTGCGTCTGCCTCGAGAGCCCAGTAACCAGAGAGGCTGAAGGGCTTTGGTTATGCTGAGTTTGATGATGTGGACTCTCTCCTGAGGTGAGAAGATGCAACAGTAACCTGGTTTTATATTGGTTGCTTTTTTATTTAACTACAGGGTTCTTACGGTCATGGAAAACCTGGTAAAAGTCCTTGAAAATAAATTAATACCCAAACGTTTTGGAAAAGTCATGGAAATGTGTTATATTCATGTGTTCATGATGTTCATTTATGATGAGTTTGAAATAATGAATATGCTTTTAAAAGAAAGATGCTCAAAATATAAGCAGGCATACACACAGGCATCGATATAAATGTTTATTCATTTAATCAAACTATTGTCTCATTCATTTGTGTCATTTAAGGTATACTGTATCCTTTTGAATTCTCATTTTTGGTATAAATACTACATTTTCTCACTTCATGTATTTGAATGTATGTGATGTAAATGTATATGAACCCTGTTGAGTTATCTTTGGAAAACTGCTAAGCTATTTGTGAAGCAAGTACCAAACACTGACGCTGTACCTTCATTTTTGTAAAATTAAACCATTTCACTGATTTGATCTTCTCAGGGGTGAAGGAACGATTGCTCATCGGCTGAAGGTCTCACCGTTTGGATTCCGCAGGATATTGAACTTCATTAAGGATGAGTATGGAAATCCACCTATTATCATCACAGAAGTTATTCATAGTGGCTACTACTATGAAAAATACCTCAACCAGGTGCTTAAGAGTATCAAACCACAACTTGCATGGTATGTTTTAAGAGAGACCATTGACAATATCTCATGTAATGTATCTCTGAGAAATGATTTGAATTGTATTGGATCATAGCAATCTTGCCATTTTCACAGAATAATTGTCATGTTCAAACCAAGATACCGAATATCTTTTACTTAGGAATCTCAAGTGTATTTGCAATCCTAAAGGTTTTCATTTTCTCCTCCTTGCTCACTTGCTAGTTAACGTGGATATCCGGGGTTACACAGCGTGGTCCCTGATGGACAACCTAGAGTGGGCCACACGATTTGGGCTTTTCTGCGTCAATCACTCGGACCCCAAATTGCGAGTGGCCAAGACTTCTGTTACACTCTACTCCCATCATCAACTGCAAAGGATTCCAGACCCCATGCATGCTTGAACACCGTGCCTGAAGGTAAATTGATGCAACCAGTAGCTTTTTTTTTTTAAAGCTCACCAATTAAAATGTAATTCGTGCAAAAACCTAAGTAAAAGAAAACAATAAGTTGTATGAGGGATAAACCCTTTACACTGTATATACAGAGGACAAATAATCCCATAAAATGCAGCAAGGCCGAGATCCTCCCCGTGGCACTGCAGTGGCAGGTTTCAGTCAGGTGTCGGGACAGTGGCAAGCAAACGGCACTCGTTCGACACCCGTCAAGAAGCCCAAGCTGAGTGGGTGGAGTAGGGCTGCACGATTATGGCCAAAATCCTAATCCCTACTATTTTGATCAATATTGAGATCACTATTATTTATCACGATGATTCATTAATTTTAGGGACATCTTTTTATTCCGCTTTCACGTTTAAATGAGCACTGCTTCCACTTCCATTGTTGTGCTACATTCCAGCTAATATACAAATCTTTGCATCAGACTGGTCCTTATCACAGTGCATCTCTTAGAAGAAAAATATTAATAAAATAGTGTAAACACTTTTTACACAAAATTAAATCAACAGAGCACTGCTTTCACTTCCATGTTGTGCTACTTTCCAGCTAATGTACACGTCTTTGCATCAAAATAAAACTTATACTGTGACATCCCTTTTTATTTCCCCTGACGTTTTTCATACAGTGCAGGTAATGCCTGTTTGGAGAAATAATTGCGTGAGGGGATCACGTATCTTGTCTACTGTCTTGACCATTTTTCTGAAGCCTTCACTCCTCACAGTATTTATTGGACACATGTCAGTGTCTTTGGGAGGTGGATGGATTCGCTGCCGCGCTATGCAGGGTCGCTGTTATGGTTTTCTGGGTTGACGTTGGACATGGACGGAGATACGTTAGCTTTAGCCTTAATGCATTCGTTGTACTGTGTTTTGTGGTGTTTTTCAGGTGGTTGAACAAGTTGGTTGTATTGCTATGCGGACACAACTCTAATGCACTCTGTGCACATGATTTGTTCTTGGTTAACATCGCTGACCCTAAATCCCAAAAGCTTCGAGTCAATAGATTATGATCCTTTTCGAGGGACTAGCTTGTCGCCTTCTGCTCCTGACATTTTATTTACTTTTCACGCGACACCTGCGACCGTCTGCTCTCTGTTCTGTTGTCTGTCTCTCTCTACTCTTCTACTAATACCAGAGTCGACTGCAGACGGAGCCTTTTTTGAGGCTGTCGCTGCAGGGTGTGCGCGCATGACACCTCCCATCTCGTTCTCCCCTGGTGGTTGGCTGACTGTTAGTTGAGGAAGCGCTTGATTTGATATGTAGCAGAGCACGCATTGTGGCAGCCAAAATCGTGATCGCAACTACAATGCAATTAATTGTGCAGCCCTAATGCCGTGTTCACACCAAAACAGTTGCGAAAGCCAATCAGCGTTGAGAAGCTCCGCCCGGCATCACCGTCGTTACTGAATCAAACTGCTGGTCCGCTGAAGGAGCGCTGGAAGCGGCTTCATTCAGACACTCGTCCTGGAGGAGTCGGAGCTGTGTGTGACTACGGATAATGTTATGAACCCAGACACAGAGGTGGTTGATGTTCCGACGTGTGTGGGACTTCCTCAACAAGTATAAAGCAGAACTAGTTGTCATTTACCTGGTGGCAAATTGGCATCACACTTTTCTGCTCAAGCTGCGTTCACACCAAACGCGTTGCGAATGTTACTCGTGCCTGAAAGGGGGCGTGGCTTATCTCCGTAAAAACAGTTACCGTTGCCGCCATCCACCATGGAAATAACCACTAGTTCTGTTATATACTTGTTGTGTAAATTCCACATACGTCGGAACATCGAACTCCATCGTGTCTGGGTTCATAATATTGTCCGTAGTCCCACAACAGCGTCTGAATGACGGCCTCTTCCAGCGCTACTTCAGGCGGACCAGCAGCAGTTTGATTCAGCAACGGCGGTGATGACGGGCGGAGCTTCTCAACACTGATTGGCTTACGCAACTCAGCGTCACGAAAATTTCAAATCTTACGAATTCGCGCTGCGTCATTTGTGCCACCCGGCGGAAAATTTGCTTTTCCGCAACCTCGTGCGTTGGCTTTGCTTGTAATCTACTCGCGCATCAAATTTGCAATGTGTTTGGTGTGAACGCAGCATGACAGAAGCCTGTAAGCTCGCTGCCAACAAAACGGTTAACATTTACACAAGGGCTGCAACAACGAATCGATAAAAATCGATTATCAAAAGTGTTGGCAACAAATTTCATTATCGATTCGTTGTGTCGCGAGATTATTGCGGCAGTCATAAAATCGCGGAGGGAAAAAAAAAGAGCAGAGAAGAGCAACTGGCCGCCAGCGTGTCTGAGATTGGAGTGAAAGACTGAGAAACGTTGAGGTCGTGATCTCAGCAAAAATCTAACATCTTGGATGTGTCGAGTCTTAATATAAAGCAGATAAAGCAGGGTATGCTAAAGCCAATTACAGTAAAAAAAACGGTGTATAGAGAGCAAAAATGTAATAATAATAAAAGCGTCAGCTAAATGAAATGTAGAATCACAGAGGCCTTGTTGACATCATCTGGAAAGCCCATTACTCACTGACTTTGCTAGAAGCCATACTGATCCCTAAAACTATCTGTGTTTATGAAATGTGAGGCTCACACTAACACTTCTGATCCCATTTCAACAGGTGATGCTGCTGCGGCTTGAAGAGAGGCTTATTTGGGTTCCTCTTTCCAGCTCATAACACATATGCTAGATGGGCCTTCAGAAATATCTTTCACTTATGATGTTAACGTATTGCCAGCCATCGGCTCCCCCAGAGTGAAGGGTTGGGCCTCATCTGGTGCAGTTTAAAAAATGATGTCAGACAATTGACAAGTGCTCTCTTCCACTGTTAGGCTAAATTAGCTCACAGCAGAGATAACTTAACAAAAGGGGGATATGTATATGTAATTTATTGTAAAGATAATATATCCACATTTTGTACAGTTTTTAGTAACGCTACACTAAAAGACAGCAAATTATCAGTGATATAACATGGAAGGAGATTAAATCTACATACTTGGGTAACTGTCCAAAGCAGGTTGAACGCTGATTGGCTGACGCAACTATGACTCGCGCGTTTTTTTTCAGCAGAGTTGGGATATTTCAACTCGCCCTCTGTTCGCGCTGTGTCCTTCGCTCTGTTCGCCCCGCGTCAAACGTGCTATTTGCGCCGCCTCAAACGAGTCTATCGCGTCGCCCGGCGGAGAACTTGCGCCACGTTTGGCGTGAACACGGCATAAGTATGTTGCGTTATAAAGAATTTGGTAGACAAACACTAGACGTCATTCCTCCAACAAACTGTTACCTTCCAAAGAATCACACTTTCACTGATTGCTTTGAATCACTAGACACAATTTAGGCAGTAAATAAACTGATAAATAAAGGCTACATGGAACACAACAGTGCTGTAATACAACGTCACAATAAAGGGCTGAATTCAATCTTTACTAATTATTAGGCCTACTTTAAGTCGTAGGTACTCAACTTGGTGAATGCCAACGTTTTCACTTTTTTTTTCATGTTTTTTTTCACATGACACTGACAAGTGGTTATGCCGAAATGTTATGTTTGTTTTTTAAATAAAAGTCAAATAATATCTCCACTTGTCCTCTCCTTATAGGTGTCAGTCGGTGCCACGAGCTGCCAGTGCCAATTTAATTTTTGCAAATTTTATAGAATGTGTCTAAAACTCTGAATTATTTTTCTGGCTCAGATCTCTTAACCATTTGTGGCGAAAGAGCTCTGTTCATTCAATTGAATTATTCCATGTATCTGTTTTTAATACAGGCTTAAAGACATTTCAGTATTTCACTACGTTTAATTTCCATAACACCGAAGGAATGCTGTTCGCTTACCGCTGTTCTGACTGACACGTGCCTAAAATGTCGCTTTCTTTCATGGAAAACAACATTCAGTGGTTGTAGACATTTAGATGTTGTGTGTATCATCAGGTTTTCTGTTCCCACATTTAAGATGTGAGAACATGTGTTTAGATTTACTGTCTATATTATTGTGTCTTTTCTACAGCAACGAGCGCGGCCATCACACCCACGCCCCCTAACAACACTGAGATTCCTGCGTACGAAGCGCTCTACAAATGCTGAGACCGGATTCGCCACCACATTTGTTCTGCAGTTTTAATATTAGCTAATACATTTTACATGCTGCAGTAAAATTAGTGATGTACAGTTCTTTTTATAAATATATAAACTGTTTGTGTTCCTGATATATTGTTTGAGTTGCATTTCTGAGTATTTCCTTTAGCAATTTGTGTTAATGGTGTCTGTGAACTGCAAAGTCAATAATATGAAAGCTTAATTCCAAGGTAAATTAACTAAATGAACATTTAGGATCTCAAAAAAAGAATTTAGATATTTGCTGTAACCTCAAGATTGTGGAGCTTTGAGCCAAGACTGTAACCCCTTCAACCACACATTTGTAAGTCGTCAATAGTGTGATAAACTGGTATAAAAGAATATTTTTAAACATCCAAATCATTCAGTTTTGTTGAACATTTCTTATCAGGATCAGTTTGAGTAATTCCTTGGAAATGGTCCACAACAGTACAATGTACTGTTACTTTAATTAGACTCTGGTAGGTGGCAACTTATTAACTGTTCCATGAATGAAGTTGTTCAAATACATCGTTAGGACATGTCTTGTGTATGAGATGCTGCTGGAGTTTCTGCAGAGACACGTGAAGATCCATCCGTCTATCATCCCTCGGTAGCTCACGCAGGTACGCAAGCACGCGCGTACGTCAAAGTCATGGAATCAGAACGGCGAATTCTACCGAGACTATATAAAGCATGCAGATTCTCTAAATCGTTCCTTCGCACTTCAACTTCACAAGAGTCAACCTGCGAATTTTTTTCTGCTGCAAAGCTGAAATCTTTTGAAAACCTGATCGCCTAAAAACCTTCTGGAGAACCAACGTTTGAAGAACCGACCTGAAGAAAACCGAAAACACACCTGCTGACTGAGAATCTCGCTGAGGACCACCTGCTGACCAGAGTTTCACAGTAGCTTATCAACTTTTTAAGGTAAGAAATATTATCATTTCATGTCAAATGTGTTTATTTAGGTTTCTTACATGCTCAAAGGGGTGTAAAATCAGTAAATTAATGTTAAATGTTGAATAGAAGGATCGTCATAAATGGAACGTTGGGCTTTTTCTTGGCAAAAAAAAGGTTTGAGGTCACTTGACGTTTTTTCGGTGTAAAATAATAATTATACAGTCAAACCGGAATATTTTTAGCACAAAATGTGTGGAATGTGTCAACACTTGCATCGTGATAGAGAAATACAGTTATTTTTGTTTGCGGGGCTCATATTTTCCAAATTTGCCGTCGAAAATGTGGAAAAAAGATGGCCGCCGTGCCGTTTCTGTCCGTGACGTCACTAAGTCTGCAGCGTTGAAACTACAATTTTCCAAAGATGGACTACAAAAGACCGCATAGATACTTCGTCCATGTTCTTACAGTGTTGGTTCATGCAGACGATATGAACAACACGGTTCATAGTATTGTAACGACCCTGGGGCAGGAAAGCTACGAGACGTTAGCTTGCTTTAGGTGTGTTTATTAAGGAAACAACCGAACAGGCTACTGTGGGCCGTAGCCTACGCCAAAACAACAGTAAACACCGTGAAAACCTCTCAACATGCTTCACCTCTGCTCCCGGTCATAGACTCGCTGTCAAAACGGCTCATAACACCACAACAACATCCCACCTCACTCGCTCTGCCAATCACAGGCATGCTCATAGGTAGCTACCATGACTGACAGGCTTCACAGCTACACAGCTCATGAGACGTTCACTGACCTGAAATAGAAATTAAAGAAGGAATATAAAGTGAAAACAAGGGATTGCCACGGAGTACAAAGCTACTGAACTGTCTGTCTCTCTCTCCCCCATCAGGGTGTGAACCCCAACAGCTGTGAGATTATTTATATATCATGGAAGTGGGGACTTTCTAATACATGTTTTCCTCCTCAGCCACTGAGCGCACTGCCGAGATGCTTCCCTACTACCCGGTTGGCACTGGCGGTGGGGACTGGCTTCAGGAGGCTCAGCCTCCTACAGGTAAGGGAAATAGCGAGCAGCAGTTCCCTCCACCTTATTACTGGGGGGAACAAGGCCCTGCTGCTCCTTTTCCTTATGTTACTTTCGCTGCTCCTGATGCTTTTCTCCTTGCTTTCCAACCTGATGCTCCTCCTTTCGCTGATCCTCCTTTCGCTGCTCCTGATGCTCTTCTTCTTGCTTTCCAACCTGATGCTTCTCCTTTTGCTGCTCCTCCTTTCGCTGCTCCTCCTTTCGCTGCTCCTGATGCTCTCCTTCTTGCTTTCCAACCTGATTCTCCTCCTTTCGCTGCACCTGATGCTCTCCTTCTTGCTTTCCAACCTGATGCTCCTCCTCCTTTCGCTGCTCCTGATGCTCTCCTTCTTGCTTTCCAACCTGATGCTCCTCTTTTCGCTGCTCCTGATGCCCTCCTTGCTTTCCAACCTGTTCCTCCTCCTTTCGCTGCTCCTGATTCTCTCCTTCTTCCTTTCCAACCTGACGCTCCTCTTTTCGCTGCACCTGATGCTCTCCTTCTTGCTTTCCAACCTGATGCTCCTCCTCCTTTCGCTGCTCCTGATGCTCTCCTTCTTCCTTTCCAACCTGATGCTCCTCTTTTCGCTGCTCCTGATGCCCTCCTTGCTTTCCAACCTGTTCCTCCTCCTTTCGCTGCTCCTGATGCTCTCCTTCTTGCTTTCCAACCTGATTCTCCTCCTTTCGCTGCACCTGATGCTCTCCTTCTTGCTTTCCAACCTGATGCTCCTCCTCCTTTCGCTGCTCCTGATGCTCTCCTTCTTCCTTTCCAACCTGACGCTCCTCTTTTCGCTGCTCCTGATGCCCTCCTTGCTTTCCAACCTGTTCCTTCTCCTTTCGCTGCTCCTGATTCTCTCCTTCTTCCTTTCCAACCTGACGCTCCTCTTTTCGCTGCACCTGATGCTCTCCTTCTTGCTTTCCAACCTGATGCTCTCCTTCTTCCTTTCCAACCTGATGCTCCTCTTTTCGCTGCTCCTGATGCCCTCCTTGCTTTCCAACCTGTTCCTCCTCCTTTCGCTGCACCTGATGCTCTCCTTCTTGCTTTCCAACCTGATGCTCCTCCTCCTTTCGCTGCTCCTGATGCTCTCCTTCTTCCTTTCCAACCTGACGCTCCTCTTTTCTCTGCTCCTGATGCCCTCCTTGCTTTCCAACCTGTTCCTTCTCCTTTCGCTGCTCCTGATTCTCTCCTTCTTCCTTTCCAACCTGACGCTCCTCTTTTCGCTGCACCTGATGCTCTCCTTCTTGCTTTCCAACCTGATGCTCCTCCTCCTTTCGCTGCTCCTGATGCTCTCCTTCTTCCTTTCCAACCTGATGCTCCTCTTTTCGCTGCTCCTGATGCCCTCCTTGCTTTCCAACCTGTTCCTCCTCCTTTCGCTGCACCTGATGCTCTCCTTCTTGCTTTCCAACCTGATGCTCCTCCTCCTTTCGCTGCTCCTGATGCTCTCCTTCTTCCTTTCCAACCTGACGCTCCTCTTTTCGCTGCTCCTGATGCCCTCCTTGCTTTCCAACCTGTTCCTCCTCCTTTCGCTGCTCCTGATGCTCTCCTTCTTCCTTTCCAACCTGACGCTCCTCTTTTCGCTGCTCCTGATGCCCTCCTTGCTTTCCAACCTGTTCCTCCTCCTTTCGCTGCTCCTGATGCTCTCCTTCTTGCTTTCCAACCTGATGCTCCTCTTTTCGCTGCTCCTGATGCCCTCCTTGCTTTCCAACCTGTTCCTCCTCCTTTCGCTGCTCCTGATGCTCTCCTTCTTCCTTTCCAACCTGACGCTCCTCTTTTCGCTCCACCTGATGCTCTCCTTCTTGCTTTCCAACCTGATGCTCCTCCTCCTTTCGCTGCTCCTGATGCTCTCCTTCTTCCTTTCCAACCTGACGCTCCTCTTTTCGCTGCTCCTGATGCCCTCCTTGCTTTCCAACCTGTTCCTCCTCCTTTCGCTGCTCCTGATGCTCTCCTTCTTCCTTTCCAACCTGACGCTCCTCTTTTCGCTGCTCCTGATGCTCTCCTTCTTGCTTTCCAACCTGATGCTCCTCCTCCTTTCGCTGCTCCTGATGCTCTCCTTCTTCCTTTCCAACCTGACACTCCTCTTTTCGCTGCTCCTGATGCCCTCCTTGCTTTCCAACCTGTTCCTCCTCCTTTCGCTGCTCCTGATGCTCTCCTTCTTCCTTTCCAACCTGACGCTCCTCTTTTCGCTGCACCTGACTCTCCCCTTCTTGCTTTCCAACCTGATGCTTCTCCTTTCGCTGCTCCTCCTTTCGCTGCTCCTGATGCTCTCCTTCTTGCTTTCCAACCTGATTCTCCTCCTTTCGCTGCACCTGATGCTCTCCTTCTTGCTTTCCAACCTGATGCTCCTCCTCCTTTCGCTGCTCCTGATGCTCTCCTTCTTCCTTTCCAACCTGATGCTCCTCTTTTCGCTGCTCCTGATGCCCTCCTTGCTTTCCAACCTGTTCCTCCTCCTTTCGCTGCTCCTGATGCTCTCCTTCTTCCTTTCCAACCTGACGCTCCTCTTTTCGCTGCACCTGATGCTCTCCTTCTTGCTTTCCAACCTGATGCTCCTCCTCCTTTCGCTGCTCCTGATGCTCTCCTTCTTCCTTTCCAACCTGACGCTCCTGATGCCCTCCTTGCTTTCCAACCTGTTCCTCCTCCTTTCGCTGCTCCTGATGCTCTCCTTCTTGCTTTCCAACCTGCTCCTCCTCCTTTCGCTGCACCTGATGCTTTTCTCCTTGCTTTCCCACCTGCTGCTCCTCTCGCTTTCCCTCCTGCTTCTCCTCCTCCTTTCGCTACCCCTTGTGTTTTTCCTCCTGCTGCTCCTTGTCCTCCTCCTGCTCCTCCTCCCCTTGCTTCCACACCTGCTGCTCCTTCTTTTGCTTCCACACCTGCTGGTCCTTGTCCTCCTGCTGCTCCTCCCGCTTTTCCTCCTGCATTCCCACCTGCTTCTCCTCCTACTTTTGCTCCCCCTTGTGTTTTTCCTCCTGCTGCTCCTTGTCCTCCTCCTGCTCCTCCTGCTTCCACACCTGTTGCTCCTTGTCCTCCTCCTGCTTCCACACCTGTTGCTCCTTGTCCTCCTGCTGCTCCTCCCACTTTCCTTCCTGCATTCCCACCTGCTTCTTCTCCTTTCGTTACCCCTTGTGTTTTCCCTCCTGCTGTTCCTTGTCCTCCTCCTGCTTCCACACCTGCTGCTCCTCCCGCTTTCCCTCCTGCATTCCCACTTGCTTCTTCTCCTCCTTTTGCTACCCCTTGTGTTTTTCCTCCTGCTGCTCCTTGTCCTCCTCCTGCTGCTCCTCCTGCTTCCACACCTGCTGCTCCTTGTCCTCCTGCTGCTCCTCCAGCTTTCCCTCCTGCATTCCCATCTGCTTCTCCTCCTCCTTTCGCTACCCCTTGTGTTTTTCCTCCTGCTCCTTGTACTCCTCCTGCTGCTCCTCCTGCTTCCACACCTGCTGCGCCTTGTCCTCCTGCTGCTCCTCCCGCTTTCCCTCCTGCATTCCCACCTGCTTCTCCTCCTCCTTTCGCTACCCCTTGTGTTTTTCCTCCTGCTGCTCCTTGTCCTCCTCCTGCTGCTCCTGCTCCTCCTGCTTCCACACTTGCTGCTCCTCGCCCTCCTGCTGCTCCTCGTCCTCCTGCTGCTCCTCCTGCTTTTCCTCTTGCATTCCCACCTGCTGCTCTTCCTCCTTTCTCTACCCCTTATTTTTGTACTCCTATTGCTCCTCTTGCATTCCCATCTGCTGCTCCTCGTCCTCGTCCTCCTGCTTTTCCTCTTGCATTCCCACCTGCTTCTCCTCCTCCTTCCCCTTGTTTTTTCCCTCCTGCTGTTCCTCTTCCTGCTGCTCCTCCTGCTTTCACACCTGCTGCTCCTCATCCTCCTCCTGCTGCTCCTCCTGCTTCCACACCTGCTGCTCCTTGTCCTCCTGCTGCTCCTCCCGCTTTCCCTCCTGCATTCCCACCTGCTTCTCCTCCTCCTTTCGCTACCCCTTGTGTTTTTCCTCCTGCTGCTCCTTGTCCTCCTCCTGCTGATCCTCGTCCTCCTACTGCTCCTCCTGCTTTTCCTCTTGCATTCTCACCTGCTTCTCCTCCTCCTTCCCCTTGTTTTTTCCCTCCTGCTGTTCCTCTTCCTGCTGCTCCTCCTGCTTTCACTCCTGCTGCTCCTTGTCCTCCTCCTGCTGCTCCTCCCGCTTTCCCTCCTGCATTCCCACCTGCTTCTCCTCCTCCTTCCCCTTGTTTTTTCGCTCCTGCTGTTCCTCTTCCTGCTGTTCCTCCTGCTTTCACTCCTGCTGCTCCTTGTCCTCCTCCTGCTGCTCTTCCTCTTGCTGCTCCTCGCCCTCCTGCTGCTCCTCCTGCTTTTCCTCTTGCATTCCCACCTGCTTCTCCTCCTCCTTCCCCTTGTGTTTTTCCTCCTGCTGCTCCTCTTCCTCCTGCTGCTCCTCCTGCTTCCACACCTGCTGCTCCTTGTCCTCCTGCTGCTCCTCCTGCATTCCCACCTGCTTCTCCTCCTGCTTTCACTCCTGCTGCTCCTTGTCCTCCTCCTGCTGCTCTTCCTCTTGCTGCTCCTCGCCCTCCTGCTGCTCCTCGCCCTCCTGCTGCTCCTCCTGCTCTTCCTCTTGCATTCCCATCTGCTTCTCCTCCTCCTTTCGCGACCCCCTGTGTTTTTCCTCCTGCTGCTCCTTGTCCTCCTGCTGCTCCTCCTGCTTCCACACCTGCTGCTCCTTGTCCTCCTGCTGCTCCTCCTGCTTTCCCTCCTGCATTCCCACCTGCTTCTCCTCCTCCTTTCGCTACCCCTTGTGTTTTTCCTCCTGCTGCTCCTTGTCCTCCTCCTGTTGCTCCTCTTCCTCCTGCTGCTCCTCCTGCTTCCACTCCTGCTGCTCCTCGTCCTCGTGCTGCTCCTCCTGCTTTTCCTCTTGCATTCCCACCTGCTTCTCCTCCCCCTTGTTTTTTCCCTCCTGCTGTTCCTCTTCCTGCTGCTGTTCCTCTTCCTGCTGCTCCTCCTGCTTTCACTCGTGCTGCTCCTTGTCCTCCTCCTGCTGCTCCTCCCGCTTTCCCTCCTGCATTCCCATCTGCTTCTTCTCCTCCTTTCGCTACCCCTTCTGTTTTTCCTCCTGCTGCTCCTTGTCATCCTCCTCCTGCTGCTCCTTGTCCTCCTTCTGCTGCTCCTTGTCCTCCTCCTGCTGCTGCTCCTCCTGCTGCTCCTCCCGCTTTTCCTCCTGCATTCCCACCTGCTTCTCCTCCTCCTTTCACTACCCCTTGTGTTTTTCCTCCTGCTGCTCCTTGTCCTCCTCCTGCTGCTCCTCTTCCTCCTACTGCTCCTCCTGCTCCCTCTCCTGCTGCTCCTCGTCCTCCTGCTGCTCCTCCTGCATTCCCACCTGCTTCTCCTCCTCCTTCCCCTTGTTTTTTCCCTCCTGCTGTTCTTTTTCCTGCTGCTCCTCCTGCTTTCACTCGTGCTGCTCCTTGTCCTCCTCCTGCTGCTCCTCCCGCTTTCCCTCCTGCATTCCCATCTGCTTCTTCTCCTCCTTTCGCTACCCCTTGTGTTTTTCCTCCTGCTGCTCCTTGTCATCCTCTTCCTACTGCTCCTTGTCCTCCTCCTGCTGCTGCTCCTCCTGCTTCCACACCTGCTGCTCCTTGTCCTCCTGCTGCTCCTCCCGCTTTCCCTCCTGCATTCCCACCTGCTTCTCCTCCTCCTTTCGCTACCCCTTGTGTTTTTCCTCCTGCTGCTCCTTGTCCTCCTCCTGCTGCTCCTCTTCCTCCTACTGCTCCTCCTGCTTCCACTCCTGCTGCTCCTCGTCCTCCTCCTGTTGCTCCTTGTCCTCCTCCTGCTGTTCCTCTTCCTCATACTGCTGCTCCTCTTCCTCATACTGCTCCTCGTCCTCCTGCTGCTCCTCTTCCTCCTGCTGCTCCTCTTCCTCCTGCTGCTCCTCCTTCCACACCTGCTGCTCCTCGCCCTCCTGATGCTCTTCCTGCTTTTCCTCTTGCATTCCCACCTGCTTCTCCTCCTCCTTCCCCTTGTTTTTTCGCTCCTGCTGTTCCTCTTCCTGCTGCTCCTCCTGCTTTCACTCCTGCTGCTCCTTGTCCTCCTCCTGCTGCTCCTCCCGCTTTCCCTCCTGAATTCCCACCTGCTTCTCCTCCTCCTTTCGCGACCCCTTGTGTTTTTCCTCCTGCTGCTCCTTGTCCTCCTCCTGCTGCTCCTCTTCCTCCTGCTGCTCCTCTTTCCACACCTGCTGCTCCTCGCCCTCCTGCTGCTCCTCCTGCTTTTCCTCTTGCATTCCCACCTGCTGCTCCTCCTCCGTTCTCTACCCCTTTTTTTTGTACTCCTATTGCTCCTCTTGCTCCTCGTGTTTACACACGTGCTGCTCCTCGTCTTCCTCCTGCTGCTCCTCGTCCTCCTGCTGCTCCTCCTCGTGCTTTTTCTCTTGCATTCCCACGTGCTGCTCCTCGTCCTCGTCCTCTTGCATTCCCACCTGCTGCTCCTCGTCCTCGTCCTCCTGCTTCTCCTCTTTCATTCCCATCTGCTTCTCCTCCTCCTTTCGCGACCCCTTGTGTTTTTCCTCCTGCTTCCACACCTGCTGCTCCCCGTCCTCCTCCTGCTGCTCCTCTTGCTTCCACACCTGCTGCTCCTCGTCCTCCTGCTTCTCCTCTTGCATTCCCACCTGCTTCTCCTCCTCCTTTCGCTACCACTTGTGTTTTTCCTCCTGCTGCTTTTTGTCCTCCTCCTGTTGCTCCTCCTCCTCCTGCTGCTCCTCCTGCTTCCACTCCTGCTGCTCCTCGTCCTCGTCCTCCTGCTGCTCCTCCTGCTTTTCCTCTTGCATTCCCACCTGCTTCTCCTCCCCCTTGTTTTTCCCCTCCTGCTGTTCCTCTTCCTGCTGCTCCTCCTGCATTCCCACCTGCTGCTCCTCGTCTTCCTCCTCCTGCTCCTCCTGCTTCCACACCTGCTGCACCTCTTCCTCCTGTTGCTCCTCCTGCTACCTCACCTGCTGCTCCTCCCGTTTTTTCTCCTGCATTCCCACCTGCTTCTCCTCCTCCTCCTTCCCCTTATTTTTTTCCTCCTGCTGCTCCTCCCTCTTCCCCACCTGCTGCTCCTCGTCTTCCTCTTCCTGCTCCTCCTGCTTCCTCACCTGCTGCTCCTCCTGCTTTTCCTCTTGCTTCCACACCTGCTGCTCCTTGTCTTCCTCCTGCTCCTCCTCCTGCTTCCACACCTGCTGCTCCCCGTCCTCCTCCTGCTGCTCCTCTTGCTTCCACACCTGCTGCTCCTCGTCCTCCTGCTTCTCCTCTTGCATTCCCATCTGCTTCTCCTCCTCCTTTCGCGACCCCCTGTGTTTTTCCTCCTGCTGCTCCTTGTCCTCCTCCTGCTGCTCCTCCTGCTTCCACACCTGCTGTTCCTTGTCCTCCTGCTGCTCCTCCTGCATTCCCACCTGCTTCTCCTCCTCCTTTCGCTACCCCTTGTGTTTTTCCTCCTGCTGCTCCTTGTCCTCCTCCTGTTGCTCCTCTTCCTCCTGCTGCTCCTCCTGCTTCCACTACTGCTGCTCCTCGTCCTCCTGCTGCTCCTGCTGCTCCTCCTGCTTCTCCTCCCCCTTGTTTTTCCCCTCCTGCTGTTCCTCTTCTTGCTGCTCCTCCTGCTTTCACTCCTGCTGCTCCTTGTCCTCCTCCTGCAGCTCCTCCCGCTTTCCCTTCTGCATTCCCACCTGCTTCTCCTCCTCCTTTCACTACCCCTTGTGTTTTTCCTCCTGCTGCTCCTTGTCCTCCTCCTGCTGCTCCTCTTCCTCCTGCTGCTCCTCCTTCCACACCTGCTGCTCCTCGCCCTCCTGCTGCTCTTCCTGCTTTTCCTCTTGCATTCCCACCTGCTTCTCCTCCTCCTTCCCCTTGTTTTTTCGCTCCTGCTGTTCCTCTTCCTGCTGCTCCTCCTGCTTTCACTCCTGCTGCTCCTTGTCCTCCTCCTGCTGCTCCTCCCGCTTTCCCTCCTGAATTCCCACCTGCTTCTCCTCCTCCTTTCGCTACCCCTTGTGTTTTTCCTCCTGCTGCTCCTTGTCCTCCTCCTGCTGCTCCTCTTCCTCCTGCTGCTCCTCTTTCCACACCTGCTGCTCCTCGCCCTCCTGCTGCTCCTCTTGCTTTTCCTCTTGCATTCCCACCTGCTGCTCCGCCTCCGTTCTCTACCCCTTTTTTTTGTACTCCTATTGCTCCTCTTGCTCCTCGTGTTTACACACGTGCTGCTCCTCGTCTTCTTCCTGCTGCTCCTCGTCCTCCTGCTGCTCCTCCTCGTGCTTTTTCTCTTGCATTCCCACGTGCTGCTCCTCGTCCTCGTCCTCTTGCATTCCCACCTGCTGCTCCTCGTCCTCGTCCTACTGCTTCTCCTCTTTCATTCCCATCTGCTTCTCCTCCTCCTTTCGCGACCCCTTGTGTTTTTCCTCCTGCTGCTCCTTGTCCTCCTCCTGCTGCTCCTCCTGCTTCCACACCTGCTGCTCCTTGTCCTCCTGCTGCTCCTCCTGCTTTCCCTCCTGCATTCCCACCTGCTTCTCCTCCTCCTTTCACTACCCCTTGTGTTTTTCCTCCTGCTGCTCCTTGTCCTCCTCCTGTTGCTCCTGCTCCTCCTGCTTCCACTCCTGCTGCTCCTCGTCCTCCTGCTGCTCCTCCTGCTTTTCCTCTTGCATTCCCACCTGCTTCTCCTCCCCCTTGTTTTTCCCCTCCTGCTGTTCCTCTTCCTGCTGCTCCTCCTGCATTCCCACCTGCTGCTCCTCGTCTTCCTCCTCCTGCTCCTCCTGCTTCCACACCTGCTGCACCTCTTCCTCCTGTTGCTCCTCCTGCTACCTCACCTGCTGCTCCTCCCGTTTTTTCTCCTGCATTCCCACCTGCTTCTCCTCCTCCTCCTTCCCCTTGTTTTTTTCCTCCTGCTGCTCCTCCCTCTTCCCCACCTGCTGCTCCTCGTCTTCCTCTTCCTGCTCCTCCTGCTTCCTCACCTGCTGCTCCTCCAGCTTTTCCTCTTGCTTCCACACCTGCTGCTCCTTGTCTTCCTCCTGCTCCTCCTCCTGCTTCCACACCTGCTGCTCCCCGTCCTCCTCCTGCTGCTCCTCTTGCTTCCACACCTGCTGCTCCTCGTCCTCCTGCTTCTCCTCTTGTATTCCCATCTGCTTCTCCTCCTCCTTTCGCGACCCCCTGTGTTTTTCCTCCTGCTGCTCCTTGTCCTCCTCCTGCTTCCACACCTGCTGCTCCTTGTCCTCCTGCTGCTCCTCCTGCTTTCCTTCCTGCATTCCCACCTGCTTCTCCTCCTCCTTTCGCTACCCCTTGTGTTTTTCCTCCTACTGCTCCTTGTCCTCCTCCTGTTGCTCCTCTTCCTCCTGCTGCTCCTCCTGCTTCCACTCCTGCTGCTCCTCGTCCTCATCCTCCTGCTGCTCCTCTTGCTTTTCCTCTTGCATTCCCACCTGCTTCTCCTCCCCCTTGTTTTTCCCCTCCTGCTGTTCCTCTTCCTGCTGCTCCTCCTGCATTCCCACCTGCTGCTCCTCGTCTTCCTCCTCCTGCTTCCACACCTGCTGCACCTCTTCCTCCTGTTGCTCCTCCTGCTACCTCACCTGCTGCTCCTCCCGTTTTTTCTCCTGCATTCCCACCTGCTTCTCCTCCTCCTTCCCCTTGTTTTTTTCCTCCTGCTGCTCCTCCCTCTTCCCCACCTGCTGCTCCTCGTCTTCCTCTTCCTGCTCCTCCTGCTTCCTCACCTGCTGCTCCTCCTGCTTTTCCTCTTGCTTCCACACCTGCTGCTCCTTGTCTTCCTCCTGCTCCTCCTCCTGCTGCTTCCACACCTGCTGCTCCCCGTCCTACTCCTGCTGCTCCTCTTGCTTCCACACCTGCTGCTCCTCGTCCTCCTGCTTCTCCTCTTGCATTCCCATCTGCTTCTCCTCCTCCTTTCGTGACCCCCTGTGTTTTTCCTCCTGCTGCTCCTTGTCCTCCTCCTGCTGCTGCTCCTCCTGCTTCCACACCTGCTGCTCCTTGTCCTCCTGCTGCTCCTCCTGCTTTCCCTCCTGCATTCCCACCTGCTTCTCCTCCTCCTTTTGCTACCCCTTGTGTTTTTCCTCCTGCTGCTCCTTGTCCTCCTCCTGTTGCTCCTCTTCCTCCTGCTGCTCCTCCTGCTACCTCACCTGCTGGTCCTCCCGTTTTTTCTCCTGCATTCCCACCTGCTTCTCCTCCTCCTTCCCCTTGTTTTTTTCCTCCTGCTGCTCCTCCCTCTTCCCCACCTGCTGCTCCTCCTGCTTCCTCACCTGCTGCTCCTCCTGCTGCTTTTCCTCTTGCTTCCACACCTGCTGCTCCTTGTCTTCCTCTTGCTCCTCCTCCTGCTTCCACACCTGCTGCTCCCCGTCCTCCTTCTGCTGCTCCTCTTGCTTCCACACCTGCTGCTACTTGTCCTCCTGCTGCTTCTCCCATTTTTCCTCCTGCATTCCCACCTCCTCCTCCTTTCACTACCCGTTGTTTTTGTGCTCCTCGTCCTCCTCCTGCTTCACATCTGGTGCTCCTCGTCCTTGGGATGCTCTTCCCACTTTGCCTCTAGCATTCCCACCTGCTGCTCCTCCTGCTTTTCCTCCAGCATTCCCACCTCTTCCTTTCGCTGCCCCTGAGTGTTTCCTCCTGCTGCTCCTCCTGCTTTTCCTCCTGCTTCTCCTCCTCCTTTCGCTGTTCCATAATCTTCTCCTCAAAATGTTCCTTAAGTTTTTCTCATGCTGCTCTTGACTATTTTGTTGCTCATTTTTCAACATATGGTTGCCAGGTTTGTCTCTTTGGTTCTTCGATCTTAGAAGAGGCCGAAGTGGAATTAACTCCCCACCTGCTGCTCCTCCTCCTTTGGCTGCTCCGCCTGCTTTTCCACCTGCTGCTCCTCCTCCTCTTTTGGCTCCTCCCCCTGCTTGTCCACCTGCTGCTTCTCCTCCTTTGGAAAAACAGGAGGAGCAGCCAAAGGAGGAGGAGCAACAGGTGGAAAAGCAGGCGGAAAAGCAGGCGGAGCAGCCACCTGTTGCTCCTCCTCCTCCTTTCGCTGCTTCTCAATCTTTTCCTCATGCTGCTCTTGCTTGAGCATATGTTATGTGTTCTGTGTTAATCATATGTTTGCCAGGTCTCTTTGATTCTTAGATCTGCCTCGAGAACGTCTTTCTCCACAGGTTCAACTGGCCTTAATATGGCAAAAAAAAGGTAAAGTCTCTCAAATAAATTATTAATTGTAATATTCAATACGTCAAAGATTATTTTCCCTACTAACCATTTTGTCTCACTTAAACTCATCTTACTCTGGATGAAAAAAGTAAGTATGAGCTTCTGTTTTGCAATAGCACATACAAATGAACATTCAACAAAAATATATCAATATTAATAGAATATGCAAGGGAGGCCAGAAGCCTAAAAGGCTGTTTGTCAATGGAGCATGCATGCTTTCCCTAAATTTAAATAATGTGATAATTATATGTGTTTTACTAACCATGACCGTACTTCACTTTAATCCTAATCCACCACCTGAGATGCTGCTGTTCACTGAGGATGAAGAAGGTAAGTTAGAGCTTCTGACATGGAAACAGTGTGACTTAAATAGTCTATAATGTAAAGAGAAAGTAGGAAATGTGTGTGTAACGTGTTCCTTACCCCCGTGGCCACTTCCCACACCTCTCTTTGCAGCTGAGCCCCAGCACCCGACTTTGGCCGGGGAGCCATCCGGACCTAACCTACCTGCTACTCTTAATGTTGCTTCTTTTAATAATCCAGAGATGACTCATTTTACTCCCTCTATTGTACTTAAAGTAATATGTATTAATTCCTTTGAGAGGAACTCAACGTACCTCCAGAGTTGCCTTGACAAGGGAGCAGGAGAGAAGTGCTCTTCTGTGTTTCAGTGGATAAGTGTCACGGCCGCTTCCTGGTCTCTCCCGGTTCCTGCTCACCTGCCTGCAATCAACTCATCGCCTCCAGCAGATCGACCCCGGCTCTCAGTGCCAGATGGCCTCAACTACTGTGGTAGGTAATCACCTGCTTCTGGCTTCTCTAGTTTTTTGCTTTTGGTTTTTGGAGATGTGATTAACAGCCTTTTCTCTATCCCTTATTTCTAGTTTTCGATATCATCGTGCAGCTCGTGCCTTTTGGAAATCCTGGGACCCGACCGAATGGATGTGGAAGAAAGGACAAAAGAGACGAAAGCCGGGCGTTCCAGAGGCCACTGTCTCAACTTTGGTGTTTCATTCAATAAAACACTCAAGCGTCACTTTTGTATTGTGAGATTTATTGTAGCTTCAGTGTTGTCGAGTTAATGTGGGGAATGGGTTTTAGAACAGTGAATCGGTCGCAGGTGTCATAAAAATGCCGACGGTGGCTACAATGCTGCTCAAACCTCTTCCACCAACATGTACACCGAGTCATCTGGATGACTTGTAGAGCAAAGAACAGATCTTTTTCTTTTTTTAAATCAATCCAGGTTTAAAGCGTCCCCACATATTCATGAGTTCTGAGAAGATAAACTTCAGAGAGGAGAGAGGGAGCGCACTGAGCCTGAAACACATGCACACACACCATATCAACACAGATTCATTTAAATTAATTTCAAAAGGCATAGTCTGATGTTCTGCAAACCAGTGAATCAATATTTCATTCAGCATTGCTTTGAGTTTGAACATCAAACACTAAATGTAATAAAACTACAGCCATGCTGGTGGTGAAGGTATCGTATTTAATAAAACCTATTGGAAGAATATGGAAGACAGAGCACTTGATGAAAAATAGAGAAAAAAACATTGATATTCTTGGCCAACCCAAGGCAATAACAATAAAATAAAGTAGTGAAGTGACGTTTGGCCTGAAGGTGGCACCAGAGATACAGAAATGTTACAAATCCAAAGGTTAACCTTTAAAAGGTGCCAAACTTTTAAAATGTGATTAAATTGTGTGCAAAGAGAAAGGAGGTATATTTCAGAATAAACTAGGAT
The DNA here is from genome assembly GCF_910589615.1 of Taurulus bubalis. NCBI lineage: Eukaryota > Metazoa > Chordata > Actinopteri > Perciformes > Cottidae > Taurulus > Taurulus bubalis. The sequence goes on along the minus strand of NC_136593.1, from coordinate 24,378,983 downwards.
GCTCAATGTTCCTGCTGCAGTACGGAGCATGTAAAAGGATCTCAACCGTCTTCAGCTGATAACATACAGCACACTGGGTGGGACTATTGGTGCTCTACTAAATAATATTTACATATCTATGTGCATATAAGGTGACCATTGCTTCAGAAATGACACGCACACATGCGCACACACACACACAGTGTGGAAGAGGGGTTGGTCGTGGTGATGGGATGGGAGCTGTCACCGTGATGCAGAGTTAAGGGTGTTGACAGCTGAGTGGAAGAAACTGTTCCTGAGCCTGCTGGTCCTGGAACGGAGGTTTCTATAGCGCCTCCCAGAGGGGAGGAGGGCAAACAGTCCATGGCTGGGGTGAGTGGTGTCCCTGACAATACTGTACGCTCTCCGCAGGCAGCGCTTGAGGTGGATGGTCTCGATGGCAGGGAGTGGAGTACCGGTTTTCACCACCCTCTGCAGTGCTTTCCGGTCTGAGACAGAGCAGTTGCCATACCAGACTGTGATGCAGTTAGTAAGGATGCTCTCGATGGTGCAGCGGTAGAAGTTCACCAGGATCAGAGGAGACATGTGGATCTTCTTCAGTCTCCTCAGGAAGAAAAGACGCTGGTGTGCCTTTTTGACCAGGGTTGAGGTGTTGAGGGCCAAGAGAGGTCTGAGATGTGGACACCCAGGAACCTGAAGCTGGAGACACGCTCAACCTCCGTTCCATTGATATGGATGGGGGAGTGTGTGCAGCGCTTTGTCTTCCTGAAGTCCATGATGAGCTCTTTGGTCTTTTTGGTGTTGAGGGTCAGGTTGTTGTTGGCGCACCATGCCGCCAGGTGCCGGACCTCCTCCCTGTAGGCCGACTCATTGTTGTTGTTGTTGATGAGGCCCACTGCCGTTGTGTCGTCTGCAAACTTGATGATGGTATTGGAACCATGTACAGGCGTGCTGTCATAGGTGAACAGGGAGTAGAGGAGAGGACTCAGCACACAGCCCTGTGGAACACCAGTGTTTAGGGTGAGGGTTGAGGAGGTGCGATTGCCTAACCTAACATACTGGGGTCTGTTGATTAGGAAATCCAGTATCCAGCTGCAGAGCGAGGTGTCGATGCCAAGCTCACCTAGTTTAGTGTTCAGTTTGGAGGGGATGATGGTGTTAAATGCTGAACTGAAATCGATGAACAGCATTCTCACATAGGTGTTGTTGTTGTTCAGGTGGGAGAGAGCAGAGTAAAGCGCTGTGGAGATGGCGTCCTCTGTGCTCCTGTTCTGGCGGTACGCAAATTGGATGTGGTCCAGTGTGGGTGGTAGGCAGGTTTTGAGATGAGCCAGGACCAGCCTTTCAAAACACTTCATGATGATGGGGCTGAGTGCAACAGGGCGGAAGTCGTTTAGGCTCGATGCAGTGGAATGCTTTGGCACTGGCACGATTGAGGTGAGTTTGAAGCATGTGGGTACGGCTGCTTGGGCCAGTGACAGGTTGAAGATGTCAGTCAGGACCCCAGTCAGCTGCCCAGCACAGGCCTTGAGCACGCGTCCGGGGATGCCATCAGGGCCAGCAGCCTTACGAGCATTGATCTTGCTTAGCGCAGCACACACGTCGGCGGGGGAGAGGGGGAGGGGCTGGTGGTCTACAGGGGGCAAAGTCTTGATGGCCTCCGCCTCCTGGTTGTCCCTGTCAAAGCGGGCATAAAAGTAGTTAAGCTCATCCGGAAGGGAGGCGTCGCAGGTTGGGGGGGTGGTATTGGAGGGTTTGTAATCCGTAATGGCCTGGATGCCTTGCCACATGCATCGGGGGTCAGAGTTGTTGTTAAAGTACTCCTCAGTCCTTAGCTTGTGGTTGTGCTTGGCCCTCTTGATGCCCCTCTTTAGGTTGGCTCTGGATGAGCTGTAGTCTTGCGCATCACCTGATCTGAAGATAATGATAGAGCTCTGCTTTACAACCTCCAGGATTGTCCCCTCAGAGCACAAAGCAGCTGTTTGCCTGTGTGGCCCTCTAGTGGCTCTAAAGAAAAGAGCACTTCAATGAACAAAGATGAGAAGTCCTTTTACTGGATGTACAGATGGAGAGGTGCCTGTAAGGAACAGTGGCAGTCAGGTCAATTTGAAGCATACTGAATGTTCTTTCAAATCATTCTGATGGCTTTTGGAGAAAAATTTAAACTATTGGGGTTAAAATGGTGGCTAGATGCATCGCTGTCTTATTGATACTACCACTAGGATTTTCCAGGGTCATTTCTATATTCTAGTAAAGGGCTTTACAGACTTTAACAGCCCCTGAACAAGGTGAAAAATGACATTATACATGAAGGAGAATTAGCCTATGGAAAAGAGGTGGACACCTTCAGTATGTCCCAATGCCTGGTTCTACCTTCTGGTCACTCGTGTCATGGAAAACTTCAACAAGTTTCACTTTAGAAAAAAAGAGCTCACCCCAGTATGATAGTGTTACTGTTTTTTTAATTTTACAAAAGGTTAGTTCTCAAACACAAATAAAATCAAAGATACAGAACATTTTAAAAGATAAAGATAAGTTACAAAGCGAATCAGTTTCAAAAGCATATTTACAAAACAGAATTGAATATAGGAGTGCCGATACTACACAGCAGGTAATCCCGATAGGTCTGTAGGTCATCAGCAAGAAAATCAAATGCAAGCAGTCTGAAATAGAGCATACCAGTGATTATTGAAAAGAAGTCAAATATGTGAACAGGAAATAAAGGGCCCTAACAAGAGAGTAAGAAGGATCATACATGACGAAGAACTTTGGAGTCGTGTGTTGAATGCATAGATATTCAGCAGCAGACTAGCTGGTCTTTACATCTGTTGTGATCTGCCCAAAACCAAAGAAATGAGCCACTTCCAATTTGAATCTGTTCTACATTATACAGTAAGTTGCTTAAGGCAGGTACTCACATGATACACACTTCTTTACTGGGGACACACACACACACACACACACACACACACACACACACACACACACACACACACACACACACACACACACACAAGAAAAAAGACATGGCATCAGGCCTTTTCTCCCAATCTTGAGAAAACTTGTATGTAAATGAATGTTCCCAACTTTACTGCCATTTTTACATCACCTTATATTTTCTAGAAAAAACAGCCATTTAGTTGAGGTACAGGTCTGATAAATCACATCTTTGATTTATGAACTTGTAAAAAAAAAATGCATTTAGTTAGTTTAGTAAACAATCGTTCTTTTCATTTCCTCTCATCAGCTAAGCAAACGCAATGGGCGGAAGCCTTTTATATTAGAGTCAACGTTATCAGTAGACTACAATTATCTGAGCTATTCAAACATCAAGGCTCCATCCATCATGGGGCTCAAATGGGAACTATTGTTATATTCTGCTAATTGAATTGGCGACCCAAGTAGAATTTCTTGCGACCCACTTGCAGGTCCCGACCCAGTGTTTTGGAACAGAAATAAAATACTTCTAACTAAAGTAGACAAGGCAGATTGGTACTAAAAGACCTAATGGTGTGATGGAGAATATTAGTGAATGTTTCCATTAAAGTCCATAAGTCAATCCATGGTTCATCAGCCAATCAAAGCTGACATTAAACAAAACATGCTCTCCCACATAATCCCACTTTGATACTGCCAATTCTACATCCAGTAGATTGTGTTCCATAATGCACTCAGTTTAGCAGGGCACAATAACACACCTGCAGTCAATTAAATAAAGGCAGTTTAAAAGGTGCTATGGTGTGAAATTATGAGCATTAATACAGCATCAAACCACATGCATGCTGATCTGCATGATCACAAGTGAACGCATGCCAGCAGGCTTTGTCAAGACAGCACAGTGCCCCGTTTACTTTTTGGCCCCACCAAAGCATGATACCTCAGGATTATCAGCACGCGGCGCACGCTTCTGATAGTAGTAGTCACTTAAAATAGATTTACGTAATGTTTCTTTATTGGCCCCGTGATAAAAGTAATTTCTGCACCGCTGTTATGGCAACGTTACACCATGCGTCATCTAACGGTCTTATTGGATTGCTTTATATTGTTTGTTTGCTTTAACGGCTATGTACGAGTGAGAATGGCTTTAACTAACGCTACAGACTGTCATTAGAGTCTGTAAATCCTTTCAATTATTTCCCTCATTCAACTCAGATAAAAAAAATAAAATCCTTTTGAATTTGAGGTCCAGTATTTTACTGATCACGCATCTGACAATAGGGTCTGCTATGTTGTTGCATCTATTGGTTTTTCAGAGAGGACGATGGAAAAGAACGGCTTATCTTTTTCCACGCTGAGAGCTCTGGAGGAAATCCCTCAATCGTAGCTATGCTCTGAATTTAGCACCTTTAATGTCCAGCCTGTCTTCAAAAGGTTTAACTGCACGAACAAATGGCTCATTAATGATGAACCAGTATTGTACCAAACAACAAAGGATACACTGACTCTGTTTGAGTTGGGTGACCTTCACAAATGGAATGGACATTTCAGTTTGTAATTAATGTCGTAAATTGAAACAAAGCGCAACAAAATGACTTGGTTTTATTTCGTAAAAACATCATGGTTTGGCTTAAAATAACCATGTTTCTTATGTTATTTCAGTTACGCTCATGAATAAAAATAAGTCGACGTTGACTTTTGGTTTGGTGGGACGACTCCGGGAGGAGACAAGTTTCTCTCAAAAAGCTACTTGACAATGCAGTTTTGTTGTATGTGAATGTAATGTTTAGGCTGGACATTGACCTTAAATCAAATATTGTATCTTAGAACTAGCAAGTGTAAGCCATCCCTGATGATTACTTCAAACAATGAAACTCTTTATATTTTGTTTAGGTTAGTGTCTTGTAAAAAATAGCATTTCCCTCCCCTCCATTATGTTCAGATTAATATATATTCATTATGTTTAGATTTATACCCGAGAGCCTTTCCTCCTTCCAGTGCACGCAGTTCAAAACTGAAGTTTTGTTTGCATTGCGCCAGGCTTTGGGGTTGCTTAATGAATCCCGTTAATGATGCGATTGTGCAGCAGCTCCTGTTCATGGTTGTGCTGGGTGGGCTTCACCTCCTCGTCCGTCAGCCGAGCATTCTTCCTTATCTCCTCCAGGGAGTAGTCCTGGACCAGGCTGCCGTTCTCGAAAACAGTCACCAGCAGGTCCTGAGGAACGCAGAGCACACAGACAAACCGTTGAGTCCAGGGGAAAGAAGTTGAACGAACTGTTAAACACCGCTTTTAGTTTACAATGTGCCTGATTATTCTCTCCAGGTACAGTCGTTTGTCACGTTTGGTGAGCTTGAAGTGTTTAATAGAAGCTTTATTGCATTATGGGAATGTAGCATCCAACATTAAGAGCTCGACCCATAGCGACTGATAGTCCGTATATCTTAGCCTCTGCTGCCCCGATTATCACCACTCTTTTAGTATCGGTTTCTTGTGAGCTTCCCATCTTTAAGAAAGCATCACGCAACAATATATGAAACATCTTTATACTCAAAGTACAAGAGTCCCGTTTTCAAACACCTGATATCTGGCTATCCGTCAGTGAAAGCTCAAATACAGGACATTATAAATGGCTTCACAAGATCAACAGAATACATTGGAAGCCTGCAAAAATAAAATGGCTGGCTGAGGAATCACAAACAAGTAATATCATCAAGAGACGTTCAAGTAAGGATATCAAGAGGTACACGATGAGGAACCATCCTCATCGTGTACCTCTTGGTGGATCACAAGGATTGATCACCAAATAAACAAACGCACACAAAAAAGCCCAGGTTAGTTTGAGTTTGCTTAATAAACTACTTAAATACTTAGTCGTGTAATCAGCAGTTTCCAAAAAAACTCTTTCATTTCCTCTGGAAAAGAGACTGAGAAGTTCAGACATTTCCGCAAAACAACCTTTCATAGTCACTTCATCCCAACTGCTGAGGTTAATTTAGATGTAAAGAGACAACAATGTTTAATAGATTAATTTGTGAGAAACAATAGAAAAGCAGTTGATTTCTGAGTGGAAAATGTAACTAAAGAAAAATGAGTATGGCCATATTAACAGGGGGCACTTGACCTCTCACCTCAAGATACGAGTGAAAATGGATCTACCAATACTCCAGTTAGCGAATGTGTTTTCCAAAAGGACATGCCCTCACTTTGCCCTCATGATTCTACTGACAGTGAGAGTTAAAGATGAAATGCTGGGACTAACCTCCTCAGGCTTGCCTGCCCCGCTCTCTATCGTCTCCAAGAAGCCATCAGAGTTTTTCCTCAGAGATAATCGACCCTTCTTTGACCCTTTGGACGGGTCGGTCACCGGCTGCTTGTACACGTCCATCTGGAAGAAGCAGAAGGAAATTACAATAAGTGAAATCACGTTGAAAAAACAAGCCTCTGGGAGGATTTCTGCATCTGGGACACACGAGGAAGCACCTCTGGTCTTTTCATTCATTTTCAATCAACATGTCTACGACAGATGCACCAATTAATACAATGGAAAACGTGTTCATGCCGTGATAGGCGTGTGTCTCTGTAATACAGCACGGTAACACACGGTCAAGTACAGCAAGATGCACGCTTGGCATTTGTGTTCATGTTGGTGCCCTCAAATGTCTGAAATGAATGAGTGAAATATTGTGATCACTAAACAGCTTTTTAGAGAGGGAGATTTCTGATGACTATGTCATCCACTGCATTACAGAACTTTATTAAACACCTTTGTCTTGCTACGGTCTGTTATAATAAAATCATTTTTGTAATCAATACTTTGTGTCAAATCATTGATTGATTTCGATGATGCACAGGTCATTATTATCATCAAATTATAAATGGGACTGTAATTCTATATCTAGTTTCTAGTCCTAGACCATTAAAAGCATTTTAACCCTATGTGTCATCATTCACTCATTCATACACTGATGGCAGTCTGACATGCATGTGCCACCAGACCATCACAACTATCTAACATTCACACCCATTTCCCAATAATGACCGGTTATCTCTCACAGGGAAGTATGGTAGGTCAAAGTTGAACCAGGGCGTAGTCTACTTCCTGAGGCTGACTTAAGATCAAGTTTTAAATCAGACTTAAAAAGTCTGTAAAAGTGCACAATTAGCTGGATGATGACGACTAGTTATTCAAGACAACTGCATCCAACATAAAGTATCAATTCTAAAACTACACTCAACAAGACGACTGACCCTGAAGTTGTAATTCCACCGTTTGGCCCAGGACCCCCAAACTAATAGAGAGATGGAGCAGGGTTATACTATATATATATATATTGTACTACAATTGTGTTTTATATTAAACTGGGCCTATATAGCATACCTTGTTATTGTGCAATCAATACTACAATGTAAAAAATCACAGCCCTGTTTAGTGATGTCCATTTACTTCTTCCCTTTAACTCAAAGAGCTCTGACAAGTTTTAGATTGTGTACTTAACTGTTAAAGTTAGTTTAATGTACAGTAATGTCTTGTGTTTATTTTTTTAGATTTGTTAGAGTAAATTTAACTTGGGTCTTTAAGTTAGTGGGGTGGACAAAAATAAATGCTGACATGTTTGAGTTTGAGGATCTTTCTTAAAACATGGCCAGGTTGAAGCCTGGTCATAATGTAATATATAAATACTGCAGATAAGTGTGGAAGCCCATTTCCGTCCAGAAAAGAACAAAATAAGCTGTGATCATATAAATATTCCCATGGTAAATCCTAATTATGAGATATAAAGTCGACATTCGAGGACAATGCTCGGTTGTCTCGGCTGAGCCGCCTCTTCAATGTCGTATCGGGAACAAGTGTTCAAGATTAACTGTATTTAATTAACTGGTTTTGTCCGCGTGCGTGGGGCAGCTGTGTGTAGGTGTGGCCTTCAGGGCCCAGTTGGACTAACTAGGAAAACAACATTTCGATCGCTTCGCCTCTCTGTCACATTCTTTTAAGGGTCTCTTTTTAAAGAATATAAACGGAACAGTTTACTGTCAAATCCTCTCCCTGTTCGTGAGGTGGTGTTGAGACGCCGCGAGGACAAGACTGAACTATAAGTAGGTGACTCTGTAGATGCCTGTTCAATATACTACTAACGTCAATGCATACTTGATAAAACGCTCTTGTTGTCAGTCTGATATTTAAGTCATACATCGTTGTCTGGTGTCAAGTCGATTTGAGACCAGTTTACTCTTCATACAGTGGGTCAGTGAAACGTGCAGACAGTGTTTACACCCAGCTCGACCGCCGCAGTCAGCTGTGGGAAAGTGTGATCCGCTCAGATTAACTTGTGATAAAACACTGTGTGCTGTCTGACATCGCTAATGTTTTATATTCAAGACTACGGTCATGCATCTCTATCATCATAACGATATTATACCCTGTGCAGCACGCATTCGTCCAGATTAAACATGATTGTTAACTGTCATTGTGTTGGATAAAGGCCTTCAGTGAATCACACAGTTTGCGTGTCTTTTTAAACATTATGACGGAGAGGCTTTCTGCAGCATTAATTTAGGATTGCGACAGATTATCACGAAAAGTTATCCATCTTCATCAAGAAAATATCACTTGTTTACTGGCGACAAAAATACAATATAAAATGATGGTTCTGTCAAGAGTCGAACGCTATAACCTTTTAACCATTTCTTATTTTCAATATGTTTTTTGTTTTTCATTTAACTATCCGGTTGAGTGTGTGAATTTGATCTTAATTAGGCATTTTTATTTCGTGGTATTTCCTCAATCTGTTTCTGCGGTAATGACCTCTCACGCGTCTTCTTCTGAGCTCCTAGGCTTCCGTAGTCCCGTTTACTCCTCACAATTAGATATTATGCATTGCTGAAGGTAAATTGTGTGGGAAATTATGTCGCACTATTTGGTTATATTCTCCAAAAATGTAACCGGTTATGTTACACACGGTTATGGTCGCTAATACGATCACGGTGTCCAGCTGTTGCGTGTCATTTAGACCGTGAACATGAATGTTTTGTGGCTTTTTGATTGAGCCTCGTGGCGCCATTTGCATTACATCGCACCGCCACTACATAGTTATATTTTCTCAGTGTAATTCTGTGTTTTTTTCGTGTTTAGGAAGCGGGTGTGCAGAAGAGTGAGAGACCAGAAACCAATGTGTTTTATTTTCGTCTCCAGGTATGCGTTTTCCTTTCTTTTTTTTTATGTTATAATTTTCGCCACTAGCTCTTGCAGTTGCTTATTTTGTCCACTTGGTGTTGCTGTTTCCCCTTGTATATTACGATTCATGGTTTTGGAAATAATGGTTGTAATTTAAGTTTAATGTACATGTCAAAGTCTGAGACAATGATACTCTGCATTGCTGAGGGAAGCGGATGTGCAGAGAGACCAGAAGACAATGTGTGTTTTATTGTCGTCTGCAGGAGAAAATAAATACAGGAAAATCATCGTTGACTTCTTCCATGCCCTTTTCCACATCTGTAATATATGTTGAATAGTGTAACCCTCACTCGTGGCAAAATATGAATATGATATTTTGGGAATTCTTTTAGTTGGTATTTAAAATCCTCTGTTGTTGGGCAGTAGCTGGCAGTAAGTTTTCGTTTCGTATTTGTTTGAGATGTTCTCTCTCCTCTCCCCTCCAGTTTCGACCTCGTGGCACACAGAGGAGGACCGGCGTCCGTCCATCGACCGGTCCATCCTGCCCACAGCGCCGCACTCGGCTCGTGAGCCCAACGTGGACCGGTCCCGACTGCCCCGCAGCCCACCTTACACGGCCTTCCTGGGCAACCTGCCCTATGATGTCAGTGAGGAATCCATCAAAGACTTCTTCCATGGCTTGGCACACATATACATACATATAAATAATATATATATATATATATATATATATATATTAGGGCTGGGCAAAGTTGAAAAAAAATAACTGATTAATCGCATGATTCTTCTGCGATTAATCGCATTATGCACCAAATTCAATAATGAAGTAAATCCTAGTGTATTGCACGCTTTTATTTTAAAGTAATGTTATCAGAACAATATAGCAGGCACTCTGGAGCAACAGCAAGTTAACAACAGTATATAAATTAAAAATATATGCTAGGTAAGAAAAAAAAGATGTATTTTATTTTTGTGATATGACTGGTCATTCAATTAAGCATTGTTTTTATTTTAATGGAGAACAGCTTAATATCATGCTGAAGAAGAAACATTTGTCTTTTATCAGGGAACAACATAAACAGTCTGTTCAGTAGTAAGGGTCCCTGTGAGGGACAAGCCACTCCTTCTTTTGTCCATGTTCAGTTTGTTGCTTACCTTTTTTTTTTTTTTAAAGATGTATGTTAAAGAACAGAAATTGATTAACTTCATACAAAAGCAATCAGTGCTTTTGATCTTGTTCAGTTTTTCTTACTCTGTGAGAAAAGTCCAGTCTGTGTTGGCTTGAACAAGTGCACTGAAGTCTGGTTGAATGAGGTGGAGATGTTAAGGACAGCTGACGGGTATCTCAGCAGCGCGATTAATGTTCACTCTGGACGCGGAGAGCGAGGCTCCTGTGAGGCGGAGCGCTCTGTGAGGCGGAGCGGCTCGCGGCAGCACCTGCTGAGCAGTGAGCACAGACACTACAGAACAATACGTGCGTCAGTCTGTTGGCAACAAGCCGGTCTGTGAGGCTGTAGAAGCACGCGCGCAAATCGCCTTCAAAGTAAAAGCAGTGCTGTTGTATTCCATTTCTGGCGTGCATCTTTTTTATTTTTTGATTGACCTCACGCGGGCCGGACTGGGAGAGCCGTAAGATGCCCAGGTCTGAACTACGCCGTCTGGGAGAGATTTAAAGTGCAGCACCTGTGTGCAGCAGCATTAAGCCCCTCCCAATGCAAAAAAAAAAGTGTTGACGCATGATCAAATAATTAACGGCGTTAATAGTTTGCTGCTTTAATGCGTTCTTAACGCTTCAACTCTTTGGCAAGGGAACAAACAGTGAAACAGTCTTTGTTGCTCTTTGCAGTCTTTGTTGCTCTTTTTTTAAATGATGACCTGAACATCCTGTGAAACTAGTTTGTTTAGTCCACATTCAATTTCATCTGTAATTTAAATATTTATCTCTGAAGTATTTTCCCAGTTCACCCAACCGACACGTCTTGAACTGACACGGTAACTCCGGCTTGCTTGTTATGCTTTGTGACTCTTTTGCGGTGTCATTATTATTAATGTTTATACAAGCAATGTGTATACATTTTTTTTTTTTTTTTTTTTTTTTTACAAGAGCACAGTGAATTAAAGAAGAAAAAGTTATTTGTAGGCAGACCAGGTCCATTAAAATAATATATTTGCTGTAAGTCAATGTAATTATTGATGCATTCACTTCATCACTTTAATGTTGCTGCTGTTAAAGGTGGATTTAATTTGAACTACTTTAATTATGTATTACTTGATAATAAATAATTATTCATTAGTTGATTTATATTTTGTATTAAGAATTAGAATCTTAAAAGTAACCTAATTATATTGTTAAATAAATGTAGTGATGTTATAAATACAATATTTCCGTTATAGATGTATAAAATGAAAATACTCCAGTAAAGTACAAGCAACTCAAACTAATCCAAAGTGCTGAAGTAGCCTAGTATATCTGAAACTCAAATACATTTGTTTATTTTAGGGTAAAGGAAAACATGCATGACAAACATTTCCATTTCCTCAATTCTAAAGTCGATCAATTTCTTCCATATTTTTAATTTGCACATTGCTCTCGCTGTCTCCTGATCTTGTGTGGGTGAACTGCTGGTCCCAGATCAGTGCATTCTGTTTTCACATGTGGTTCTGTCCCCACCTTCACCAGATCAATGCGGTGCGTCTGCCTCGAGAGCCCAGTAACCAGAGAGGCTGAAGGGCTTTGGTTATGCTGAGTTTGATGATGTGGACTCTCCTGAGGTGAGAAGATGCAACAGTAACCTGGTTTTATATTGGTTGCTTTTTTATTTAACTACAGGGTTCTTACGGTCATGGAAAACCTGGTAAAAGTTCTTGAAAATGAATTAAATCCCAAACGTTTTGGAAAAGTCATGGAAATGTGTTATATTCATGTGTTCATGATGTTCATTTATGCTGAGTTTGAAATAATTAATATGCTTTTAAAAGAAAGATGCTCAAAATATAAGCAGGCATACACACAGGCATCAATATAAATGTTTATTCATTTAATCAAACTATTGTCTCATTCATTTGTCATTTAAGGTATACTGTATCCTTTTGAATTCTCATTTTTGGTATAAATACTACATTTTCTCACTTTTTCATGTATACACTGAGATTTCACTAAATGTTTGGTCATGGAAATCCATTGGTCAAAATGTATATGAACCCTGTTGAGTTATCTTTGGAAAACTGCTAAGCTATTTGCGAAGCAAGTACCAAACACTGACGCTGTACCTTTTCATTTTTGTAAAATTAAACCATTTCACTGATTTGATCTTCTCAGGGGTGAAGGAACGATTGCTGATCGGCTGAAGGTCTCACCGTTTGGATTCCGCAGGATATTGAACTTCATTAAGGATGAGTATGGAAATCCACCTATTATCATCACAGAAGTTATTCATAGTGGCTACCACTATGAAAAATACCTCAACCAGGTGCTTAAGAGTATCAAACCACAACTTTCATGGTATGTTTTAAGAGAGACCATTGACAATATCTCATGTAATGTATCTCTGAGAAATGATTGCAGTGGATTGGATCATAGCAATCTTGCCGTTTTCACAGAATAATTGTCATGTTCAAACCAAGATACCGAATATCTTTTACTTAAGAATCTCAAGTGTATTTGCAATCCTAAAGGTTTTCATTTACTCCTCCTTGCTCACTTGCTAGTTAACGTGGATATCCGGGGTTACACAGCGTGGTCCCTGATGGACAACCTAGAGTGGGCCACACGATTTGGGCTTTTCTGCGTCAATCACTCGGACCCCAAATTGCCTCGAGTGGCCAAGACTTCTGTTACACTCTACTCCCATCATCAACTGCAAAGGATTCCAGACCCCATGCATGCTTGAACACCGTGTCTGAAGGTAAATTGATGCAACCAGTAGCTTTTTTTTTTTTTTAAAGCTCACCAATTAAAATGCAATTCGTGCAAAAACCTAAGTAAAAGAAAACAATAAGTTGTATGAGGGATAAACCCTTTACACTGTATATACAGAGGGCAAATAATCCCCTAAAATACAGCAAGGCCGAGATCCTCCCCGTGGCACTGCAGTGGCAGGTTTCAGTCAGGTGTCGGGACAGTGGCAAGCAAACGGCACTCGTTCGACACCCGTCAAGAAGCCCAAGCTGAGTGGGTGGAGTAGGTCCTTATCACAGTGCATCTCTTAGAAGAAAAATATTAATAAAATAGTGTAAACACTTTTTACACAAAATTAAATCAACAGAGCACTGCTTTCACTTCCATGTTGTGCTACATTCCAGCTAATGTACACGTCTTTGCATCAAAATGAAACTTATACTGTGACATCCCTTTTTATTTCCCCTGACGTTTTTCATACAGTGCAGGTAATGCCTGTTTGGAGAAATAATTGCGTGAGGGGATCACCTATCTTGTCTACTGTCTTGACCATTTTTCTGAAGCCTTCACTCCTCACAGTATTTATTGGACACATGTCAGTGTCTTTGGGAGGTGGATGGATTCGCTGCCGCGCTATGCAGGGTCGCTGTTATGGTTTTCTGGGTTGACGTTGGACATGGACGGAGATACGTTAGCTTTAGCCTTAATGCATTCGTTGTACTGTGTTTTGTGGTGTTTTTCAGGTGGTTGAACAAGTTGGTTGTATTGCTATGCGGACACAACTCTAATGCACTCTGTGCACATGATTTGTTCTTGGTTAACATCGCTTACCCTAAATCCCAAAAGCTTCGAGTCAATAGATTATGATCCTTTGAGGGACTAGCTTGTCGCTTTCTGCTCCTGACATTTTATTTACTTTTCACGCGACACCTGCGGCCGTCTGCTCTCTGTTCTGTTGTCTGTCTCTCTCTACTCTTCTACTAATACCGGAGTCGACTGCAGACGGAGCCTTTTTTGAGGCTGTCGCTGCAGGGTGTGCGCGCATGACACCTCCCATCTCGTTCTCCCCTGGTGGTTGACTGACTGTTAGTTGAGGAAGCGCTTGATTTGATATGTAGCAGAGCACGCATTGTGGCAGCCAAAATCGTGATCGTAACTACAATGCAATTAATTGTGCAGCCCTAATGCCGTGTTCACACCAAAACAGTTGCGAAAGCCAATCAGCGTTGAGAAGCTCCGCCCGGCATCACCGTCGTTACTGAATCAAACTGCTGGTCCGCTGAAGGAGCGCTGGAAGCGGCTTCATTCAGACACTCGTCCTGGAGGAGTCGGAGCTGTGTGTGACTACGGATAATGTTATGAACCCAGACACGGGGGTGGTTGATGTTCCGACGTGTGTGGGACTTCCTCAACAAGTATAAAGCAGAACTAGTTGTCATTTACCTGGTGGCAAATTGGCATCACACTTTTCTGCTCAAGCTGCGTTCACACCAAACGCGTTGCGAATGTTACTCGTGCCTGAAAGGGGGCGTGGCTTATCTCCGTAAAAACAGTTACCGTTTCCGCCATCCACCATGGAAATAACCACTAGTTCTGTTATATACTTGTTGTGTAAATTCCACATACGTCGGAACATCGAACTCCATCGTGTCTGGGTTCATAATATTGTCCGTAGTCCCACAACAGCGTCTGAATGACGGCCTCTTCCAGCGCTACTTCAGGCGGACCAGCAGCAGTTTGATTCAGCAACGGCGGTGATGACGGGCGGAGCTTCTCAACACTGATTGGCTTACGCAACTCAGCGTCACGAAAATTTCAACTCTTACGAATTCGCGCTGCGTCATTTGTGCCACCCGGCGGAAAATTTGCTTTTCCTCAACCTCGTGCGTTGGCTTTGCTTGTAATCTACTCGCGCATCAAATTTGCAATGTGTTTGGTGTGAACGCAGCATGACAGAAGCCTGTAAGCTCGCTGCCAACAAAACGGTTAACATTTACACGAGGGCTGCAACAACGAATCGATAAAAATCGATTATCAAAAGTGTTGGCAACAAATTTCATTATCGATTCGTTGTGTCGCGAGATTATTGCGGCAGTCATAAAATCGCGGAGGGAAAAAAAAAGAGCAGAGAAGAGCAACTGGCCGCCAGCGTGTCTGAGATTGGAGTGAGAGACTGAGAAACGTTGAGGTCGTGATCTCAGCAAAAATCTAACATCTTGGATGTGTCGAGTCTTAATATAAAGCAGATAAAGCAGGGTATGCTAAAGCCAATTACAGTAAAAAAAACGGTGTATAGAGAGCAAAAATGTAATAATAAAAGCGTCAGCTAAATGAAATGTAGAATCACAGAGGCCTTGTTGACATCATCTGGAAAGCCCATTACTCACTGACTTTGCTAGAAGCCATACTGATCCCTAAAACTATCTGTGTTTATGAAATGTGAGGCTCACACTAACACTTCTGATCCCATTTCAACAGGTGATGCTGCTGCGGCTTGAAGAGAGGCTTATTTGGGTTCCTCTTTCCAGCTCATAACACATATGCTAGATGGGCCTTCAGAAATATCTTTCACTTATGATGTTAACGTATTGCCAGCCATCGGCTCCCCCAGAGTGAAGGGTTGGGCCTCATCTGGTGCAGTTTAAAAAATGATGTCAGACAATTGCCAAGTGCTCTCTTCCACTGTTAGGCTAAATTAGCTCACAGCAGAGATAACTTAACAAAAGGGGGATATGTATATGTAATTTATTGTAAAGATAATATATCCACATTTTGTACAGTTTTTAGTAACGCTACACTAAAAGACAGCAAATTATCAGTGATATAACATGGAAGGAGATTAAATCTACATACTTGGGTAACTGTCCAAAGCAGGTTGAACGCTGATTGGCTGACGCAACTATGACTCGCGCGTTTTTTTTCAGCAGAGTTGGGATATTTCAACTCGCCCTCTGTTCGCGCCGTGTCCTTCGCTCTGTTCGCCCCGCGTCAAACGTGCTATTTGCGCCGCCTCAAACGAGTCTATCGCGTCGCCCGGCGGAGAACTTGCGCCACGTTTGGCGTGAACACGGCATAAGTATGTTGCGTTATAAAGAATTTGGTAGACAAACACTAGACGTCATTCCTCCAACAAACTGTTACCTTCCAAAGAATCACACTTTCACTGATTGCTTTGAATCACTAGACACAATTTAGGCAGTAAATAAACTGATAAATAAAGGCTACATGGAACACAACAGTGCTGTAATACAACGTCACAATAAAGGGCTGAATTCAATCTTTACTAATTATTAGGCCTACTTTAAGTCGTAGGTAATCAACTTGGTGAATGCCAACGTTTTCACTTTTTTTTTCATGTTTTTTTTCACATGACACTGACAAGTGGTTATGCCGAAATGTTATGTTTGTTTTTTAAATAAAAGTCAAATAATATCTCCACTTGTCCTCTCCTTATAGGTGTCAGTCGGTGCCACGAGCTGCCAGTGCCAATTTAATTTTTGCAAATTTTATAGAAGGTGTCTAAAACTCTGAACTATTTTTCTGGCTCAGATCTCTTAACCATTTGTGGCGAAAGAGCTCTGTTCATTCAATTGAATTATTCCATGTATCTGTTTTTAATAAAGGCTTAAAGACATTTCAGTATTTCACTACGTTTAATTTCCATAACACCGAAGGAATGCTGTTCGCTTACCGCTGTTCTGACTGACACGTGCCTAAAATGTCGCTTTCTTTCATGGAAAACAACATTCAGTGGTTGTAGACATTTAGATGTTGTGTGTATCATCAGGTTTTCTGTTCCCACATTTAAGATGTGAGAACATGTGTTTAGATTTACTGTCTATATTATTGTGTCTTTTCTACAGCAACGAGCGCGGCCATCACACCCACGCCCCCTAACAACACTGAGATTCCTGCGTACGAAGCGCTCTACAAATGCTGAGACCGGATTCGCCACCACATTTGTTCTGCAGTTTTAATATTAGCTAATACATTTTACATGCTGCATTAAAATTAGTGATGTACAGTTCTTTTTATATATATATAAACTGTTTGTGTTCCTGATATATTGTTTGAGTTGCATTTCTGAGTATTTCCTTTAGCAATTTGTGTTAATGGTGTCTGTGAACTGCAAAGTCAATAATATGAAAGCTTAATTCCAAGGTAAATTAACTAAATGAACATTTAGGATCTCAAAAAAAGAATTTAGATATTTGCTGTAACCTCAAGATTGTGGAGCTTTGAGCCAAGACTGTAACCCCTTCAACCACACATTTGTAAGTCGTCAATAGTGTGATAAACTGGTATAAAAGAATATTTTTAAACATCCAAATCATTCAGTTTTGTTGAACATTTCTTATCAGGATCAGTTTGAGTAATTCCTTGGAAATGGTCCACAACAGTACAATGTACTGTTACTTTAATTAGACTCTGGTAGGTGGCAACTTATTAACTGTTCCATGAATGAAGTTGTTCAAATACATCGTTAGGACATGTCTTGTGTATGAGATGCTGCTGGAGTTTCTGCAGAGACACGTGAAGATCCATCCGTCTATCATCCCTCGGTAGCTCACGCAGGTACGCAAGCACGCGCGTACGTCAAAGTCATGGAATCAGAACGGCGAATTCTACCGAGACTATATAAAGCATGCAGATTCTCTAAATCGTTCCTTCGCACTTCAACTTCACAAGAGTCAACCTGCGAATTTTTTTCTGCTGCAAAGCTGAAATCTTTTGAAAACCTGATCGCCTAAAAACCTTCTGGAAAACCAACGTTTGAAGAACCGACCTGAAGAAAACCGAAAACACACCTGCTGACTGAGAATCTCGCTGAGGACCACCTGCTGACCAGAGTTTCACAGTAGCTTATCAACTTTTTAAGGTAAGAAATATTATCATTTCATGTCAAATGTGTTTATTTATGTTTCTTACATGCTCAAAGGGGTGTAAAATCAGTAAATTAATGTTAAATGTTGAATAGAAGGATCGTCATAAATGGAACGTTGGGCTTTTTCTTGGCAAAAAAAAGGTTTGAGGTCACTTGACGTTTTTTCGGTTTAAAATAATAATTATACAGTCAAACCGGAATATTTTTAGCACAAAATGTGTGGAATGCGTCAACACTTGCATCGTGATAGAGAAATACAGTTATTTTTGTTTGCGGGGCTCATATTTTCCAAATTTGCCGTCGAAAATGTGGAAAAAAGATGGCCGCCGTGCCGTTTCTGTCCGTGACGTCACTAAGTCTGCAGCGTTGAAACTACAATTTTCCAAAGATGGACTACAAAAGACCGCATAGATACTTCGTCCATGTTCTTACAGTGTTGGTTCATGCAGACGACATGAACAACACGGTTCATAGTATTGTAACGACCCTGGGGCAGGAAAGCTACGAGACGTTAGCTTGCTTTAGGTGTGTTTATTAAGGAAACAACCGAACAGGCTACTGTGGGCCGTAGCCTACGCCAAAACAACAGTAAACACCGTGAAAACCTCTCAACATGCTTCACCTCTGCTCCCGGTCATAGACTCGCTGTCAAAACGGCTCATAACACCACAACAACATCCCACCTCACTCGCTCTGCCAATCACAGGCATGCTCATAGGTAGCTACCATGACTGACAGGCTTCACAGCTACACAGCTCATGAGACGTTCACTGACCTGAAATAGAAATTAAAGAAGGAATATAAAGTGAAAACAAGGGATTGCCACGGAGTACAAAGCTACTGAACTGTCTGTCTCTCTCTCCCCCATCAGCTGTGAGATTATTTATATATCATGGAAGTGGGGACTTTCTAATACATGTTTTCCTCCTCAGCCACTGAGCGCACTGCCGAGATGCTTCCCTACTACCCGGTTGGCACTGGCGGTGGGGACTGGCTTCAGGAGGCTCAGCCTCCTACAGGTAAGGGGAATAGCGAGCAGCAGTTCCCTCCACCTTATTACTGGGGGGAACAAGGCCCTGCTGCTCCTTTTCCTTATGTTACTTTCGCTGCTCCTGATGCTTTTCTCCTTGCTTTCCAACCTGATGCTCCTCCTTTCGCTGATCCTCCTTTCGCTGCTCCTGATGCTCTTCTTCTTGCTTTCCAACCTGATGCTTCTCCTTTCGCTGCTCCTCCTTTCGCTGCTCCTCCTTTCGCTGCTCCTGATGCTCTCCTTCTTGCTTTCCAACCTGATTCTCCTCCTTTCGCTGCACCTGATGCTCTCCTTCTTGCTTTCCAACCTGATGCTCCTCCTCCTTTCGCTGCTCCTGATGCTCTCCTTCTTGCTTTCCAACCTGATGCTCCTCTTTTCGCTGCTCCTGATGCCCTCCTTGCTTTCCAACCTGTTCCTCCTCCTTTCGCTGCTCCTGATTCTCTCCTTCTTCCTTTCCAACCTGACGCTCCTCTTTTCGCTGCACCTGATGCTCTCCTTCTTGCTTTCCAACCTGATGCTCCTCCTCCTTTCGCTGCTCCTGATGCTCTCCTTCTTCCTTTCCAACCTGATGCTCCTCTTTTCGCTGCTCCTGATGCCCTCCTTGCTTTCCAACCTGTTCCTCCTCCTTTCGCTGCTCCTGATGCTCTCCTTCTTGCTTTCCAACCTGATTCTCCTCCTTTCGCTGCACCTGATGCTCTCCTTCTTGCTTTCCAACCTGATGCTCCTCCTCCTTTCGCTGCTCCTGATGCTCTCCTTCTTCCTTTCCAACCTGACGCTCCTCTTTTCGCTGCTCCTGATGCCCTCCTTGCTTTCCAACCTGTTCCTTCTCCTTTCGCTGCTCCTGATTCTCTCCTTCTTCCTTTCCAACCTGACGCTCCTCTTTTCGCTGCACCTGATGCTCTCCTTCTTGCTTTCCAACCTGATGCTCCTCCTTTCGCTGCTCCTGATGCTCTCCTTCTTCCTTTCCAACCTGATGCTCCTCTTTTCGCTGCTCCTGATGCCCTCCTTGCTTTCCAACCTGTTCCTCCTCCTTTCATTTCACCTGATGCTCTCCTTCTTGCTTTCCAACCTGATGCTCCTCCTCCTTTCGCTGCTCCTGATGCTCTCCTTCTTCCTTTCCAACCTGACGCTCCTCTTTTCGCTGCTCCTGATGCCCTCCTTGCTTTCCAACCTGTTCCTTCTCCTTTCGCTGCTCCTGATTCTCTCCTTCTTCCTTTCCAACCTGACGCTCCTCTTTTCGCTGCACCTGATGCTCTCCTTCTTGCTTTCCAACCTGATGCTCCTCCTCCTTTCGCTGCTCCTGATGCTCTCCTTCTTCCTTTCCAACCTGATGCTCCTCTTTTCGCTGCTCCTGATGCCCTCCTTGCTTTCCAACCTGTTCCTCCTCCTTTCGCTGCACCTGATGCTCTCCTTCTTGCTTTCCAACCTGATGCTCCTCCTCCTTTCGCTGCTCCTGATGCTCTCCTTCTTCCTTTCCAACCTGACGCTCCTCTTTTCGCTGCTCCTGATGCCCTCCTTGCTTTCCAACCTGTTCCTCCTCCTTTCGCTGCTCCTGATGCTCTCCTTCTTCCTTTCCAACCTGACGCTCCTCTTTTCGCTGCTCCTGATGCCCTCCTTGCTTTCCAACCTGTTCCTCCTCCTTTCGCTGCTCCTGATGATCTCCTTCTTGCTTTCCAACCTGATGCTCCTCTTTCCGCTGCTCCTGATGCCCTCCTTGCTTTCCAACCTGTTCCTCCTCCTTTCGCTGCTCCTGATGCTCTCCTTCTTCCTTTCCAACCTGACGCTCCTCTTTTCGCTCCACCTGATGCTCTCCTTCTTGCTTTCCAACCTGATGCTCCTCCTCCTTTCGCTGCTCCTGATGCTCTCCTTCTTCCTTTCCAACCTGACGCTCCTCTTTTCGCTGCTCCTGATGCCCTCCTTGCTCTCCAACCTGTTCCTCCTCCTTTCGCTGCTCCTGATGCTCTCCTTCTTCCTTTCCAACCTGACGCTCCTCTTTTCGCTGCACCTGATGCTCTCCTTCTTGCTTTCCAACCTGATGCTCCTCCTCCTTTCGCTGCTCCTGATGCTCTCCTTCTTCCTTTCCAACCTGACACTCCTCTTTTCGCTGCTCCTGATGCCCTCCTTGCTTTCCAACCTGTTCCTCCTCCTTTCGCTGCTCCTGATGCTCTCCTTCTTCCTTTCCAACCTGACGGTCCTCTTTTCGCTGCACCTGACTCTCCCCTTCTTGCTTTCCAACCTGATGCTTCTCCTTTCGCTGCTCCTCCTTTCGCTGCTCCTGATGCTCTCCTTCTTGCTTTCCAACCTAATTCTCCTCCTTTCGCTGCACCTGATGCTCTCCTTCTTGCTTTCCAACCTGATGCTCCTCCTCCTTTCGCTGCTCCTGATGCTCTCCTTCTTGCTTTCCAACCTGATGCTCCTCTTTTCGCTGCTCCTGATGCCCTCCTTGCTTTCCAACCTGTTCCTCCTCCTTTCGCTGCTCCTGATGCTCTCCTTCTTCCTTTCCAACCTGACGCTCCTCTTTTCGCTGCACCTGATGCTCTCCTTCTTGCTTTCCAACCTGATGCTCCTCCTCCTTTCGCTGCTCCTGATGCTCTCCTTCTTCCTTTCCAACCTGACGCTCCTGATGCCCTCCTTGCTTTCCAACCTGTTCCTCCTCCTTTCGCTGCTCCTGATGCTCTCCTTCTTGCTTTCCAACCTGCTCCTCCTCCTTTCGCTGCACCTGATGCTTTTCTCCTTGCTTTCCCACCTGCTGCTCCTCTCGCTTTCCCTCCTGCTTCTCCTCCTCCTTTCGCTACCCCTTGTGTTTTTCCTCCTGCTGCTCCTTGTCCTCCTCCTGCTCCTCCTCCCCTTGCTACCACACCTGCTGCTCCTTCTTTTGCTTCCACACCTGCTGGTCCTTGTCCTCCTGCTGCTCCTCCCGCTTTTCCTCCTGCATTCCCACCTGCTTCTCCTCCTACTTTTGCTCCCCCTTGTGTTTTTCCTCCTGCTGCTCCTTGTCCTCCTCCTGCTCCTCCTGCTTCCACACCTGTTGCTCCTTGTCCTCCTCCTGCTCCTCCTGCTTCCACACCTGTTGCTCCTTGTCCTCCTGCTGCTCCTCCCACTTTCCTTCCTGCATTCCCACCTGCTTCTTCTCCTTTCGTTACCCCTTGTGTTTTCCCTCCTGCTGTTCCTTGTCCTCCTCCTGCTCCTCCTCCTGCTTCCACACCTGCTGCTCCTCCCGCTTTCCCTCCTGCATTCCCACTTGCTTCTTCTCCTCCTTTTGCTACCCCTTGTGTTTTTCCTCCTGCTGCTCCTTGTCCTCCTCCTGCTGCTCCTCCTGCTTCCACACCTGCTGCTCCTCCTCCTGCTTCCACACCTGCTGCTCCTTGTCCTCCTGCTGCTCCTCCAGCTTTCCCTCCTGCATTCCCATCTGCTTCTCCTCCTCCTTTCGCTACCCCTTGTGTTTTTCCTCCTGCTCCTTGTACTCCTCCTGCTGCTCCTCCTGCTTCCACACCTGCTGCGCCTTGTCCTCCTGCTGCTCCTCCCGCTTTCCCTCCTGCATTCCCACCTGCTTCTCCTCCTCCTTTCGCTACCCCTTGTGTTTTTCCTCCTGCTGCTCCTTGTCCTCCTCCTGCTGCTCCTGCTCCTCCTGCTTCCACACTTGCTGCTCCTCGCCCTCCTGCTGCTCCTCCTGCTTTTCCTCTTGCATTCCCACATGCTGCTCTTCCTCCTTTCTCTACCCCTTATTTTTGTACTCCTATTGCTCCTCTTGCATTCCCATCTGCTGCTCCTCGTCCTCGTCCTCCTGCTTTTCCTCTTGCATTCCCACCTGCTTCTCCTCCTCCTTCCCCTTGTTTTTTCCCTCCTGCTGTTCCTCTTCCTGCTGCTCCTCCTGCTTTCACACCTGCTGCTCCTCATCCTCCTCCTCCTGCTCCTCCTGCTTCCACACCTGCTGCTCCTTGTCCTCCTGCTGCTCCTCCCGCTTTCCCTCCTGCATTCCCACCTGCTTCTCCTCCTCCTTTCGCTACCCCTTGTGTTTTTCCTCCTGCTGCTCCTTGTCCTCCTCCTGCTGCTCCTCGTCCTCCTGCTGCTCCTCCTGCTTTTCCTCTTGCATTCTCACCTGCTTCTCCTCCTCCTTCCCCTTGTTTTTTCCCTCCTGCTGTTCCTCTTCCTGCTGCTCCTACTGCTTTCACTCCTGCTGCTCCTTGTCCTCCTCCTGCTGCTCCTCCCGCTTTCCCTCCTGCATTCCCACCTGCTTCTCCTCCTCCTTCCCCTTGTTTTTTCGCTCCTGCTGTTCCTCTTCCTGCTGCTCCTCCTGCTTTCACTCCTGCTGCTCCTTGTCCTCCTCCTGCTGCTCTTCCTCTTGCTGCTCCTCGCCCTCCTGCTGCTTTTCCTCTTGCATTCCCACCTGCTTCTCCTCCTCCTTCCCCTTGTGTTTTTCCTCCTGCTGCTCCTCTTCCTCCTGCTGCTCCTCCTGCTTCCACACCTGCTGCTCCTTGTCCTCCTGCTGCTCCTCCTGCATTCCCACCTGCTTCTCCTCCTGCTTTCACTCCTGCTGCTCCTTGTCCTCCTCCTGCTGCTCTTCCTCTTGCTGCTCCTCGCCCTCCTGCTGCTCCTCGCCCTCCTGCTGCTCCTCCTGCTCTTCCTCTTGCATTCCCATCTGCTTCTCCTCCTCCTTTCGCGACCCCCTGTGTTTTTCCTCCTGCTGCTCCTTGTCCTCCTGCTGCTCCTCCTGCTTCCACACCTGCTGCTCCTTGTCCTCCTGCTGCTCCTCCTGCTTTCCCTCCTGCATTCCCACCTGCTTCTCCTCCTCCTTTCGCTACCCCTTGTGTTTTTCCTCCTGCTGCTCCTTGTCCTCCTCCTGTTGCTCCTCTTCCTCCTGCTGCTCCTCCTGCTTCCACTCCTGCTGCTCCTCGTCCTCGTGCTGCTCCTCCTGCTTTTCCTCTTGCATTCCCACCTGCTTCTCCTCCCCCTTGTTTTTTCCCTCCTGCTGTTCCTCTTCCTGCTGCTGTTCCTCTTCCTGCTGCTCCTCCTGCTTTCACTCGTGCTGCTCCTTGTCCTCCTCCTGCTGCTCCTCCCGCTTTCCCTCCTGCATTCCCATCTGCTTCTTCTCCTCCTTTCGCTACCCCTTCTGTTTTTCCTCCTGCTGCTCCTTGTCATCCTCCTCCTGCTGCTCCTTGTCCTCCTCCTGCTGCTCCTTGTCCTCCTCCTGCTGCTGCTCCTCCTGCTGCTCCTCCCGCTTTTCCTCCTGCATTCCCACCTGCTTCTCCTCCTCCTTTCGCTACCCCTTGTGTTTTTCCTCCTGCTGCTCCTTGTCCTCCTCCTGCTGCTCCTCTTCCTCCTACTGCTCCTCCTGCTCCCTCTCCTGCTGCTCCTCGTCCTCGTCCTCCTGCTGCTCCTCCTGCATTCCCACCTGCTTCTCCTCCTCCTTCCCCTTGTTTTTTCCCTCCTGCTGTTCTTTTTCCTGCTGCTCCTCCTGCTTTCACTCGTGCTGCTCCTTGTCCTCCTCCTGCTGCTCCTCCCGCTTTCCCTCCTGCATTCCCATCTGCTTCTTCTCCTCCTTTCGCTACCCCTTGTGTTTTTCCTCCTGCTGCTCCTTGTCATCCTCCTCCTACTGCTCCTTGTCCTCCTCCTGCTGCTGCTCCTCCTGCTTCCACACCTGCTGCTCCTTGTCCTCCTGCTGCTCCTCCTGCATTCCCACCTGCTTCTCCTCCTCCTTTCGCTACCCCTTGTGTTTTTCCTCCTGCTGCTCCTTGTCCTCCTCCGGCTGCTCCTCTTCCTCCTACTGCTTCTCCTGCTTCCACTCCTGCTGCTCCTCGTCCTCCTCCTGTTGCTCCTTGTCCTCCTCCTGCTGCTCCTCTTCCTCATACTGCTCCTCGTCCTCCTCCTGTTGCTCCTTGTCCTCCTCCTGCTGCTCCTCTTCCTCCTGCTGCTCCTCCTTCCACACCTGCTGCTCCTCGCCCTCCTGATGCTCTTCCTGCTTTTCCTCTTGCATTCCCACCTGCTTCTCCTCCTCCTTCCCCTTGTTTTTTCGCTCCTGCTGTTCCTCTTCCTGCTGCTCCTCCTGCTTTCACTCCTGCTGCTCCTTGTCCTCCTCCTGCTGCTCCTCCCGCTTTCCCTCCTGAATTCCCACCTGCTTCTCCTCCTCCTTTCGCTACCCCTTGTGTTTTTCCTCCTGCTGCTCCTTGTCCTCCTCCTGCTGCTCCTCTTCCTCCTGCTGCTCCTCTTTCCACACCTGCTGCTCCTCGCCCTCCTGCTGCTCCTCCTGCTTTTCCTCTTGCATTCCCACCTGCTGCTCCTCCTCCGTTCTCTACCCCTTTTTTTTGTACTCCTATTGCTCCTCTTGCTCCTCGTGTTTACACACGTGCTGCTCCTCGTCTTCCTCCTGCTGCTCCTCGTCCTCCTGCTGCTCCTCCTCGTGCTTTTTCTCTTGCATTCCCACGTGGTGCTCCTCGTCCTCGTCCTCTTGCATTCCCACCTGCTGCTCCTCGTCCTCGTCCTCCTGCTTCTCCTCTTTCATTCCCATCTGCTTCTCCTCCTCCTTTCGCGACCCCTTGTGTTTTTCCTCCTGCTTCCACACCTGCTGCTCCCCGTCCTCCTCCTGCTGCTCCTCTTGCTTCCACACCTGCTGCTCCTCGTCCTCCTGCTTCTCCTCTTGCATTCCCACCTGCTTCTCCTCCTCCTTTCGCTACCCCTTGTGTTTTTCCTCCTGCTGCTCCTTGTCCTCCTCCTGTTGCTCCTCTTCCTCCTGCTGCTCCTCCTGCTTCCACTCCTGCTGCTCCTCGTCCTCGTCCTCCTGCTGCTCCTCCTGCTTTTCCTCTTGCATTCCCACCTGCTTCTCCTCCCCCTTGTTTTTCCCCTCCTGCTGTTCCTCTTCCTGCTGCTCCTCCTGCATTCCCACCTGCTGCTCCTCGTCTTCCTCCTCCTGCTCCTCCTGCTTCCACACCTGCTGCACCTCTTCCTCCTGTTGCTCCTCCTGCTACCTCACCTGCTGCTCCTCCCGTTTTTTCTCCTGCATTCCCACCTGCTTCTCCTCCTCCTCCTTCCCCTTGTTTTTTTCCTCCTGCTGCTCCTCCCTCTTCCCCACCTGCTGCTCCTCGCCTTCCTCTTCCTGCTCCTCCTGCTTCCTCACCTGCTGCTCCTCCTGCTTTTCCTCTTGCTTCCACACCTGCTGCTCCTTGTCTTCCTCCTGCTCCTCCTCCTGCTTCCACACCTGCTGCTCCCCGTCCTCCTCCTGCTGCTCCTCTTGCTTCCACACCTGCTGCTCCTCGTCCTCCTGCTTCTCCTCTTGCATTCCCATCTGCTTCTCCTCCTCCTTTCGCGACCCCCTGTGTTTTTCCTCCTGCTGCTCCTTGTCCTCCTCCTGCTGCTCCTCCTGCTTCCACACCTGCTGTTCCTTGTCCTCCTGCTGCTCCTCCTGCTTTCCCTCCTGCATTCCCACCTGCTTCTCCTCCTCCTTTCGCTACCCCTTGTGTTTTTCCTCCTGCTGCTCCTTGTCCTCCTCCTGTTGCTCCTCTTCCTCCTGCTGCTCCTCCTGCTTCCACTCCTGCTGCTCCTCGTCCTCATCCTCCTGCTGCTCCTGCTGCTCCTGCTGCTCCTCCTGCTTTTCCTCTTGCATTCCCACCTGCTTCTCCTCCCCCTTGTTTTTCCCCTCCTGCTGTTCCTCTTCCTGCTGCTCCTCCTGCTTTCACTCCTGCTGCTCCTTGTCCTCCCCCTGCTGCTCCTCCCGCTTTCCCTTCTGCATTCCCACCTGCTTCTCCTCCTCCTTTCACTACCCCTTGTGTTTTTCCTCCTGCTGCTCCTCGTCCTCCTCCTGCTGCTCCTCTTCCTCCTGCTGCTCCTCCTTCCACACCTGCTGCTCCTCGCCCTCCTGCTGCTCTTCCTGCTTTTCCTCTTGCATTCCCACCTGCTTCTCCTCCTCCTTCCCCTTGTTTTTTCGCTCCTGCTGTTCCTCTTCCTGCTGCTCCTCCTGCTTTCACTCCTGCTGCTCCTTGTCCTCCTCCTGCTGCTCCTCCCGCTTTCCCTCCTGAATTCCCACCTGCTTCTCCTCCTCCTTTCGCTACCCCTTGTGTTTTTTCTCCTGCTGCTCCTTGTCCTCCTCCTGCTGCTCCTCTTCCTACTGCTGCTCCTCTTTCCACACCTGCTGCTCCTCGCCCTCCTGCTGCTCCTCCTGCTTTTCCTCTTGCATTCCCACCTGCTGCTCCGCCTCCGTTCTCTACCCCTTTTTTTTGTACTCCTATTGCTCCTCTTGCTCCTCGTGTTTACACACGTGCTGCTCCTCGTCTTCCTCCTGCTGCTCCTCGTCCTCCTGCTGCTCCTCCTCGTGCTTTTTCTCTTGCATTCCCACCTGCTGCTCCTCGTCCTCGTCCTACTGCTTCTCCTCTTTCATTCCCATCTGCTTCTCCTCCTCCTTTCGCGACCCCTTGTGTTTTTCCTCCTGCTGCTCCTTGTCCTCCTCCTGCTGCTCCTCCTGCTTCCACACCTGCTGCTCCTTGTCCTCCTGCTGCTCCTCCTGCTTTCCCTCCTGCATTCCCACCTGCTTCTCCTCCTCCTTTCTCTACCCCTTGTGTTTTTCCTCCTGCTGCTCCTTGTCCTCCTCCTGTTGCTCCTGCTCCTCCTGCTTCCACTCCTGCTGCTCCTCGTCCTCCTGCTGCTCCTCCTGCTTTTCCTCTTGCATTCCCACCTGCTTCTCCTCCCCCTTGTTTTTCCCCTCCTGCTGTTCCTCTTCCTGCTGCTCCTCCTGCATTCCCACCTGCTGCTCCTCGTCTTCCTCCTCCTGCTCCTCCTGCTTCCACACCTGCTGCACCTCTTCCTCCTGTTGCTCCTCCTGCTACCTCACCTGCTGCTCCTCCCGTTTTTTCTCCTGCATTCCCACCTGCTTCTCCTCCTCCTTCCCCTTGTTTTTTTCCTCCTGCTGCTCCTCCCTCTTCCCCACCTGCTGCTCCTCGTCTTCCTCTTCCTGCTCCTCCTGCTTCCTCACCTGCTGCTCCTCCTGCTTTTCCTCTTGCTTCCACACCTGCTGCTCCTTGTCTTCCTCCTGCTCCTCCTCCTGCTTCCACACCTGCTGCTCCTCTTGCTTCCACACCTGCTGCTCCTCGTCCTCCTGCTTCTCCTCTTGTATTCCCATCTGCTTCTCCTCCTCCTTTCGCGACCCCCTGTGTTTTTCCTCCTGCTGCTCCTTGTCCTCCTCCTGCTTCCACACCTGCTGCTCCTTGTCCTCCTGCTGCTCCTCCTGCTTTCCTTCCTGCATTCCCACCTGCTTCTCCTCCTCCTTTCGCTACCCCTTGTGTTTTTCCTCCTGCTGCTCCTTGTCCTCCTCCTGTTGCTCCTCTTCCTCCTGCTGCTCCTCCTGCTTCCACTCCTGCTGCTCCTCGTCCTCATCCTCCTGCTGCTCCTCCTGCTTTTCCTCTTGCATTCCCACCTGCTTCTCCTCCCCCTTGTTTTTCCCCTCCTGCTGTTCCTCTTCCTGCTGCTCCTCCTGCATTCCCACCTGCTGCTCCTCGTCTTCCTCCTCCTGCTTCCACACCTGCTGCACCTCTTCCTCCTGTTGCTCCTCCTGCTACCTCACCTGCTGCTCCTCCCGTTTTTTCTCCTGCATTCCCACCTGCTTCTCCTCCTCCTTCCCCTTGTTTTTTTCCTCCTGCTGCTCCTCCCTCTTCCCCACCTGCTGCTCCTCGTCTTCCTCTTCCTGCTCCTCCTGCTTCCTCACCTGCTGCTCCTCCTGCTTTTCCTCTTGCTTCCACACCTGCTGCTCCTTGTCTTCCTCCTGCTCCTCCTCCTGCTTCCACACCTGCTGCTCCCCGTCCTCCTCCTGCTGCTCCTCTTGCTTCCACACCTGCTGCTCCTCGTCCTCCTGCTTCTCCTCTTGCATTCCCATCTGCTTCTCCTCCTCCTTTCGTGACCCCCTGTGTTTTTCCTCCTGCTGCTCCTTGTCCTCCTCCTGCTGCTCCTCCTGCTTCCACACCTGCTGTTCCTTGTCCTCCTGCTGCTCCTCCTGCTTTCCCTCCTGCATTCCCACCTGCTTCTCCTCCTCCTTTCGCTACCCCTTGTGTTTTTCCTCCTGCTGCTCCTTGTCCTCCTCCTGTTGCTCCTCTTCCTCCTGCTGCTCCTCCTGCTACCTCACCTGCTGGTCCTCCCGTTTTTTCTCCTGCATTCCCACCTGCTTCTCCTCCTCCTTCCCCTTGTTTTTTCCCTCCTGCTGCTCCTCCCTCTTCCCCACCTGCTGCTCCTCCTGCTTCCTCACCTGCTGCTCCTCCTGCTGCTTTTCCTCTTGCTTCCACACCTGCTGCTCCTTGTCTTCCTCCTGCTCCTCCTTCTGCTTCCACACCTGCTGCTCCCCGTCCTCCTTCTGCTGCTCCTCTTGCTTCCACACCTGCTGCTACTTGTCCTCCTGCTGCTTCTCCCATTTTTCCTCCTGCATTCCCACCTCCTCCTCCTTTCACTACCCGTTGTTTTTGTGCTCCTCGTCCTCCTCCTGCTTCACATCTGGTGCTCCTCGTCCTTGGGATGCTCTTCCCACTTTGCCTCTAGCATTCCCACCTGCTGCTCCTCCTGCTTTTCCTCCAGCATTCCCACCTCTTCCTTTCGCTGCCCCTGAGTGTTTCCTCCTGCTGCTCCTCCTGCTTTTCCTCCTGCTTCTCCTCCTCCTTTCGCTGTTCCATAATCTTCTCCTCAAAATGTTCCTTAAGTTTTTCTCATGCTGCTCTTGACTATTTGGTTGCTCATTTTTCAACATATGGTTGCCAGGTTTGTCTCTTTGGTTCTTCGATCTTAGAAGAGGCCGAAGTGGAATTAACTCCCCACCTGCTGCTCCTCCTCCTTTGGCTGCTCCGCCTGCTTTTCCACCTGCTGCTCCTCCTCCTCTTTTGGCTCCTCCCCCTGCTTGTCCACCTGCTGCTTCTCCTCCTTTGGAAAAACAGGAGGAGCAGCCAAAGGAGGAGGAGCAACAGGTGGAAAAGCAGGCGGAAAAGCAGGCAGAGCAGCCACCTGTTGCTCCTCCTCCTCCTTTCGCTGCTTCTCAATCTTTTCCTCATGCTGCTCTTGCTTGAGCATATGTTATGTGTTCTGTGTTAATCATATGTTTGCCAGGTCTCTTTGATTCTTAGATCTGCCTCGAGAACGTCTTTCTCCACAGGTTCAACTGGCCTTAATATGGCAAAAAAAAGGTAAAGTCTCTCAAATAAATTATTAATTGTAATATTCAATACGTCAAAGATTATTTTCCCTACTAACCATTTTGTCTCACTTAAACTCATCTTACTCTGGATGAAAAAAGTAAGTATGAGCTTCTGTTTTGCAATAGCACATACAAATGAACATTCAACAAAAATATATCAATATTAATAGAATATGCAAGGGAGGCCAGAAGCCTAAAAGGCTCTTTGTCCATGGAGCATGCATGCTTTCCCTAAATTTAAATAATGTGATAATTATATGTGTTTTACTAACCATGACCGTACTTCACTTTAATCCTAATCCACCACCTGAGATGCTGCTGTTCACTGAGGATGAAGAAGGTAAGTTAGAGCTTCTGACATGGAAACAGTGTGACTTAAATAGTCTATAATATAAAGATAAAGTAGGAAATGTGTGTGTAACGTGTTCCTTACCCCCGTGGCCACTTCCCACACCTCTCTTTGCAGCTGAGCCCCAGCACCCGACTTTGGCCGGGGAGCCATCCGGACCTAACCTACCTGCTACTCTTAATGTTGCTTCTTTTAATAATCCAGAGATGACTCATTTTACTCCCTCTATTGTACTTAAAGTAATATGTATTAATTCCTTTGAGAGGAACTCAACGTACCTCCAGAGTTGCCTTGACAAGGGAGCAGGAGAGAAGTGCTCTTCTGTGTTTCAGTGGATAAGTGTCACGGCCGCTTCCTGGTCTCTCCCGGTTCCTGCTCACCTGCCTGCAATCAACTCATCGCCTCCAGCAGATCGACCCCGGCTCTCAGTGCCAGATGGCCTCAACTACTGTGGTAGGTAATCACCTGCTTCTGGCTTCTCTAGTTTTTTGCTTTTGGTTTTTGGAGATGTGATTAACTGCCTTTTCTCTTTCCCTTATTTCTAGTTTTTGATATCATCGTGCAGCTCGTGCCTTTTGGAAATCCTGGGACCCGACCGAATGGATGTGGAAGAAAGGACAAATGAGACGAAAGCCGGGCGTCCCAGAGGCCACTGTCTCAACTTTGGTGTTTCATTCAATAAAACACTCAAGCGTCACTTTTGTATTGTGAGATTTATTGTAGCTTCAGTGTTGTCGAGTTAATGTGGGGAATGGGTTTTAGAACAGTGAATCGGTCGCAAGTGTCATAAAAATGCCGACGGTGGCTACAATGCTGCTCAAACCTCTTCCACCAACATGTACACCGAGTCATCTGGATGACTTGTAGAGCAAAGAACAGATCTTTTTCTTTTTTTAAATCAATCCAGGTTTAAAGCGTCCCCACATATTCATGAGTTCTGAGAAGATAAACTTCAGAGAGGAGAGAGGGAGCGCACTGAGCCTGAAACACATGCACACACACCATATCAACACAGATTCATTTAAATTAATTTCAAAAGGCATAGTCTGATGTTCTGCAAACCAGTGAATCAATATTTCATTCAGCATTGCTTTGAGTTTGAACATCAAACACTAAATGTAATAAAACTACAGCCATGCTGGTAGTGAAGGTATCGTATTTAATAAAACCTATTGGAAGAATATGGAAGACAGAGCACTTGATGAAAAAAACATTGATATTCTTGGCCAACCCAAGGCAACAACAATAAAATGAAGTAGTGAAGTGACGTTTGGCCTGAAGGTGGCACCAGAGATACAGAAATGTTACAAATCCAAAGGTTAACCTTTAAAAGGTGCCAAACTTTTAAAATGTGATTAAATTGTGTGCAAAGAGAAAGGAGGTATATTTCAGAATAAACTAGGATGCTCAATGTTCCTGCTGCAGTACGGAGCATGTAAAAGGATCTCAACCGTCTTCAGCTGATAACATGCAGCACACCGGGTGGGACTATTGGTGCTCTACTAAATAATATTTACATATCTATGTGCATATAAGGTGACCATTGCTTCAGAAATATACTACTCTTACAAAGTCCACAGAAAGCACCAACTAAATGAATACAAATGATATAAATACCAGTGAATCTGTGTTCAGTATACGTTCTGTGAGAAATGCACATTATTTTGGTCATTTGCTGTTAAAAAAGAAGGGTAGAGCACCACTGTCATTATTAAAGGAATATTTAAACTGAAAACAATGTTCAACAAAACACTAGTGTGTCTGTGTGGACTGACCACACACACACTTTACAAACAGAGCAGACTCTTTCTGCTGAGGAGACTGAGGTCTTTTGGAGTGCAGGGAGCTCCTGAAGACCTTCTTTGACTCGGTGGTGGCATCAGCCATCTTTTATGGAGTGGTCTTCTGGAGCAGCAGCATCACAACAGCTGACAAGACTCCTCTTGTCAGCTGTTGTGTGTAGTCTCCACTGGACAAGCTGGTAAAGAAGGCCAGCAGCGTGCTGGGGTGTCCTCTGGATACGGTGGAGGTGGAGGGAGACGGGAGGATGATGCTAAGCTCTCATCCCTGATGAACAACACCTCGCCATGCAGGACTCAGGCAGCGCTGCACAGCTCCTTCATCCTTGTGTGTGAAGGAGAGGCACCGCAAGTCCTTCCTTCCTGCTGCTGTGGTAGTTACACGGAGCTTGCAAGTTTAGTGTAAACTTTTCAATATTGCATTTGTATGCAGTTTATTTTAATATTTTGATTTAACATATTAGATGGATTATTCTTGTTAGGGTCTGGAACTAAATATTCTACAAACAAGTTATTAATAACAATTACACAATAAATGACATATGTGTTATTCTAGTAATCTTTGACAGGTTGGAGGGTTTCAGACACTTTCAATACTCGTTCTTGAGACTTGCACTGTTGAATTGTTTTATATTGAGCGGTGTTTCTCGTACTCTACAGTAAATGTAATACATTTAAACATCACAATCTACTGTCGCACTGATACCTAAACAAAGCTAAATGGAATATTTTAAACGTCATCAAGGCTGAAACTCTTGTCGCCTTATACTGCACACATTTTAGCTAACCCAATAAACTGACTGAAAGTGTATTTGAAAATTAGATGTATAATAGTTGGTTTATACTTTGTTGTAAACTAGAGGATTTGTGCTTCATAATCACTTGATCCCTGTTTTAGTTTATAATATTTAGAAGTCTTAAATATTGATTATTTAAGCGTAAAGTAAATGCATGTTATATTTATATTAAATACAAATATATGTGGGTTTTATTTTTCTGAAAAACACATTTTCACTAAACTTGCAATTCATTTGATTTGTTCTGTTTACAGACGTCATCTGTACAGTTTAGAAGAGTTTTAGTCGACAGTTTTTCACTTTTACATTTCTACACCAAGCTTGACTTTGAGATGTGCATTCATTGTTTTGCTGGATATATGTATTATTATATTCTGAGGTGACTGTGGCTCAGTGGTAGAACATGGACGTCCTTCAATAAGAGGATCGGCGGTTCAATCCCCGGCTCTGCTAGTCCATGTTGATGTGTCCTTGGGCGAGACACTTAACCCCATATTGCACTAACTCTCTTAATGAAAACAAACTCTTTAGAATTGTGTTTAAGACATTTTATAAAAATGAAAGTGTTATTATGTGGTTTGATGAAGTTCTCAGTATCCCACATCTTGCCTCACAGCCACATTGCCGTATCTCTATATATCCCTGTGGATGTCTCTAATTCTGTCATTCCCCTTTTTGAAAGTATGCAATCAAGTCATGTACTTTTTTTTGGAGTGTTTACAATGTTCTTGTTCATATTGAGATATTATGAACCTGTTGTAATTGTCTCTCATTTGTCAGTGTATGCTATTCAAATACACAGTTTCATACGTTCATGTGTTTTTAAACGTGTGTACGGTACAGTAGGGTGGCCATACCACTGCCATTTATAAACATACCTTGTCAACTGATACCAATATCAACATTGTCTGTCAATGGCATAATAATCATACATACAAGCTATTCAAATTGACATTTAATTGTTTTATGTGGAAACGAAAATGAGTGATGGCCTATTAGTGTGCACTGCCATGAATAAACATACCTGTTATCTTGCATACAATACTGAACTAATAAAATAATGGACAGATGTCTGTTCTTTTAAACACACATCTAGGGAGACAGTGAATCCTCAAGCCATGTGAATGGCTCATAGGCCCATTCCCACATTAGTGAGATGTCTGACCCTGAGAGCACAACACTTTCCCAGAGGGTCATATCAGCCCAGGCTGCTCTTGAGCTGCTAGTGAACTGGTGCCAGCTTGAGAGCTCCTGTGTGTCGCTGAATGTGTGTATTTCTGACTGAAAGATAACATCTTATGCCTCCATTTATCCATCTGCTACAATATGTTAGATTCATGTTAATGAGTATTTAAAGACATTCACATTTGTGCGGGAAAAAAATTGGGGAAACAATATATACACATATATATTATAATAATAATAAGTAATACTATTCACGACCCCCCCTGCATTACATCTGCGGACCCCCTGTTGAAGACTTGTGCTCTAAAGTCATTTGCATTTTGGTGTTGGCTACATTGCCACCATAGTCCTGCATGTTTGGCACATGGGAGGAGTTTCTTTTGGTGGTAACTGCAACCTCACCGCTAGCTGCCAACAGACACACTGGCCCTTTAATGCCTCTCAACGAATCATAATATCCTACTTTATTAGTCTGCTTACAAGCTATGTTTTGAAACGCATTAGAAAACATTCACATGCATGTGAAGTCATGAAGCAATAAACAGGAGTTAACAGTGGGGTCCATTTGTTTTCTACAGTGAGTGTGTGTGTGTGTGTGTGTGTGTGTGTGTGTGTGTGTTTATGTTGATGAAGGAACACTTCACCCAGTGCGGCTCACTGATGTGTTTATAATGGAGCTCTATGGCAGAGGAAGAATCAGGCTTTGACACACACAATACTTAACGTTCGCAGATACATTTGTTGCAAGTAGTAAAAAACAACAACATAATTCCCAGAAAACTTTGAAATCTGATTGGTTTGGCTAAGAACCTCCTCAGTAGATGTCTAAAATGAAAACCTCTTCCCTTGTGAGATTTCAGAAAGATTCGTGAGGCTGTGGCCAACCTGTTTCTAACTATTTCTGGCACAAAACAGTTGTGTGACTTCAGATAAGAAGGCGTGAGAGTTCAGACGTTTGAGCTTTTGTTCTGGTGACGCTCTTGATAAACCAACCTGACATTTATCTGACAGCTGTACTGTCGCTTTAAGGGTCAACTTCACCAGAACTAAAAAAATCACCTCATCATCACAATATAAATATAGAATACTGCATCTCAAAATCTAATAATGATGGAGCAGAACAGCTCTGCTTCACAACCTTCAGGATTGTCCCCTCAGAGCACAAAGCAGCTGTTTGCCTCTGTGGCCCTCTAGTGGCTCCAAAGAAAAGAGCACTTCAATGAACACAGAGGAGAAGTCCTTTTACTGGATGTACAGATGGAGAGGTGCCTGTAAGGAACAGTGGCAGTCAGGTCAATTCGAAGCATACTGAATGTTCTTTCAAATCACTCTGATGGCTTTTGTAGAAAAATGTAACTATTGGGGTTAAAATGGTGGCTGGATGCATCGCTGTCTTATTGATACTACCACTAGGATTTTCCAGGGTTTTGTATTCTAGTACAGGGCTTTACATACTTTAACAGCCCCTGACAAGTTGAAAAACATTATACATTATACATGAAGGAGATTTAGCCTCTGGAAAAGAGGTGGACACCTTCAGTATGGCCCAATGCTAGGCTTCATGGGGGTTCATTAACCATGATGGTGTGAGGTGTGCCGCCCTGACATACGCTCTTCCTGGAGGCTCATTATTGGCTCATTCTGTGTCCGTCCTGCATATAGGATCTTGTGTCTAAAGATTTGCCGGCTCAGTCAAATGGGTTGAGATTGATAATAACTTTCCCTCCCATTCAGGGATGAGGCCAGGACAATTCAGTTTACTCGAGTCCAGGCAGGGTCAAGAGATCAGCCATGGTGAGGGACTAATGAGGGGATGTGCTGCAGGTGAGATGGGTGTGGAGAACCAAGTGAGGAGAATGAGAGCTGATGGGAAAATGTGAACATCTATGATGTGGTGGAAGCCATTACACCATAATATATGTAGAAATAACAGTAATATTGAATGCATTAATTAACTCATATGTTATGCTACAGGCATATACAGTATATTCGTGTAAGGTCAAGTAGTATTTTGGGAACACACACAATGGTCTCTGCAGGTGCCAAATCGGAAAAAGAACATATGAATAAATTACTGATTTCTATATACTTCACATATTTTGGCATAAATACAATGGCTGAAAAAAATACTGAGAATAGATAAGAGAGAGAAAAGTTCTATCCATGTTTTCATACTTTTCTCCATCATGAAACAAAAACACATGACAATGCAACAGCAGGCCAACAGCTGCTCGAGCTCAAGTTCAAGAGTAGCTAGCTATGTTTTTATATTTTCCAAAGAAGCACATGTAGTCCTATTATGTAATCATATACATGTGATTTGATTTGCAGTCGATCAAAAATTGGTCCTTAATATGAGCTAAAAATATATTTCATGATCTAAGTATCCACCATAATGATATCCTGGCCACAGGAATCCTCGTGCCCGCGGTGCCCTCCGCCTGTCCGCCCGCCAACCCCTGTCACGTTACGTGTGGAGCGCGTGCACGCGCCGACACAACCGGGAACGCGCGCTTGCGGACCAGAGAGAGAGAACAGCTGAAAGGAGGGGAAGAGAGTGCAGCGAGTCCACGAGCGAGAGCGAGCGAGCGAGAGAGAGAGACCTACACCGCATTGGTAGAAACACGGACTCAGAGCTCCGGTAAGGGCCGCCAGCACCGCACCGAGGAGGCGGGCGGATAGTTGTCTGGATGCCGCTGCGGAGTTGACGGTGCCCGGTGCAGCAGAGGGGAGAGGAGCGGCGCAGGTAAGCGGACACTTTCTACTTTCTGCTGTGATGCTCTGTAGTTGTGGCTACACTGACGCATCGGGTGGTGTCCCGGTTCCGATGACGAGGACCGAGGGTGTGAATAATGACAGCAGGGGCAGACTGCAGATCCGGTTCCGTCCAGGAGGCTCGGAACACTGTTGTCAATGCAGTGTTCTCCTCTCCGGGTACCCGGTGCACGCGAGCCCCCGCCTCTCTGCGCATCTTCTGGATGATGCTGCGGTTTCGTGGGATTTTTTTTTTTTTTGCTGCTCTGCGCAAATCGCAACTAAAAGGTACCAAAGTCCCGGGGAGAAGGACCGGGCCCCGGCCCCGCCGTCTGCATCTGCAGAGGCCCGTGTCTGTGTGTGTGTGTGTGTGTGAGAGAGAGGAGAAGTGTCATTGCAGAGGACATTTTAAAGGGCTGTCAAGTTGGGCTTGTTGGGTTAGGCCCCGGGGCTGCAGCCGGTGAGTCAGGTCTGGTTCCGTGCTGGAAGTGGATCAGAGCAGTCTGAACGTGAGGGAGGAGACTCAAAGAAAGAAACACAGCATTTATACACACATAGTATTATGATAGCGGCTTGTATGCCAGTAGCACATTACACGATGACCTTGTTGTACTTTATGACATCTTTATGATCATGAGGGACTGAAGTCCTATACTAGTTCTAGACCAGTCCCACACGGTCTGTCTCCAGAGTTTAGTGGCATTAGTACATCTCTTATGGTGATATTGTATATGCTGTATATGTATATGTCAACAGTAGTCCTGTGTTACAGTCAGGATGTTTCCTCAGGGGATTAGCATCATGGTGACCTGCAGGAGGATACTGGTGTTTCCTCTGACTTCTGCCATATTGTTGGTATTGTTTCTTTAAAGTGTGTATTAAAAAGTGGAGTCATGCATTCAACATATCTTCTGCAAACCATTCGATTTGACAACAACACGTTTTACATTGTCTTTGTTGTTGGAATTCTTTATGTATGAATGTGCCGCTATAGGAACATATTCAACGCTATATGAAAATACTCAACTCTATATGAAAATAATCAACTCTATATGAAAATACTCAATTCAACGTAAAAGTCCTTCATTTACAAGTTTACTGAAGTAGAGGTACAGTAGTACAGAAGTACAATCAGCACTCGGTGTGCATCAAAAGTACTGATCGTTAAGCAGAATGACTCCTTTCAGAGGGTTTTATTATATTATTCATATTCTCAGAACATTATGACCGATTCTTTCACATGTGAGGGGCCTTTTCTGTCTGCAAAAAGCAAAGCAAACGTTGAGCTACTTTTGAATATACTGCTGGGTAGTTTAATAGTACATTTCATATATGGTAAGCTCACCACATGTTTTGTATATACAACTATGATCTGCACGTTATGAGTAGCTAGCTGTATTAGAGGACTACATTTATGAGTACAATATGAAGTAGAACGGAAATATTTTGGTAAAGAACAAGTACCTTTGTACAAATACTGTACTTATGAACAGTCAAATTAGAGGAGACGGGCCTCTTTAGTACATTTGAACAATGAAGTTAAGAAATGTGAAGCCTTTTTGGAGATTAGACTCCATTGTGACGGGATGATGGGATGTGGAACGGGAACAGTTTTAGAGTTTTGACGACAACGATACAATTGGCTCAGGGAGATCGTGGCTGAATCTGATTGGTTTATCTTAAGAGAGTGTACGCCCATAAGCATAAAGCATCAATACTGCAGTAAATGTACTCCCCAATACTGATGCCGTACAGGCTAAACACAATTGCGATTATTTTACTTTAGTTACAAAGTCTGTGACGTTCTGTCGTCATATTTAATTCAGTGGTTGTGCTTGAAAGGGTTGATAAGATAGAAACTCAGTTGTGAGTTTCCTTGACTTATTATACAATGCATGACCCTCTTATTATAGGCCTTTGATAATCCCAGAGTGTTCTCATAGAGCGTCCGTGGCCGGCATGGGTTCTGCTGTGTGAGTGTATACAGAGCTTTGGTATTGACTGGTGTAATGAGAGCCTAGTGCATGTACCCGGCCTCACGTGTGAGAGGGTTCAGAACATAAAGCCTGCAGAGAAAAGGTGGAACGCTTTCTCCACTCACACTTTGTCAGCAGAGGGCATTTCAAGTGCACAATGAACTGTCAATGTTGAGAAGGAACCCTCTGTTTGAAAGGGTGCTTATAACTGTGAGAACCATTATTGTTCTAAAGTCCTGAGATCCCCAGCTCACTTACATTCAAATCTAAAATCCATGCTTTGGATTGACTTTGCATTTATGTCATATAAAAGAAAAGATGAATACGAGTCACCGTGTGTGCTGAAGGGACTGATGTCATGTATTGGTTTGTACCTCACAAGGAATTATCTCAATGTTTTCAAACTTCCAAACATGTTCTTGTCTGAAAAATTAATTCATACAGTGAAATTCATGAATTGAGCAGCAAGTTGGGAAATATTCATTCTTCACGCTCATATTGTGTATCAGTATGCCAACATACTAACCACTGTGTGTGTGTGTGTGTGTGTGTGTGTGTATATGTGTGTGTGTGTGTGTGTGTGTGTGTGTGTGTGTGTATGTGTGTGACCAGAGCCTCAGCGAACAGTTTAATGGTCTTACATAAGAATATAATGCCCACCCCCGCCCACACACACACATACAGAGGGCTTACAAAAAAGAGCCAGATGTTCACATTTACAGACAACGTGTTGCCACTTCAGGAAAAAACAAACAAACATAAAAAATGACAAATGCACAAATTCAAACCGACCTAAACCAAACTGTTGCCTCAATGGAAAACAGTTAGCGCAGCTCAACAATTGGAGTAGCAACGTAACACTAACACTTGTGAAAATGGTTCCAAATATTGATGAAACTCACTCAGTCCAAACCAACAATAAGTTGTAGTCAAACCTTATATATAGTAAACATAAAATATTAAGTATGGAAAATACTTAATACATACAATACAATACAATAGCAGAGCAGAACATATTACATCAAAAGAAAATTAAATAATAAAGATATAAATGCAAAGTATATACAGTGTATATAAAGTATACAGTGAAGGAGAAGTATATATAGTGACTAACTAAATGTCAAAAGCGGTGCTAGGGCTATTGATGATTCAATTGAAGGAGGATCTAGCCAGCGGTGATTTATTATAAAGTCTTGTTATATTAATTGAAATGTGCCTGTTTTACACACTATTCACTCAGTTCACACACTATACATATTCACAACCTCTTGTTTGCCATGGACATTGGTGTTGAGAGGTCAAAACATGTTCCGTCTGCTTTTAGACGTGTTTTTAAACGGACGCACCATTAACACTTATTATAATAAATGTTTTACTCAAAGGTTCACACCAAATAGGGTGAATAGTAATTAAACAGGTCAATAATAAAAACATCTTGCTAAAATCATATTACTTGAAACCATTTGCAATGTGACACACTGCAGTATAACCTCAAACACTACAAGACTTCATTTGAGGGTTAATCAGAAGCTCATTTGCATTGTTTCTTGAAGTATGTCAATCAATATTCTGCTGTTGGGGGAACAACCTTCAGCTATGTGGGAACATACGATATGGATGAACCAGATGGAACTGATCTGCTTCTTGTAATGAATCCCGTTATTTTTCTGTGAAAATCGGTCAGTCAGTCAGCCTGAACCTCAAACCAAGAAGATGTGACGAGAGGTCGGTTTGTTCTGGAGCGGATGTGTGTGAGGCTGCACTCACACACACACACACACACACACACACACACACACACACACACACACACACACACACACACACACACTGGTCCAGGGAATCAGTGAATTCTTCTGCTGAACTGATACTGATGTCTGAAATAATATAGCATTTGTTTGTCATTAGATCTTTACCAGCTGTGCTTGAGATTTGTTGCTTGTATTGATGAACTGGGGAGACGTTGTCATTTATTTCTACTGAGATTCCAGGACTGGTCCAGCTTTGTCTTCAATTTAAGCACATTTTACTATTTTAATCAAAGTCATTATTTCGGTGTCAGCAGGCTTCCGGGTCTGAAAAGTGAAGCCTATGCTGAAGTGCCTTGAAGCTGCATTCTCTCCAAAGAGTTGTATAGAAGTCTATGAGAACATGTACCACCTGCCATCAGGACTAACGAACATTCACACACCGGAGGTGCAGCTACGGGAACAATTAGTGGTTTTACGGCCGGGCTACCTTGTGATTCACAGAGCGTCACTTCCTGTTCACTGGTTACAAAAAGTTGGTGACGCCAAAAAGCTTAAGGCTTCAAAACAACAGTCCACAAACCAATGGGGGACGTCACAACCACTTCTTTTACACAGTCTGTGATCTATATAGTCTACATCAGGTAGTATGGCTTCCTGTTTCGGATGTACTGTTTATCTAGCAATTTTGATTTAATAAAGTGAATTAGAACAAATGAACATTCTCAAGGTAAAAACCCTTATAATGGATAAGAGTAATGCTAAATAATTCAAAATGATATTCACAACAATATAAATGAAAAGGTACTTTCCAATAGTTTTGGAAACATCACTCGAAGGACTTAATGAGAAGGTGCACTTCACATACGTCACAACTTCCTGCTGATAAACATGAACAGTTTGTGATCATACAATGCACCATTCGTGTTTACCTCTGTCAGGCTGTCCCATTTCAGGAGGAGGTTGAGACTTCAGGACCCACCCTCAGAGCAATTTGTTCCCCTTCTCTGGTGAAGGCGATATGGAGGTTGATGCTTATTACGCTACTGAACTACATATAAAAGCACAGAACAAATGTCTGTCAGACAAGAAAGTCACACCTTCAAGAAAAGACTCTACCTTGCAAAAAGATGACCATCTCATTTCTAAATGACAAACTGTTACATATGCAGTTGCAGATATACTGTAAATATAGTGTGTAAAAACCGTCAGATTAATTCCACTCTGTCTTAACTACTATTTTTAAAATTTATTTTTAATCCGTTATTAGTCCCACAAGGGGAAATGTATTCTCTGCATTTTAACCCATCTTTAGTAATTAAGGAGCTCCCAGGGAGCAAGCCATGCTCAAGGATACTTCAACATGCAAACTATGGGGACACCTTAGTCTTGTCCAAGGTATGGTGTCCATACCTTGTGGTTCCAGGACGACCACTCTCCCCATGAGCTACAGCCCCCCCATGTGGCCTATGGCTGTCCATATTGAACATGGACCATGGTGCCCTGGGATCTACCAGAGCGTGCCCTGCTTCTGAATAGAATATGTTTTTTCCACTATGAATTAAATATGTCAGGCCGGTCAGAACGGCTTCCAATTTACGGTGACCTGGAGCCAAGCTTTCTTTTGGTGGGCTCCAGTGGGCTTGTGTCATCTGTCAGCAGATGTTTCACGGTCGGTGGGGGTTCTGCGCTGAAAAGGACGGAAGATGAACACGGCGTGCTTTAA
This sequence comes from Taurulus bubalis, assembly GCF_910589615.1. Taxonomy (NCBI): domain Eukaryota; kingdom Metazoa; phylum Chordata; class Actinopteri; order Perciformes; family Cottidae; genus Taurulus; species Taurulus bubalis. The sequence goes on along the minus strand of NC_136593.1, from coordinate 24,336,592 downwards.
AGTGCACCAAACCCATAACCGGACGCTGGATTTATTTACCCATAAATCTGACTCCAGGGTGTCAGGTGTCAGCGGTTTGACTGAGTTCCTATAATGATTGACAGGAGAGGATGCATAGCCTCCTTCTGGCTGCATCCCCTATCTTTTTTCGAGAATTACGTTTTGCGTGCCTCTGTGGTCTTGATCCAATGATGTTCTGGAAGAGCGCTTGAGAGAGAACTCACATCCTGTCCACGTTCATGCCTCCATCCCTGTCTCCAGTTAACGGTAGATGGACCTGTGTTTGTGTAGCGCTTTTCTAGTCTTTTGACTTCTCAAAGTGCTTTAACACTCTGTGTCATCATTCACACCCGTTCATAAACTGGACTACCATGCAAGCTGCCACATGCACTCCCGTCCATACACCATGGGTACAGCCTTTGTCTTGCCCAAGGACACAGCGACATGAACTTGAGGAGCCGGGGATCGAACCGCCAATCTTCTAAAATAATCAGAAAATATGCTCTTTCCAGGACTAAAACGAGACGATGACGAGATGGCTGCGATTTCATTAAACATTGTTTCGCCTTCCATCTTCTGCAGCAGCGCCGCTCAGTCCGGCTCTGTCCTTCTGGTCTCCGTCCTTAAAATTGTGTTCCTATAATGCATATGGGTAAGGCTGTTTGCGGGTCGGGTTCTGGTAGTTGATTAACGCATTAACGTGTTGATTTGCTCTTATTTTGGGTCCAACACACAATGACGAAGACCCAGAGTAGCAAAGCTGAATTCTTCATAATTCAACCAGTGTAGTTCTAATCTACTATGTGCTGATGTGGATCTATAAAGCAGGTCTCCATCCACTATGAAGAAATATCAGAATGTTGACCATGATGTGATGTGGCAGTGTTACACTAGGGCAGGGATCCACCCATATGAAGATTACGCAAGTCTAAAAAATGTTTCTTTAATGGAATTTCCTCTGTTATTGGACAGTTGACAGTGTAGAGGCAGACAGGAAACAGGAAACAGTCACGATTATTCGGCACTATGTGGCTGTAACCATTCGGCTAATAGGCACTCTATTCCTATTCTAACATTGACATCAACAGTTGATCAAAGCCGATCGTCTATTATGCGGTCCCACAGTCCAGGACCCAGGTACATCGCTCATTAGTTTTTTAACTGTGTGTGTACCTAAACTGACACTAAACAGCTGCTGTGGTAACATCATACAAATTGTTATCAGTCCACAAGCTGTCCTGGGAGGCGTGGGAGTTTAGCAGTATTGAGTTGGGCCTTTAAACCATATCCATTTGACGGCCTTTTACATGACAAAGCTGGGTAGTCTTTGATAAAGAACAGAGAAAAATATCTAAGTAGCCATAATCCTGTAATTATTTCCCTAAAGCTTCTTTGTGAAAACCCCGGGCTCCTGCTGAAATTTGTTTAGTTCAGTTATTTACAAGGTTGTAGCTCAGGTTTATGGCCAGTAGATGTCAGTGTTGTAGCTCACAATACATGTTTCCTCCACACTCACTCACTCACACACACACACACACACACACACACACACACACACACACACACACACACACACACACACACACACACACACACACACACACACACACATACACACAGACACACACACACACACATACACAAGCGCGCAGCAGGCCGTGTGGCTGCTCGCCAAGTGAACCTGCTCCCATTCACTTAAATGGAGCAGCCAGTGCAGATAGCCAGTGTAGTTAGGGCAGACCAGGTGGATTGTGGGTAAAACGGGGCGGTGCCCAGCGATGGGTAAATTAATTCTGAATTAAGGAACCCCGCTGGCATCGCTATGATCTCCTGGCACGTTGTGTCTGTCTGGGTGTGTGTGTGTGTGTGTGTGTGTGTGTGTGTGTGTGTGTGTGTGTGTGTGTGTGTGTGTGTGTATGTGGGGTAGAGATTTAGAACAAGGGGTGTGAATGCTGGGTTTTAATAATTCACCTGGCATCCAGTCTGACTCTCAGGCACCTGGAGAGAACTGCTCTGGACAACAATCTGTAGCTGGTTTCCAGTGAGTGACTTTGTGGCCAGTATAACCACGTGGGCTGCTCTAAGTACCCCTTTGTGTGGCTAACATCAGCTACACTTCCATCCGAGGACAGATGCTTCAGCCTGGTTTCTTTACAGAACCACCCAGGAAATTATGATCCACAATGAAGAAGACTCACAATGACAATAAAACCTTTTTCCTTTGTGGCTGATAGACATTCAATACTGAAGCTTCATCTTTTCTGACATTTCCAAACGTAATCCCAGGTGACAGTCAGACCGGTGTATCTTTATCTCTGTGGCTCGTCCCCGCTGCAGCGTCCCACTCCACAGCCGCCCTTCAATGGAAGACCTTTTCTCTCCTCCCACCCATCAGTCTGCGGCTCCTCTCAGGTTACTAAGCTGTGTCTATCACTTTTTTTCCTTCTCTTTCTACTTTTTAGCAGCCTTTTATTTATAAACTCCTCCTCACAGAAGCTGCTGTTTCCTCAGAGGGCAGGTAGGGATGAGAAGAGGGGAGAAGAAGAGAGAGAGGAGCGAAGGAGACGGAGGCACATACAGAGATGGAGGGATGAAAATAGAATAGACTGTGAGCGTCTGGAAGTGAAGGGCGATGGCACAGCGCTGTCTGGCGGGCCGCCAGGTGGAGAGGATAAATAGAGGGTGGAGAGAGCGTCCTGCAGTCTGGTACTGCTCCAGGCCCCGGTCTCCACGGAGACCACCGACCGGATGAAGAGGAAACAGGAGAGTGTGCCGGACCGATATTCCAGTTGTGATATCGGTGGATTAATGCTGAGATGGAAACAGCACCAATGACATATCATAACATGTTACAGATTTAAATACAGTAATAAACTGTTGAACATGCATAATTAGGCCAAGGAAATACAGTATATGACTATCTAAAGCTCTATCAAAGGCAACATTATTAAGGAGCTAAATTAAAATCTATTATTATTATGAGCATCTTCCAGGTTGATCCTGCAGGTTGAAGTGTAACACTGATAAGGACCAGGCTGCCCCACTGGTCTCTGCCTAACACAGTTTGTAGCTCCACTAGCTGTCCATTGACAACAACCTTTCCTTTGTTCACGTCATTGCAATGGGTGGGAAAGATTGCCACGGTTACCACTTTGATGTCATCACTAGGCTTTCAGAGAGAAAACAGCAGTGCGTTAACACAACGAACACAAGGGTCTGTGTTGGTGGGGGCGTGTGGTTTCAGGTTCTGGTGTAGAGACCAGATGCGATCCAGGAAGTAGATCCATCAGTTTATCAGGGCTTATCAGACACTGAAACACAGCACAGGTGTATTTCTCTGTCCATGATGTCAGTCTAATGTCTGACTCTTGAACATGGACCTTTGGCTGATGTGTGTTTGCTATTAAGGCTGTACAATGAATCCAATTTCGTTTTTTTTGCTTCCAACGATTCTGAAAGCTATAGGTAATCATCTTAAATCAATTCTTGGACCACATTCTGTTTCACAACAATGCTCTCGCTTTGTCTTGTGTTAGAAATCCAACACACATCTTCTTTATTTCCTTTTTTATTGTGTCATCACCAGGCGGTAACGTCCAGTTCTGTGGAGTGAAGCCAATGAAAAAGTGTGTTAAAACTTGCATTCACAAGTCTGGCTGTAAAGTCCATGAGAAAAAGACTTTACTTCTCTCTTGATTTATTACCTCATTGTAAACATGACTTCATGGTCTCCATCTCTAGTTTCAAGTCTTCTTCAATACAGTATGACATTCATTTAGTAAATGATGGTCGATTTAGAGTCAGATAGACGATAAAGCATATGGAGACATATACGTCGTCTCTACGTCACAAATATGGTCACTTTTGTTCATTGGCTGCAAAAAAACACATTGTGACTTCCCTAATCCAAGATGGAGACGGCAATATCGCCCAACTCAAGGCTCAAACAGCAGTCCACAAATCAATGTGTGACGTCAAGATGGCTATGTCTACTTATAGACAGTCTATGGTCATCAGCATTCATATCTATGGAACCAATGTGTTTATTATGGCATACTAGAGCACAAGTGCACCACATTGATGCATTTACTTTTACTATGTAAGCTACCTTTCTTCATACATGATGTCACAGTCAATGAGCACTCGTGTTATGTAATTATCTAAAAATATTGTATCAATCGACGTCCAGCTGGCTCTCCACCAGCTACACTCGAATCTGAAGGAGATTGTGAATGTTCAGCTGTGGCAGCATGTGAGAAATCTCCTTCTAAGGAAAACGTATGTTATGATTACTTCCCGCAGCAAGTTTAAGATGATCGGTTCTGATGTACTTTACAGAATCAGTCAGACTTACTCATATCTGAGGTGTAACTTGCTGACTGGACCAGATCTGGCTTTTTGAATCCTCATTATCGGTCTCATGTATCAGTCTACCGCTGGAGGAGACAGAGACGGCGGCGATGAGGAAAGCCTGATGGAAGACGAAGGTCAGAGCGCTGCTCAGCCGATGCACACTGACGATAGTTTAACAGCGTTGCCACAGGCGGCTCTCCAAATGTAGCTGCTCCATGGCCAAGATTAGAATGCAGGCAGCAGATCGGATCCTCTGAGACAAACACCGTCTGAGTGTTATTCAGACAGACGTTATCAGGATAATTAAAGTTTACGCTGGTTTTGTTTGTCTCGCCTCTCCGAATTATTTCTTTGCATTTCTTGATTTGTTGCTTACTAGAGACGCACCGATTGGCTGACCGATCCAAGGCTGACCTGCTGATTCCAGGTTTTGCCGATTACATTTATTTCTCTAAGAACTACAGTATAATTGACAGAAAGACCGCAGACTCACTTTTTTCACTACCGTCCCAAAAAACTACTTTCAACAATCTCAAAGTCTGCGTTAATGGTCAAACATTCTAAATGGTATATTTTTTTATTTGTCAACATCTATAGTGTTTATTTGCATAAAAACTGTATTGCTGTCTTTGAATTTCATCATCATAGTGTTATAACTAACCTTCGCCTAATACTTTATATATTTTGACTGAGTAGAGCTTGAGCACATCAAAATGCAAGTCTGTGCGACCTCTGTGCGCTAGTGTTAGCTGTTAGCTCCGTCGTCAGCAAGACTGTGCCAAACTGAGAGCTTTATGTCTTCCTCACTGGTGCTGAAGGACTTTTGATTGGCCCCCTCTTTCATGAGCAGACACTGTGAACACGGTGTCCTTTAGAGTGCTTGTTTGAAGGGCTGCTGCATCAAAGGCAGGGTTGGAAAGCTCGTTCTGGTTCTATCTCTTCTGCTGCTCGTGCTGTATCCAGAGGCCGAATGGATATACATGAGGAGAATAATGGTTACGTTTATGTGTTGTGTCACGGCGACAAATACTGCTCCTGACACCCCAACATAACCTTAATCCCAAATCAGTTTCTCGGCACTGTTGCAATTTAGAACTCAGTAGCATCGCCTCTATTTCTGTGTGTGTGTGTGTGTGTGTGTGTGTGTGCCTTGCAGCATGACTATATTAGGCCGTACATATGCATCAGAAGCGAAACGTGGCCTTTTGAAAAACTTGGAGAAGCTCAAATGAATCTTCGGTGTTGTTGTTCATTTTTTTCCCGTTCATGTGGAATAGCTCTGCTTTCAAAAAATGGTATTTCCAGCCTCAGAAATGCTGATAGATAATTAAAATGGGTTTATTGCTGATTCATGACTCAGAACAGAGGAAGAGAAAAGCCTCTCCAGTGAACAAAGATCTTTGAGCATTAGAACGCCCTTCATAACGACAAACAGGGATGGTTTTCGGGTGAAGCAAGGAGCTATTAAAGATAAAATAATGGCGTTGGCATGTAGTCTGTGAGGGCAACTAGTGGACAGGTGTTGCAGTGACATCGTGAGGAAACAGGTATATGAACTGATTGCCTGAGCAATGGCCGAAATAAGACTGAGGTTACAAAAACGTTGTAACTGTGGCGAGTATGTGTGTGTGCGAGTGTGTGTGTGTGTGTGTGTGTGTGTGTGTGTGTGTGTGTGTGTGTGTGTGTGTGTGTGTGTGTCAGTATGGCCTGTGGGCTGCTTCTGGCTATAAAGAGGAAGCAGAAGTGCCGAGGAAATGAGCCCCATTAAAAAGCCTGCATGTTTAATCATTAACTCAGTCCCTTAGTGGAGTGCAAATCTGTCCAACTGTGTGCTGATCAATCAGTTTCTGTCCTCTGTTGTTCATTCTGTGACCAAATACGTATGCTGATCGCAACAGGACACCTAAAGGTGCAGCGAGGCCTGTTGCACTGGGTCATGATCCACGGGACAGATGCTGACAGCCCTGTTTGTTCAGTTAAAGGCAAATGAACATGTGCTCTTGTCCCTTGCTGTCCTTGAACTGAGAACACCTTATTCAGATGCATACTGCCGGAAGATGTGTGCACCTGTTTCACAGTACAAACAGTTTGCATACCTTGTGGCCGACATCAACTCTAAATGTTCTTTTTTAACATGTTTTGATTGAATGACTCCATGGTCTTTCTTCCAGCGTCAAAGCGCAGCAGAGATGGTTCCATCCACTTCCGTGGGTCTGGTGTAATAAATACTTCAGCCTCTAAGGGTCACCAGCGGGGCTTTGCACTTTGAGTGTTCATACAGTTTTCTTTCATTGCCTCTAGCATATTGTTGCTAATTCACTGTGTTTAAATCCTTCCCAGTCTACCTTCTTATTCATGTATTTGAACTCTATATTTGCTGGCTGTTCTTTGTTAGTTTCCACAATGTTATCTAATGAATTTACAGATGCTATACGGCTGCTGTTATGAACAATCGCTGATACTTACTCTTATTTAGGATCATAGTAGCTGGGATGGTCATTTATACGGTCAGTATTAAAGGTAACCCTATTCAGCTCACAGCACTAATGTCAAGAGTTCGGCCTGAGTCTCGGCTGCAGCTCATCCTTTAAATGAGCCTGAAAAGAGGCGGGATGATGGAAACAGTCGTCAGTTTCCACCCGATTATCCAGTGTAACTAAAGCTGGATGCCTACAGGCCTGTTCCCACCATGTATCCCATCTGCCACAACTCTGTGTGTCTTCCTCCAGCGGATTGACTGCGTCTGGCAGGTGAGGGGTGTCTGCAACACAAAAGCAGTCTTCTTTATGGAGCTGAGCCACCTAAACCCGTTCACAAAAGACAGCCTTCCTGCGAGCTGCAGTGATGCTGCGGGGCTTTCCCACTGCTCTCTGACTGGATGTCACGGCTCCATTGATCACGGTTCACCTATCGCTGGATCAATACAACTGTTACCGGCCAGCCACCTGATATGATTGGCTTTGACACCTTAGAGCTGCAGTAGCAGGGTGTGGTTTGCCTCACAAACACTCACTTTTATATATATAGTCCATGTTGATGTGTCCTTGGGCAAGACACTTAACCCTGATTGGCCTGTGGTGTATGGATGTTTAGATAGTCCTGATAGAAGGCGGCACCTTGCATGGTTGCTCCTGTCATCAGTGTATGAATGGGTGAATGATGACATGTATTGTTAAAACGCTTTGAGTGTACTGTCCATTAACATTTTACGGGAAGAAAAAGGGAAGAAACCTTCGGGGGAGCCACAGGAGGATCCCTCTCCCAGAATGGACAGAAGTGCAATAGATGTCATGTGTACAGAATGAACCACATACATATAGTTCTCTGCTGTTTCAAAACCTCGGGCCAAAAGGCGATCTGAGAACTCAACAATCCAGCCGTTCAAGTCCTCTCTCAACTCCAACTCTCCAAGTAGCTAATCTGACTGTAAACAATGAGCAGCGCACAGAACAGGAAGTCTTGGCCCCGATGTCAGCAGGCTACTCTGAAACCCCAGAAAAAAGCCGACCAGAAGCTTCTCTGTCATCAGACCGACTGCATGACATAGACCCTATTGGAGCGAGGTGGTTTCTGCTTAAAATGTCTGCTCTATGTATTTGCTATCAAATGTTTTTTTCACCATGCGCAATACCCACAGATATTTTGTCCCTACATATGCAGTAATATCTGAGTTTTTTGTAACCTCTGACTGAGAATAAGAAACTGTTTCTGTGTACTTATGACTTCCTGTCTGTGTGGTTTGACTGTAATATTAATGGGGAGAGCTGACAGCCTCTCTGTGCCTGTCATGCACAGTCATGTCTTGATGTGTTTGTAACTAACGCTTAGCAAATCACAAACTGAACTTAGCTAGCTGAGTACAATGGAGCTTGTCTTCTTATGTTGGTAAGGACAGCTAGCTAGTTAGCTGTTAGCAGCCGCTGGACAGTGTCGCCAGTTGTTGTTTTTTTGGGGGCGATTTTTGACATTTGTTTATGCTAATTTAATGGTTGACCTCTGAAGAACAAGAGCTGCTCAGCTGCTACTCAGCAGGCAGAGAGAGAGAGAAACAGAGCCAGACTTGCGGTCCAGACAGGGGAGCGACTGTGGTCATGCATCACCACAGTGGTGGTTGCAGACACACCTGGTGGAGAGCACCTCTCTAGTTTGTCAGTTCAATCTTGGACCTTTGCTTTGGAAAAGATCAAATTCATAAAAAATATGCTAATTATTACTGTAAGTAAATGTTACCATGCCGACGTCAGATTAGGGACATGATGCAGCAGGGCCTCCCCATAGAGCACAGCTCTGTTCCACATAAACACTTGAGCCTGTGTTCCTGCTGGCATACATTAACATCATGCCCGCCTGCCTCTGCTAGCTTCCACTGCGTTGATACGCTACAGTACGCATGCAATACTCTCACAATACACGCACACGACAATGCATGTATACGAGCGGTACAATACCCACAATGCATCTGAACCCCGAGACATACTCTGGTCCTTTCTTTTTGTTCAATGCAGCGATTTGAAAGAGCCATATACTGTAAAGTGAGCAGTGCATTGTGTGTGTGTGTGTGTGTGTGTGTGTGCGCATGCGTGCGTGCGTGTGTGTGTGTGTGTGTGTGTCCAGCTGACAGAGACTGGTGTGATATGCTCCATGTGTAACAATGCCATGGGAAGAAGAGAAACTCACCATGTTCACGCCACTGTAAGTACATTCCAAAATGTTCTTCATACGAGACGTTTTTTAAGCACTTCACCTTTTTTGAATTTTTTACAATTTTGCCTTAGGAAATTAAATAATAGGAAAAACATTACATTTGTGTTGATCTCCCTTTCCTTTTCTTTGATTCTTCATTGTAAATTAAAAGCATACATGACGATAATCATCTGGTAAGGAGTTATTTCTCAGGTTCTCAGGTTCGGTACTTTTTCATCCACTGTGTGTGGGAGACGGAAGCTCACAAAGGAAAGCTCCGGGAAGCAGCTGTGCACTACTTTTTACAAGTCATATAAATGTGACCTTGTTGTTGCTTGTCAAAGTTTTTTTCTAAAAGACAGTTAGAGAGTTCGTTGTCCAGTATTTCGAACCAGCGGTCCTTGATGTTGTGAGAACCCTACATCACCCCGTCATCTCATCCTAGACTTCAGGGTGTTTTCAGGGTGTTTTTTATTTGAACATATTTAAAATACTCTGGCTCTGGAAGAACCCTGATCCTAACAGACAGACAGCAGATGGAAACTTACCAGCATGGACCCAGAAACTGCCCTGCAGCCTAGATAGGGGTCCAGAAGTCCGTCTCTGTGGATGGTCTTCTTTTGTTGCGTTTAAATGGTCACAGATTGAGGCTTTTATCGCATGTGTTTACTACGGCTGCTTCAGCACTGCGGGAGTGTTCTTATTGTTGGCACGCAGTGATAATACGAGATCATACCATATTGATCATCGGACACACAGATTCAATCAAGTAGTAAATGGTCATGTCCTTGTATAGAGCTTATAGTCTACCAGCCACACTTTCTTCTTATTGAAACGACCCGCTCTACCACTGAGTCGCCCCAATAAGAACTCACGTATGTTCAATGTCTGGATTTTATTGGACAAGTAGTTAAGATTGTCCGAGAACTCACGTATAGAGATCTTTGGGGGCAACCGGGCCAAGGCTGAATGCACGACCAGAGCTGTGATTCCCATAACCCAAGTTGTAATAAACTATTTATATTCAATCAGTTCACTTTCAGTTTTCGAGGTCTAGTTGGAATTAATTTAACAGCTCCGGCTTTGTTCACATGTTTGTTCCCATTTGCTACAGCACTGTCTGACAAACCAAAATGTCATAACATTTTTGATAGGGGAGCTAATTTTTTATGTATTTTCTGAGCGATAGCCGACCCTCGTTACCGATGAGATCAGTACCTTGCGAGCGGGGGAGCTGTGGTTGAAGTCTCTACCAAGCGGCCCAGCTGCACAGATAACTGATGAACAGCTTCAATCCATCATCCATCACCAGCTGCAGTGTGAGCACAAAACAGGCTACTCAGTCCCCAGTTCACCCGTCTCAGTCAGTCACACACTCTGGTGTTCAATGCGTTGTCATGGACACGGGGTTTCCCCCACGCACATTGCAAAAAAGTTTCCTTTCAACAGATCCAGGAGACTCTTGTGTCGTATGTTGAAGGATGAAAGAGAGCTCTGAAAAGTAATTCACAGTGGTAATAAACTTTTGGAACCAGATTCATCAAGGTGTGTTGGTGAGTCTGCAGAGTGACCATGTACCTTAAACGACAGAGTGGGAGAGGGAGGACGGAGTGTGTCACTGTCCACACACACGCACACACACTACACAATTATCTCACTCTCTCTCTGCTGTCTGTCGCCATCCTCTATCATCCCCCCCTCCTTTCAGCACCTCAGCAGATGGGCAATAGTGCTCCCTCTCTGTCTCTGTGTCTCTCTCTCGGTGGGGAGCTGTCTTTTGATACTTGTACTGGCCCTGCGATCTACATCCCCTCCCATCGCCTCAGGGGCTCACTCCCCATTGTGCCCATTGTTTCGCCCTGAAAGTGGGTTACGGAAGACAGCAGCAGCGGACAGAAGGGACGGAGGGCTGAGGAAGATGGGAGGGGAGGAGGGGGGGCAGTAATCGAGAGACACAGAGGAGAGCTGAAAGAGAGAGAGGGAAAATGACCAAATCAAGATGGAGGGGAGGAGGTGTCGGATTAAATGAATAGAAGACAGGGAATGATGAAATGAAGGGGGAGGGGGGGTGATTTGTAAAAACAGATTGGGGGAGAGATGAGATATGGACGCCAGAGGGAGGTTAATGGAAACAGTTGGTGAAAAGTAAAACAGGGACAGGTGATCAGTGATCAGAGTGGTAACAGGCATCAGGAAGATGGTGTTTTGTTGTTTGGTGGTCATGTCATAAGATAAGATATTACTTTATTAGTCCCGCAGTGCACAATTTGCAGGATTACGGCAGCAGACGGGTAAAGTGCACACAAGAGACATATAGTAAAAATCAAAAAACAATATATAAATATATAATATGTCATATAAATAAACAGTAATAAAAAACTGTAAGAATCGACAGCGACAATATTATATATACAGACAGAATACAATTTATTTATATTGCACAAGTTGAAGTGATTAAAGTGTTTTTTTGTGGTCTTGGAGCTCAGCTGGTTGTGCAACAGGAAGCATATACCTCATTGCTGTGTGTATAAAAGTTAACGACAGAAGTAAAGGACATAGAAGGTTGGAAGGTTCCGAAGAAGAGAGGTTGTGGGCGTTTAGACCGAAAGAAGCACAGAGTCATAAATGAAAGATGAAATTTCATCCTGGAAGTTCTGTTTGAGCAACACCTCCTCATCAGACAGCAAAACACTGCACAGTGTTGATGATACTGAGAGTGAAGTTATCACAGTTGATTCTCCGTCACGACCGATAAGAGGTAAACGGTAGAATGAAGGCTGGAACACGCTTCATTCTCTGTCGGCCATTCTGAAATATTGACTCTGATGTTCCTTTTATATTTGTATTAATGTTGAGCATTTAAAAATAAATCTATAAGTCTCTTTATTTTTCCTTTAAACAAGGCCAATGATTGTGATCATGAACCCCTCCTTATGCTCTGCTGGATCCCATCGACCGTATCTTATGGGCAGATGTGATGTGTTATGTTTTTTTCATGAGGAGAGGTCAGGTTTGGTCCAAGCCGTGGATGCACTTCACTCACATTGTGATAGAAAACAAACCCTGGCAAATACAGCAAAGCTCCGTCTGTCGAGCCACTGTTCACATACATGAAGAGGAAGATGCAGTTATGGTTCCAATATTACACATTTATACATCACAAAAGAATTGCCTGATGTTACTGTAAGTCTCGGCTTCTTTCTGCTGCTCACACTTGCTGTTCCTTCTGCTGCTCACACTTGCTGGGTAACATGGACAAATGCACACACACACACACACACACACACACACACACACAAACACACACACACACACACACACACACACACACACACACACACACACACACACACACTCACACACACACACACAACTCTACAGTCCTCATTAGCTCTCAGTGTGTGTTTTGAGGCTGAATGCCTTTTCACTACAAACCTGATTTGTTTGCCTGATTTCCCTTTAATTTAACTCTCACACCACTTAATATGTGAGCGAGTAAGTGTGTGTGTGTGTATATGTGTGTGTGTGTGTGTGTGTGTGTGTGTGTGTGCCATGTCTTAGTTCCCAGGCTGTATAATAACCAAACCAAATGACACGTCTGTCTGCTCTGACTTGAAGCCTAAATGATCCGTTATTAGAGTCGATGTCAGTTGTGGTCAGAATATGACGTCCATCGATCGGTCTGATGGTCTTCTGCGTGCTCGTTAGCCTGCTTTGCAGCTGTTCTGCAACTCATTTAGAGGTTGCTTCTTTAGAAAAGGGGTTTGAATGCTGCTCAGATTACTTTGTGCTCAGCTGTGGAGAGTCATGCTATTGTGTATTTTAAAGCAGGCGTGTGATAGCTTCACAGCAGTGGAAACGAGTGAGACTTTCTGCTGCTCACCATCAGCAACCAGAACTGCCTGCACAGGATTACTTTTTTTTTAAGACTTCATTCACATATTGAACATGTATGAATACCTCTTAATGTCTCAGCTGTGGGTGAAGCTGTGAGATGTTGGCTCTCTTTGACACAAACTGTGCTTGGTTCAAATATGGTAAACGATTAGCTGAAGAAAATTGGTGTCTTTGTTCACTACAAAGCTGATTTTACAGTCTCATCAGACTGAATTTCCATTTCATTCATTCAGCTTGACTTCACACTGATTTGAGGTGTTTTCTAAAGAGTGGGAGGGGCTGCTGGTGGCTCTTTTTCTCCATTCTGTATTCCCATTTACATTTTTTGTTTCAGCAATATCCTCAATATGTCGAAACACAGAAACACAAGACTCTCCCGGATAATGTAGCAATAGTATAGGTCTACATTAGGACCATTTTAGCATGGCAGACGGCTCTAAATACTACAATACCCATTAAGTTGAATACAAATGCTGTGTAAATCATTTGGTAATCAAGATGTCCGCTTCCACTGTTCATTTTGGGTCTTTTCAGACATAACAAGAAATGGGAAAATATACAAAAAATGTAGAGCGCAATCTTTTCTTCTGTTTTTAAATAAAAAAATGCACTTTGATACTTGGCCTCGTCGTAACCCATCTGCTTTCCAACTGCTCACCTGGTTGCCATGATGCGCTTCATGGATTATGGAAATGCCTTTTCCGAATAAATTCAGATGTATCGCAAATATTCAAGTCACATGACTGATCAGCTGTTTCTGCTGTCGGCGTCTTCTCAGACATTCCCATGGTGTGCAAATCTTGGTCTTCAAGTAGTGTTAAAGCGCTCTGAGTGGTCAGAAGACTATAAAAGCGCTACACAAGTACAGGTTCATTTACCGTTCCCTTTTCTTAAAGCCAACACACAGCTCTGAGTGGTTCTAGACAACAAGAAGCCAATGATCACGACAGACATTAACTTAAGCCCTACAAATTAGTCTTTTAAGGAAGACGTGACATCACCAACGTGACATCACGCACATTTAGTCTATGTGATTCATCACCTTGCTGGAAACAGTGACAACAAATATGTTAATTAGTTTAAGGTGGCAGTGCCTCAATGAAGTCAAATGGAAAGTACATTTTAGTAGTCAAGTAATATTGTAAACTTAAATGTGAAATTGGGATACATACTACTTCATATTATCTTTTTTTCCATCCTAGTAGAAAACTATTGACTGGACTAAAACATTCATTGTTAGCACCACTGATAAATGATGCAAAAAAAAAAAAACACTTGCAAAATATCGTCCAATACATTTGCAAGGATTCCTCAGATTTGTCTTTTTAAAGAATGAATATGTACTGAGCGAGAACTTTTACAATTATTTACTTATATTTATTTTTGAGGATAAACCTGCTTCTTTCTTTGTCATTTCCGACCTGCATTTTCTCACTACTTGCATTGTGATCATTAAAAAAAACATCTGATTGTTCCTGCTGATGCTCCAGTGAAAGCATCTGCCTTTCATTCCTCTGACCCCTCTCAGTCCCAGCATGCGGGGTTTTCCTCTGGAGAACTTCCACACATAAACAGGCTTTAACGAAGAACTGTGGAGACTCTTATTATGATTACAGCTTCTGAGAACATCTGATCTGAAGCAAGACCACAATGTTCCCCGGATAGCCATAATCACCACGCTCTACATGGAGGCCAAACAATAATTCCATGATTAATTAAGGTCTTAATCCCAGTTTAAGCCTCGTGCATAATTACTGAAGTGCCTCCTTCACAGGAAAGAGGCCATTGAGCTAATTTGAAGGTGGGCTGGTTCATTCACTCAGCAACTAATCAGATGACTAATCTGTCAGCCCGGTCCATCGGCGCTGATGTGAGCCTTCTTCGTGTTGTTTGTGCAGCCTTCATTTTGTATTCATGTGTGCACAGGGAGTATATCAGTGCTGTGAGTGACAGACGCTCCGTCTGGCCTCAGGCACTGAGCTGTCATGGAAATCTGTGTGAATGGACTCTGGGCTACATGCTCACGTTGGTAATTCTTGTGTTTTATCTTCTCCCTTACTGCTAAATGGTCGTTGCTTTATATTTTTATATATTGTGTCATCAATTCCACTTTCTGGAGGTCACTGATGATCTCTCTGCTCAAACTAGGCTTTATTTCCCCCCCAAAAAACTAGCCTTGTGTCCTGGATGCGAGTGCATCAGATGCATCTTTCACTCGCATGTATGAGGGAACAGATACGCCGTCATGCAGGCTGCGTCTCAGCTGTGTCTGCACACGCAACACTGACCTGAAGCGTAGTCTACTTTTTCCTCTACGGGCGTAAAGGTGAGGTATGGTCAATAAAACACGACACTTAACTACATATTTGATGGGTTTTCTCTTATTTTCTCTTTTTGATTATTGAACTTGAAAATCATATTATCTTTATTTCATCATTATCTGACCTTGTTCTTTGATTGTACTGTGTCCTAATTCATTTTAGGGCTGTCTTCGTCCAAATACATCTTTAGTCGACTTCGACTTATGATTTTGTCGACTATCGATTAGTTGATTTAATCGACACTTTCTGCACAAAAGAATCACAATAAAAGCACCACTTTAAATATTGTGTTTACCTGATATGTACTCATATGTTTTTTTAAATAATTCATTCAGTATGAAACTAAAAAATAAAAAATCGGCTAAATAAATCTTAATCAACTAAGAACGAATTGGCCGATGGGTCGACTGATCAACTAAGAAGAGGCTTCCCTATCTAATGTATTTATTTATGGAGTATGCATTGTTTAATGTGTAAAGCGTTTTAAAACTCTTAAACTTTATCAGAAAAAACTAATTGCTATTTTAACCAGTAACGTTTGCTGTCAGGTTATTATCTATATATCAAATGCATCAGTGGTGATGGGAAAGTAGATCAGAAATACTCTCACACATATCAAAGGAAACTACAAACTGCACAGAGAGTTTCTTTGCTCCTTTGCTGCTCGAAACGTTCAAATATATGGACAAGATGGAACCGGTGTAAACCGCTGCGTCAGCATTTGCTGCAGCGGCGTCGTTGCGTGAACCTTCATGGAGACAAGGGGTAAGAATTAGGACTATTTAAACTAATAGTGTGAATGTTACTCATATTAGTGAGTCAGCATACCAAGACTGTCTGTGAAGCGGATGATACTTCTCAGTGCTTCTTACACTATAAGTACAATCCATCTACATTCATTGATAATCACAAACATTGATGAACACAAGCAGCTCTGAAATGGGATTCTAGAGGTCTTGACTGATGCTTTTCGATAGATGCAGTCATATGATGTGATTCTTATTCAAGCTGGTGTTCAGGATGAATACATTCTCAACTGTTCACCTCAAATCTAAAACTCAGTCGTCATCCAATTTCCCCAGGCTGACCGTCAGGGTGAGTCAGAGCTGTGTGGTGAGTCCTCATCTTGAACAGTTTCCCAGCAAGCACTCAGAAAACCAGTTTTTCTGTCAGAACTGCCATTGCTGGGCAATAATTTATGATAAACCTCTCTCTCTGTTGCAGTTCCATCTCAGTTTGCTCCCAAACAGCTGATTTAATGGAGTCTGGCTGGTGAGAGCGGAAAAACATAAAAGCATAAAACACTCATTGATTTTCTCACACACATTTTGTTCAGCAAACAAAATGTAGGCAGCCAAGTCATTGTATATTAAGTCCACAAAGCTGACTTGAAAGTTAACTAAACAACAGGTTTTCATGGGTATAAAGGCCATAAGGGTCATATGGTCAGATATGGACATATGGTCCCTATAAATCAATTTGGATAATTGCTATAAATGGGCCTAAAAAGTAGTGAACTTGTAAACTGCCAAACACCCCGGTCTACCTAATATAAATCTACTATATGCAAAATGCTCACATCCCTGATTCTTTTACTGATATACAGACACAGAAACATGTACACATGAATAAAGTAATGGAGAGAGGAAAGAGAAGCGAGGCAGTAGAAGATGAATGTAGGAAGAGATGAGAGATGAAAGCAGATGAGTTTTACGGAGGTCAACCGTCTGTTCCCGTGGTCCTCCTCCACCAATAGTCCCCTGGACCTCGTTATCTCAATGCGCTTAATTAGGTCAGCCCAGGCCATGCACTCATAGTCAGGGCGGAAGGCCAATCACCTCAAAGGTTGCCCTCCTGAGAAAAATGGCTACGCAGAATTGTGTTTGGTTGAATGATGATTGGGACGTTAGCATACACAGATAGACAGGAATGGCTACAAGATGAAATAGAGTGAAAGCATGCATGAAGACAACCAACACTGGTGTGTGAAAGTAACTGCCAATAAGAGCATGCTTTACAATTGTACTGTGGTAAACCTTGCTAAAGTTCACGGCCATAACGTTGAAGGTCAGAGGCTCTGGATTAAAGATAAATCTTGCAGTGTTGAAGAGGAAAGGGTGGGCATTAAATGGTCCAGCTGAACGTTCAGTCACCAGTTAGCCAATCTCAGAACCCATCGGTTATCGGTTTGATGATGATTTAGCCTCTCGGGACAACGGACAACAGTTCTGGTGTTCCGGTGTAGCCATCGGAGTCCTTCAGAGACCTTCAGACGATAGCTGTGGGTTCGCAGGTTGCATTACAGCCAATGCCTTCCGCTTCATTTATTCTTTACATGTACTGTTTACCTGCATTAATCCAAAGCCTGGTCAAACGTGACTCGGACTACAAACAGAAACCAGAATGCTTACGATACCAAAATCTAGTTCTGTTGCCTTCAGATGACCGACAGATGGAAGGAAAAAGAGAATAAAGCGGATAAACCTTCTGAATTTAGATGCCTCCATACGGACCGAGCTGACTAGATGGATGAATATGAACATGATGTCCATCGTGAGCGTGAGCGTTCAGATCCCAATTCAACTGAACACATGGGAGGCTTTGGAGCAACATGTTAGAGAACACAATCAAAACTCTAAAATCAGGAACGTCTTTAGGAACATGTTCATCCCTCCAGTAGAGTTCCACACACACAGAATACAAAGCTGTTCTGGAGGCTCTTTGTGAAACAACGCCTACTTTGTCTGTATCTCTTAGTTTGTAACCCATAAAATGTATCTGCATTAAAGTCATTGTTTAAAACATGCCCTGGTTTCTATTGTGCCTTCAAGGTAAGGCAACATGACATGGTGATCCATTATTCACAGGGTTGCCGGTTGGGTCCCTGACTCCTCCTGTCACATGTCCAAGTTTCCTTGAGCAAGACAGAGAACGCCGATTGCTCCCGATGGTTAGATCAGTGTCACAGAGTACTGGCCTTGGTGTGTGTGTGTGTGTGTGTGTATGTGAATGAGAGGAACTGTAGAGCGCGACATAAACAAAGTCCATTTTCCAATAAGTCAGTTCATTAAGTCATACTCAAGGTGACCAAGAACTAGCTGTACTTCATGACTCTTTTGTTGGGATCCTTTAATCAGTGTACACACGTGATTTGATTTTGGGATGTGGATGTACTAATTTGTGGCTTCAACACATACATTGTTCATGAAGCTATTGTGGCTTTTAAAATAACTGTGGATTTGTGGAAAACACTGGGAAGAAGATGTGGTAACCTTTAAAAATACAAAGCAATCGGAGCTTCAAAGAAAATCTCATATCAAACTGAGAACATTGTCACTGTTTATGTGGACTGCATGCACACAGATCATGGTTAGGAAATGAAGATACATTCGTACAGTCCATACTCGACTGCACCTCTAATGCACAGAAATCTGATCTGTTTCTTGTGTGTGTGTGTGTGTGTGTGTGTGTGTGTGTGTGTGTGTGTGTGTTTTTGCAGTGCTGCAGTCCTGTGTGTACAGTAATCTGAGGGCAATGGAGCATGGCAGGTTAGAATTGAATGTCAAGGTAGAGATTAGAGAGGAGTCAAGGACATTAAAGCCATACAATTACTTCAGCTTGTGACCTTCAACACACACACACACACACACACACACACACACACACACACACACACACACACACACACACACACACACACACACACACACACACACACACACACACACACTGTGTGGACAGGTTAACAGTGTGTGAGTGATGAAGGTCAAATAGACTGATCTTTCACTTAATGCCACTCAGAGGAACACATGTAATGCAATTCTGTGATGTGCGGTTTTACCACGGTGTAGTCAAGTGTACAGACGGCACATTTGGGGCAAAACCTAACCACCTCATTTGGCATAACTTGAATTTGAGCGACACTGCGTATGTAACCCTCAAGAGAAGTTAATACAATGATGCTATAATAATCCCACCAAGGCCTCTACTGTGGCCGGCTGCTGTCTCTTATTACAAAACAGGACACACAAAAGCATTTTAAATGAGGCAAGGTCAGCTAACTATAGTAACATGCCGATGGGCAACACTACTGTACCAGTTAAACATTACTACAAATAAATCAAATAAATAAATAAAATGTCCTTTCTTCCTGTGGTGAGTAACTGGTGTAATTGTGATAGTGCTCCAGGCTGTCATTGTACAGACAATATTGGACTCTTTGTGTTGTGGAATTATTTTCTTCCTCATCCTCACTTATTATACCTTGTTGGACACATAATTAGTGTGGCCAATATACAGTTTAAAGCTGTTTTTCTGCGTTTTTCTGTCAAATCCATATAGCACTTACAAAATGCTTGTCGGACCAGTCAGTGAACTATGTCGTAATAGTTGGTGGATAGATAAAAGTGAGAACTAATTCAATTAGGTTATTGATAGAAAAACAATTCTACCAGTTTTACTGCTAGTAAAATTAAGCATTGGCCTAATTCCTGTCTCGTTGAATTTGGTGAAAAGTCGAGGAAAACTTGAACAGAACTACTCTGTGTTTTTCTGTTCAAAGATCAAAGGCAAGGACTAATGACTGACCATCATTTAATGACTAATGGAACATCGATCCAAAACCAATCTATTTCAATCCTCTTCCGACCACGGATTTGGCTTAGCTCATTGTGGGATGGAATCACAGGGCTGACTGAAGCCATATGTTTTTGCAGTATAGTAAATATGGTTGGGCTTTGATTTTGAAGATGGAATTGTTGCAATCTCCATTTGTCTTTTTTCCAGGCAGATAATTGTCAAGCGTGTAACTTGACTGACTGAATGAACTGAGAATGATTGACAGCTCATTTCAGTAGAGCGTTAACATTTTTGATTGGACTAATCTGCAGTTTTAACTAGTGGAGGATTCGTGTAACCAGTTCTATTCAAGCTCAATATACCAGTGCATTGACATGATGCAATAATCCTGTCTCTGACCCGTGTGTGTGTGTGTGTGTGTGTGTGTGTGTGTCCATACTGGTTGCGTTACCATGTGTGATGACCAAATATAACCCAAGCCCAGGGGTCTATTACACACTGCACTGACACATATAGGTCACCCAACCACCTACACATACACACACACACACACACACACACACACACACACACACACACACACACACACACACACACACACACACGCACACACACACACACACACACACACACACATGCTCACGCTCCAGCATCCCTGACAGTTCCAGTGTCCACTATCTTTTATTTTCTTGTCTCCGTTTGTCAGTTTTCCTGCCTCTTCTTTTCTTCTTCCTCACATCGTCATCCTCCTCAGGTCCATTTATAGTCAGACTCTGCTTTCTGCCAACCTGATCTGGTCTTTTTCGACTCGAGACTTTGGAACTGCTCTGAATTTAGACAAGGCTATATTTGTAATATATCTATATTTGTAAGTGTATATGAGAGGATCATAACTACTCAATTCAAAATCATCCGTGTGGCTAAGTATCGGTCTCTTATCAAACATGAACAGGACTTAGTTTATGTCTTTCTGAAGCTGAACCGTTCAATCTGTTGGTGGAGACGGTCTTTACTTCAGGTGAGGTGGCTCACCTTTCCTATAAAACACTGCAGGAAACCCTGGCCTGCATGAATCCTGGCCTGCAGGTGTAGAACTCCCCCCTCTCACCAGAAAACTCAGCAACTAGAGCTGAGTATCGGTACTCCACACCTTTCAGGTATCGGCTAAAATAACCCAGTACCAAGTAGTATCGACACTTCTCCAGTCAAACAATGCCTGCAGTCGATGCATTTTCTGTCCAGATTTTAGAAAAACACACGCACAGTTCCATTCACATGATGGTTAAATAAAGTACTTTAAGGTTGCTGGTTTTCTTACTGGCATCGTCATTTCTGAAACGATACCCAGCTCTACCGGCGATGGAGGAGGCTGGTATATGTTGCGAGGGGGAAGCAGCAGAAAATGTAAGCAGAAGTGCCAGCAAACCATTTTTTTTTCAGTGTCTGATGACAGACTTTTGTTCTCCTCCATGTCTTCCTCCACAGCGCTCCACAGCTCGCAGCAGCATGGATTCGACTCAGCACTTTGAAATCTAATCTGAGCGTCCGATTAGCAAAATTCATTTCAGGTGTTATTTTGCTCACCAGACTTTCTTAAATCAATCTGAACACAATCTGGATATGCTTAAAAAGAGCTTGCAGTCGGAACAAGACCTTTGACAACTTCAACATCGACTGACCGGGGTGAATTGAGATTTTCTGTGCTTTCTGATGGTCCCCATAGGATCATTAATAAAGATCTTAACCCACCCTCAGGCTGAAATATCCAACTACATGAGAAATATCAACATGAAACAGGATAAATCATTGAATAAGCACATTCTCGCTCACCAGAGGATGCATCTCTACACTTTGGACACTACAAAGTTGTTTTTTCCTAAAACCATAAAAGTCACATTTGTGTATCTTCGTGTCAGCTGCCTCTCCTTGATGTGTTAATTAAGTCCTAATGCATAGTGTGAGACTGGAGACTTAACGTTTAGATGCATGTTGTTTCTTTACAGAAAATAAGCAGTGTCGGAGGAGTTGTGTGTGCGTGTGTGTGTGTGTGTGTGTGTGAGAGCAGTCTCTAGTCTAATTGGTTAAGGGATGTGTGAACTGTGTTCTGGCACATGTGCTCTCTTCCCCAGAATAACGAGCATGGCTGCAGGTGTTTCCCAGAAGTGGGGGAGGTTTTTGTGTGTGTGTGTGTGTGTGTGTGTGTGTGTGTGTGTGTGTGTGTGTGTGTGTGTGTGATCCAATTCCTCCTCACCAAATCCTGATGTCTTCATAAGCAGCAGCACAAACAGAGTTTGCGTGTGTTGATTTCTATGCAAAAACAATGTGAGGAAATTAAAATGATTCATATTGACTTTCTTTTATATAAAATCAGGCTTCTGACACTAATCTGAATACTAATGCGACAATCTGTCAAAGGAAATTTGCATTTTTTTAAAAGACAAATATCTCTATCCACTCATTTGACTTATTAGCGGTTGTTACTGTCTGCTCGTATGCCATACTAATCATGACTTGACTTTACTACAACATTATTTCATTATTTTTAGTATGTTGACAAATTATATCAAATATATTTCAGTGTTGTTTAAGAATCAAAAGACATTTGAACCCAAATCTAGTTTGCTGCATCAAACCCAAGAGGTTTGATTTAAAATGTCCTTGGGGAGCGTGTTGTGTTCTATGGGAGCCCACACACCATGTAAGGTAAACTCCCCCGTCAGTGCTCCAGAAAAGCAGCTGTCACATCCTCAAACAGCAGACTACCTTACCATCACCACTACTTCTGTCTCTGCCAAGCGTAAGCCGTATATAAGAAGTGGGCGTAGTCGTCGTGACTTTTAGAAACCTTGAGTTTGTTGATTTGGCCGTCGACAGCTTGGCTTTTTGCAAACAGTGGATGAAAGTGACCATATTTAGACTTTGTAGGAGTCACGTAAAGACGTTGTATCTGGCTCTGGTACGCGCTGTCAATCACCTTGTAGCCCCGCCCAAAAGCATCTCCTGCTTTATGGTCTATTTGACTCTAATGGACCATCATTTACTAAATGAGCATCATGTTTTACTGAAGAAGTCTTGAAACTAGAGATTGAGACCATAAACTCATGTTTACAATGTTTACTGAGGTAATACATCAAGAGAGAAGTAGAGTCATTTTCTCATTTACTTCTATACAACCAGAGGAGTCGCCCCTCATGGACATTAGAGAGAATGCAAGTTATAAGACACAGCATTGCCTTAATTCTTCAGAACTGGAAGTTACCTCTTGAAGTCAGAAAGCATGATGCTACACGAGGTTGCCAGTTTATGTTGCATTCAAGGCTACACAGTGGTATCTGTGCGTGTGACTGACTGTAGCCACAGCCGGCCAACTGTATAAAAATGTACTTATAGTACTGTAGTATTTGCAGACTCTGAATGCTCTTTAAATGACCAGCATAGGGCCTCTATGTTCTGCTCCTCCATTACATTGAATTAACATTCATTAATGGGCCTGAATTCATTATTTGTGTTATTTTGTTTTACTCTTTACACTCAAAAAGCTTGAAATCTATTCATGCATTAATTTTCGTGTTTTGTCAACATACATGCCAGCATGTGTGTTCATTCATGCATACCTCCGTGTGTGGGAGTGAGTGTGTTATTGATTTGCGCAGATGTTCCACATGGCCTCCATGCCACAGATGGCCAGTCGAGTTGTCTTCTCTTGTTCTTGTGTCGTCTTGGCACGTCATTAGACATGCAGGGGCTTGTACATGTTGCATGTGTCAATGTGTCAATGTGTGTGTGTGTGTGTGTGTGTGTGTGTGTGTGACTCCTATCACTAGTGCTGACCAGCTGCTACCAGAAGCTATTGTGTCACCAGACGCCAAGACTATATGTGTGTATGTCTGTGTGTGTGTGTGTGTGTGTGTATGTGTGCGTGTGTGTGTGTGTGTGTGTGTGTAAGTGGAAATGGCTTTTTCATGTGGGAGTGACATTTTTCCTCACTCCACCAGCAGCGATATCTATAGTGTATCTCTGCGGTATGGTGTGTGTGTGTGTGTGTATGTGTGTGTGTGTGTGTGTGTGTGTATGTGTGTGTGTGTGTGTGTGTGGGAGGAGGGGGGGTTAAGGAGGCTTAAAAGGCTAAATGAATGTATGACCCGTGCCTCCGCTTGGCCCTCGTGGCCCCACCAACTCATTAACTGTAGAAAACCGACCCCACCTCCTGTTGCAGGAGACAAAGACATGGGGATTGAAGTGTGTGTGTGTGTGTGTGTGTGTGTGTGTGTGTGTGTGTGTGTGTGTGTGAGACATGGTGGGTAGGCAGGTTTTCTTCAGGGGGGTCAGTGTCTGGACAATAGGCTTGGCGCGCGACAACCTTTATTTGACTTGACAATCAGGGAAGAAGTGTTTAAAGCCTGCTGGAGACACACACACACACACACACACACACACACACACACACACACACACACACACACACACACACACACACACACACACACACACACACACACATGTCCTGCTGTCACTGTGTCTGAACTGGCCTCACTTGTCCCCTGCCCTCATATTGTTTTCACTTCTCAATCCTTTTCATAACTTTCTAAGCCTGTAGTGTCCTTTTTGTTTGAATTTAGAAAAGTGTAATATACATTAACATTGGGACACATTATAAAACAAAGAAGTTGGAATATGTGAATTAATGCAGCAGTAGAGAAAAAGTAAAACAATGCCCTAGGCTTTATTCCCACTGAGGTTTTATTCGTTCAGTCCTTTCTATCGGTGGGAGCATTTTGACAACAAAGTAGGACAGGCAACTTAAAGCTGGTCTCACTTATTTGGTACAGTGACGACCAAACTGTCTTTAATTTAAGTTTGTGCACGCTTTAAAAAAAGGTCCTGCACACTTGTGCTCACAATGTTTCAGTCATCACACGTTCATCTGGTAAATTCAAACAGACAAACAACACTGACCAAACATACCATGGAGAGAAACAAAATATATTACATGTTAATAATGAATTATTTCCAATTTAACCAACAATAAGTATTTTGACTTATTAATGTTAGCAGTTACACAGTTAAAAAGAAATATTGAAGATAAAAAAGCTGAACAGCATTTATTTAAGGGAGAATAGCGCTAGCTTCGGTGCTAATGCCCTTCACTTTAAACAGAGTTTAATTTAATTTCATTCAATTTATCCATCAACAAATCACTGGTGCTCCCAGTCACACACACTGTAATATGTTAAAGGACCTGGAGATCATCTTTCAGGCCTTAAGGTCTATACACATGGCACTAAATTAGTTGTTCTATAAAATGATTGCCAAATAATATACTGATGAATAAAAGAGTACTGGGAGGCATGGTAACCATTTAAATAGTAAATGTAGAGTAGGTAGAAATGAAAGAATTAGTATTCACACTCAGACAGCGAAGTTGCTGACATTGCTGAAAGAAGACCACCAGGTACGAAGCCTCTCCGTTCATTAGCATTCATTAGCATTCATTAGAAAGTTACAGTTTTCACTGATGCTAAAGTGTGTCGCTCAGCAACTACAGAATATTCAAGTGTTGGTACAGGGAGTATTGAGAGAAGACTTCCATAGAGCTGTGATAAATGTAATGGATTTTTACTGGACTTTACTAAAGACGACTGAATGCGTTCCAGTTCAATTTCCCTGAAAAGTTCAGTTTGCTTCGTCATGTGTACAGCTTCATGTTGGTCTCCGTGCTGTTTGCTACTGTCCGGACTCTCAGGGAGACAAACTGTGTTTTTGTGTCCTAGGTTGAGTATGGGTGGATATTCAGCATCAATGTAGCCATGGCAACGGTTGCTCAATTACCGGTGTGTGTCTTGTTTACCTCCAGACAACGAGCCTCCCTCTCTCTTCCGTCTGCAACAGCTGCTCCCTGTTCCACTCCCTGTTCCACTCCCCGTCTCTCACTCTCCCCCTCCTCACTGTCTGCTTTTCTCACAACCTTTATCCCTGGTTCTCTCTTTCTGTGACGGACGAACCTCTGTTCATAACAGAACCTATTTAAGCTGTCCAAGTGCAGGAACAGAACCATATGATTACACAACACCATACATCGACAGCTGGGGGCAGAATATGTGGGTTATTATTTCCTTTTTTTATTATACAAACATTATCATATTTACCGGTCTGTCCTTTCTGGCTCGCTTGTATTGCGCTTACAGCTCTGTGCTGTTGTTGTTTTTGCAGAGCTATAGTGTGTTGACCATCATTGACCTCTCTCTCTCTCTGTCTCTCTGTCTCTCTCTCTCTCTCTCTCTCTCTCTCTCTCTCTCACAAACACACACACACACACACCCTCTAACTGTTTTTTCTCTCTGTGAAGAACCTGGTGTCACTGGCATGAGGGTGAGAAGCGGCCCTTTAAAACATCCCTTGATTATCTCTTAAACCATGCATACACTTGTTAGTATGAACCATTAAACAGCTGAAGTTGATGTCTCAGCATTTCCTTAGTTGTCCTTAGCCCACTGGACAGTCTGCTAAAGTTAACCGTGAATTCAATTCAGTGATTTAAATCATAAATGTAAGGACAGTTTCGTTGTTTGACCCCCTAAAAGTTCCCAAATGTGGAAATAACCAGATAACTTGCTTCACTGGAACTGGGTAGGCCTCACATGTCCCTTAGCTGGCTCTCCCAGTGATGTGGTTTTACCCAGCTGGGTCCTGGATGTGGATGCACAGCTTCACCCATGCAGCCTCCAGCTGAAAGGCCAGCTTTCTACTCTGGCAGACCCACGCAGGCGGCTACTTCCTGGGCATAGCCTGTCCACCAAAACCCTTGGTTGGCTGGAGGTCAGGGGTCCCAGCTGGCTGATAATAAATATATAGGTTAGCAAAAACACCTCAGCTATGTGTGTGTGTGTGTGTTTTTGCTTGTGACGCTACATTTGTATCGTCCAACTGGCCATACTGCATGTTACTGGTTTCACTTCAAATGTTTTCTCATATTGTTAACAACTTGTTCTGATTATTTATGACCCTATGCTATCAAAACTCTATAACACACGCATGCGCACACGCACGCACGCACGCACACACACACACACACACACACACACACACACACACACACACACACACACAGACAAACATCAGAACACATTTTTGGCTCTCATCCTAAACTCGTCTGTTTCTAATGAAGCAGCTTCCTAGCCGCTTGATCGGAGTGAAATAAACAACAGAGGATTGTGGGAAAGTTCAGGATGTCCTCACATGTTGCACTTGCAGGAACTGACGGGATTAAATAACTATCTTACTCTCTTATTCACCCTCTTGCCTTTCAATGTCTCTGTGTGTGTTTCTGTTTCTGTGAATATTTAAGTTATTTTTAAGCTCCTCCTTCTCCCTTTATGTCTCTGTCCCTATACATTTTTAAACATCTCAATTAGCACGCTACCTGATACTGATGAAGGGGGCTGTTCATGTGTGACCTCCCGTGTGTGTGTGTGTGTGTGTGTGTGTGTGTGTGTGTGTGTGTGTGTGTGTGTGTGTGTGTCTGTTAGCGATCTTGTTGTTCTGGTTTGAATGCTTGTGCTTCCACATATGGTGGCATCAAATGATACCACTTCAGATTTGAACATCAGACCTCAAACACAAACAGCTGCTTATTTTTTAAGGTTTATTGTGGATCGGAAGTAAAAAAATTCAAAACATAATCAATCATTTTTACAACTTCAAATTGTCATAACAACGTATTGATACCACATGACTAATTAAAATTGCTCAGTTTCTGCAAATAATGAGAAACCTTCTCATGTTCAAAGTTTTCACGTTATTATTCTACACATCTTTTGCATAATTACTACACATTTCCAAGTTATTCTTTTCACAAGAAATCTTTCTTCTCGTTATTCCACACAATTGTTGTATTTGTCTTAAAATGATTTTTTTTCCTTCTTTTATATGAGAAACTGCCATACTGTATCTGTATATCTGTGTCTTATATTCACTAAAAGGAAAAATGTCATATTTGTCTTTTATTGTTTTGGCAGAACGTCAGAACCGTGTTCCAGGGAAATAAATCCTTCTTTCCGGGCTCCTCTAACCATTCACATAGAGATATGGCACAGGCACATACAAAAATGTAAACCTCTTTAAAAAGGTACTTTGCAACAACAACACCCACAGCATAGTAAAATCAGCCGAGGGTTAAAAGGATGAAACGTGTTGAAGCACTGGTGTGTGGATGCAGGACGTTCTTGGCACAGATGTATTGACCATTCCTGTTTGATATCTGTGGACTAACATGCCCTCGTGTAAAAAAGGCTAGACGTGAAGCACAGGAGGGCTTCTTGTTGGCCTCGTCCTCTGGGCCACAGTGTGATGCTGCTGTGTGTTATTTGAGAGGGAAAAGGAGGGGGACGCTGTTTGTACAATAGTCACAGTATGTTCCTCCACCAAGTTCTTTGGCTCAATCCACAATCATCCATCCACCGGACAAAGCCTTATTGATAGAAGCCCACATACTGTATCTGATTAGATGTGTGTGTGTCTGTGTGTAGATGGATGACATTTCCGATCGTAATTAATGTTGTTGTTCTTTTTCTGTATGCAGGTAGAGGACACACACTCATAACTAGTCTAGTGAACAATGAGTGTTTTTCCATCTTCATGACTTGTAACCCTCTAACCACTGGTTCCTACTGACTCATACTCATACAGCAGTGTGTTCTACAGTTAGTTATTGTGTGTGTGCGTGTGTCTGCTATTTTGTGCTCATTTGATTGGAAAACTAGAGTCTCCCAGTGCCCAGGGTGAGATCTGCCCCCACACACACACAGTTCAATAACCACAGGACATGGCTGTACTCTGTGTGTGTATGTGTGTGTGTGTGCGCGTGTGTGTGTGTGTGCGCGTGCGTGTGTGTGTGTTTAGGGGTCAGCAGAAGAGTTAATTAGCGCATGGCCCCCATGGCATAAACTGTAATGAGTCCAGTTATTGTCTAGAAGTTGTCCTCATTCCGTCCATCTTTTTCTCCTGCACTCTCTTTATTTCTCACTCCCTCAGTATTGTTCAGTTCCAGTTCCAGTGTGAACCAAAGTAGCACCTTACTTTACATTTCACTCCAAAGTTGTTGTTTTTCATTTTAAGGTGGAATCCATCTGCTATTTCTTTCCAGTGTTTTCAAATGCCCACTCAGCCATTAGCAAAGAGCAGAGGTTACCACAGAAAGCTAATCAATAGGGTTATGAATAATGTGAACGCTAGCGCTAGCTAAGTCAGCGTTAGCTATGCTAAGCTTGGAAATTACTCAAAGGGTTCATAGTGATTTTAGAGAGTGTATACTGCAGTGTTCTGTGAAGTAAAATTACAGATTTTGTCAGTGGTCTTGTGGCTTTAAAGAAAGCATAAATGGATATAGCATCTGTGAACGGAAGTGGCAGAACAATTTTAGCCACCAAAAACAATTGCCCACCTAAAACAAATAGTATCAGTTGAAGTCTCCTCTAAATTAGAATATTTTCACCCTGTTACCTTGCTGTCACACAGCCTTTTCTCACAAGGAAGCTAAGCCATTAACTATGCTCGCTTCAAAGCCACGAGACTCCTTTGACAACATGTTGCCTCACAGAACACGGGAACTGCTGTTGTGTAACTTTGTGACCCAAACCAATATGGCGTCCACAGCACTACATTGCTTAGCTTCCGTACTGGTACTCCTGTCTGTTTTCTCCAGTGTGCCGACCACCATCTACTGTAGTTAATACACTGACTGCGATTAAGGATATATGTATGTATATGTAGCAACGGCATCAGGCAGAAACCCACGAAGGGCTTTGTAAAATTGCATTTTGACGCTAAAACATATGTATTTTCACCGTCATTTGAATGTTTGGATTTTAAAACATGTAAGATACACCCCTGGTAAAGCTACAGAATTAAATAAAAACTTCAAAAATCAAAAAGGTATGGACCTGTCACGTATGCAAAACCAGGCATACATTTGATATCACGTCTTGTAATTCTCTGAATGCTGACTGTTGAGACAGCATTTGAATGTTTTTCTTTCAAAGCTCTCTTTATGTTTTACATGGATTATTTCAGCTCATTTCAGTCCGTCGGCCTAGTAATGAACAGTTTGTGGTGATGCAAGGCTTGCTCCCTTTTATTCAATAATTTGACTAGGTCTACAATCTGAGATTGAACGTTTTTAAACGGTTCATCCTTCACTTTTGCAAACAGTAGTTTGACAAAAACTATCTCAGTCTAACATCAGCATTTAGCTTTTAACTGCTTATGTTTGCCCTCATTAGTGGATAGCAGTCCAAGTCTCATGTTATGGTTTTGTGTTTTCATTTATATTGGCCCAATTGATACAATAAGCATTCACTGATGTTCATATTTAGCGTAAGGATATGATTGACCAATCAAACCCAGTTATGATGACATGCAGTGCTTTTAGAGACAGTAAACAATCATACACATCTAATGTACTTTCCTTTGTATGCTGACCTCAGTCTTCATTATGATGCTACATGAAAAAAGTGGAAGTCATTGGACACAAGCACAACTCCAAGCTTCAGTTTTGAGGGAGTAACAGGATGCGGTGTGTGTGTGTGTGTGTGTGTGTGTGTGTGTGTTGAGCATAAGGGGGGCTCAAGTGCACTTATCTTGGTGTCTGTTTGTCTGTTTGCTTGTCTGTTGCAGATCTGAGCAGAGGTCAACTGACTGGAGTCCATCTGGGCACGAGTTGATGTTGTCTTTGCTTTTGTTTGTGTGTGTGTGTGTGTGTGTGTGTGTGTGTGTGTGTGTGTGTGTGTGTGTGTGTGTGTGAACGTCTTGGCGCACGTCTTGAGGAAAAGCTGAGGGGAGCTTGAGGTTATCCTATTGTTATCAGGGCATATCTTTTAATTATATGCGAGGGTCATTTGCATGTCATAGCTAGCGGCGGCGGGTTGGGTGGGGTGCGGGTGAGGGGGGGTTATTGATTGTTTGGGGGGGTGGCTGGAGACAGAAGGGAGCTGAAGATGCTGGTCGAGATCAGGAGGCCAAGCCTACACACACACACACACACACACACACACACACACACACACACACACACACACACACACACACACACACACACACACATCACATAGATACATAAAACTGAACATCTCTCCGTCTTCCTGTGTTGTCTCACCAGACCTCAGGCCTGCTTGAACTGCAGGGGTCTCTTTAACTTGCCCTGAAGGCCCTGCTCCTCCCCGCTGACCTCCTGTCTCCCTCTCTAGATTTCCTCTCACGCT
The DNA here is from genome assembly GCF_910589615.1 of Taurulus bubalis. Lineage (NCBI taxonomy): Eukaryota > Metazoa > Chordata > Actinopteri > Perciformes > Cottidae > Taurulus > Taurulus bubalis. The sequence goes on along the minus strand of NC_136593.1, from coordinate 24,305,505 downwards.
TAGTACAATCACACCTTTTGAATTTGCTAATTAAAGAAACACATTTTATTTTGAAATGAATATATTTGACTGATAAATGTTGACATATTGATACACAGACGAGGGCTGCTTACACTTTCATCATCATCCCACGTTAGCAACAACTCAAGTTGCTTTGTGAGATTACACAGCTGCTTAAATATTAAGGATTAAAGAATAATGTGCATTGAAAGTAAATCACTATGACTGTTACCTACAGTGGAAATGTGTTTTTATCCTGGCTTTAAAAAGAAGCCTGGTCGAAAAAAAAGTAAAAATATACAATACACAGTACATCTGTGTGTGTTTAATCAGGTTCAACAATGGTCCACTGGCCGATTCAAATGGGGGATGTTGGGTTTTAAGTGGTCCAGGCAGCATCATCATAGGGCAACGTGACATCTCTACTGGAGGAATAACGGCATGCAACATCTAGACAAAACCCCACCGACTCTTGAATGGATCGGTGACAGGTTCGATATCGAGATATAGATCTTCTCATCTGACTTTGGGTTAGACAGGAAGTAAGAGGGTGGTGTTGTATAATACTGTTTCTGCACATTTTGCTTCCCCCCAACACACACACTTTTCTCTGACTTCCAGCCACGTTCATTGTCAAAATTCATGTAGCCTCCAGCTGAGGGGGGCTTCCTCGCCTGCACTGCATGCATGGACAACTATGTGTGTTTGTGTGTGTGTGTGTGTGTGTGTGTGTGTGTGTGTGTGTGTGTGTGTGTGTGTGTGTGTGTGTGTGTGTGTGCATGTGAGCTCTTCCTTCATGCATGATCGACCCCGTCTTCCCCGCGACCTGTGTGTGTTTTTTGCGTGTGAATGACTTCATGCATGGCTGATGTGTGTGTGTGTTTGAGCTTTTATAGGTTACATGTACATCTGGGGTGGGGGGGGATATTTTATTTCATCAAACAGACCCACTGTGATCTGTGTCTTTAGGAAAAGAAAAGACAATACAAATGACTGCTCATAAATGTTTCACTCTGTCATAATGAGGTATCGAGTGTAGCAATTGATGAGGGGGACATTTTATTCAAACAATTTCAGCATAAGGCTGCAACAGACCAAAATATGGAAAAGTGAATACTTTCTGATTACATGTCCAGTTGGTGAACTGTTTCTTGAAACCTGTTGCTGAATCTTTTGTGTGGTTCTATGTTGTTCTAGTTCAGCTCACCGAAGAAAACTTTATTCATGGTTCTGTGTAGTTCAACATGAAAACATCCAGACATAACGGTGGACTGCTTAAAGCCTTTAACCTGCGTGTGTCAGTTGTGCATGGCTTTCAACGTGTGTGCGTGTGAGTGTGTTTGACAGCAGTGGAGCATGTGTGTGTGTGTGTGTGTGTGTGTGTGTGTGTGTCTGAGGCTCATTAATAATGGATGAGGTGGGAGGGGTGAAGGAGAGGGGGCGGTGACAGATGGAGAATCAGTGTGTGAGAGAGAGAGAGAGAGAGAGAGAGAGTACGCACCGAGAAACAGCGAGAGAAAAGGGAGAGGGAGAGAAAGGGATAGAGAGAGTGAGGAAGGAAGGAAGCAGACAGAAAGAGAAGGAGAGAGTGTAGTGTTTTCCTCCATTTCTACCGTTATTACATCAGCTGTCTTTGTGTGTCCGTGCTGGACCAGACTGACAGACGCTCGGTCTTTGTGTTTGCTGTTTTCTCTTCGGTTTCTTGGATGCTGAAGGATTGATGGGGATGGAGATACAACACAGTCACCCTGCACTGCTGTACACCTGGACGCAAGAGCTGCACTGACAGAGGTATCGCTATATGTCACTGTATGTGTGTGTGTGTGTGTGTGTGTGTTGAGGGGAGAATGTACTAACCTCCTTCCACTTTTACTTCTGTACAGAAGTAGAGTTTAGTTTACACACTAAAATGAGAAAGTCTCAGTTAAAGATACTCGTTTGTGGAGAAATCCTTTTCACAGACCGCCTGTGGATCAAACAGAATACAGTGTGCTGTACTTTATCGTGGGTTTGAACCCCTCACCGCTCACAGTCTGTCCACCATCTCCTCACTGACTATCCAACAGAAAACACTCTGCTAATACGTGTATTTCAGGCTGGTAATGCTCTGTGTGTGTGTGGGAATGCACTTGTGAAACTTCGTTCTTAAATAAGTTACTAAAGTTACTGTTGTTGTAGATGGTAGAGTATCTGTGTTCTGTACTGTAGCAACCAATGATGTCAATATTTCACCTATATCGTCTAATCTTTAACTCTGCTGGCTGTTAGAGTGATCATTCAGGCTGTAGGAAAAGATATATGGTTACAGCTGTCTGCTCACACACACACACACACACACACACACACACACACACACACACACGGACACACAAACAAACACACGGACACCAATCAGTCGATCAACTGCCACAGTTGATTGGAAAATTATGGATTATGTGTTGTGTGCATGTTTCCTCATTGGCCACAATTACTCTAAACGTGGTTGTCTGTCTGCATTTGTGACTCCTTCAGTTCTATTTTTTCCTTATCTCTAGATTTGAGATGAACATGATATAATGGGATGCGGCTAAACTAGAGCTACCCAGTTCTCATCACCACTGATGTTATAGTTACCGGCTGTCTCATATTATAACTTCTATTGTTAGTATTAACTGCAGCCTGTTCTCCTCAAAATTTCATTCCCATTCAACAAATCTGCATTATTAATGACTTCTCAGTGGAATGTAAATTCTCCTGGATTACGTTTGATTTCGATACATCACAAACAAGTTGGATCAAAGTCCGCACAAGTCCACAGGACTTTCACCCAGGAGACCGCTGTTCGCGTCGCGTCTGACACCAAAAGTAATGAGCAAGTTTTGTTGTGTAAACCTATTAATAATTGAGAATGCTGCTTCGAAACAGCTAAAATGGCACGAGCATAAAACCCTGTAACGTTGTTATACGCATGTCTAGAAATGTTGATCAGACACACTGAGATTCAATTTATCCGTAGATTTGTAAAGGTACAATACCAACATTTTATTATAGCGACCAGGTTTTTAATTGACATTGCTGATTAATTTAGATAATATTGTCCTTTCTGCTCGAAATTCCATTCAAGCATTATCATCTCAATTTATATTTTTTTGCTCATTTTGACTCAACTGGCGGTTTCTTAACGTCTGTAGCCTGGCAGCAGTTTGTCTCTGGTTAGGCTCAATAGACGGGTCGTGAGTGAATTAGCCCATCTCCAGCCTGCTGTATGACTCCCTTAGACACAGACATGGTATCTCCCTGCACCTGATTGGTTGAACACACTCCTTACTGCGCTGACATTTTCAGATTTTTAATCGAGATAAACATGCCAGCTATTCTGGAAATGTCATATTTGTGTGAACTTCTGGCAAAAACATAGAAGTAGTCTTGCTTTGCTTTCTCAGCATCTATCTTTAATGTTATTCAAGCTATTATAGGATATACATTATATTTTAATCTGCAAATATCCCATCTCCTTCTAACATATTTATACATTATGTCTCGATCAAGTAGAATAACTTGCCATCAAAGGATGAATACACTTCACGGTCCATCATTCTGAGATCAGTAAAATCAGTAAGATGATCAAGTGAATGTTCTGTCGCCGTACTGATCTGGTTCTACCAGGAACACATCAGCAGAGAACCAGGTGGAAGTGTCCTTCAGAACAACTTGGTTTCAAGTCTGTGCCTAAACAGAAAAAGTCCCCCATCGTTCATTTATTAATGATGTGGAGTGTAGAAAGTCCCTGGTGTGAACTCTGTCACTTTGTAACATCTCTGTGTTGTTTGCATGTTGGCTCGCTGGCACTATGGCAGCGTTACCCTGACCTTTGACCTCCGCTGACCTCCGCTGAGGTCAAATGTCAGATCAATAAGGACTGCTGCTCTTCTCCAGTATAACTTGTCTTCACATCTAACACTATGCACTGTGTGTGTGTGTGTGTGTGTGTGTGTGTGTGTGGGAGGCTTAAGTGTCTGTCGTGACGCAGGGCAGTCTGAATATGCTGTTTGTATGTCCTGTAGGAGGCTTTAAACACTGAAGACATTACACACATTCATCACACATGTTGACATGACTGTATGTGTGTGTGTGTGTGTGTGTGTGTGTGTGTGTGTGTGTGTGTGTGTGTGTGTGTGTGTGTGTGTGTGTGTGTGTGTGATTACATGTGGGTTTTTGTGTGTGGGAGATACCGGTGGGTGGATTAGTACATTAATGCATTTCAAGTGTTTTTTTTGTGCAGGTGTGTGTGTGTGTGTGTGTGTGTGTGTGTGTGTGTGTGTGTGTGTATGTGGAGAAGTGTTTGTTGAGGCATGCAGGAGGGTGGACAGTAGTGCCAGAGCACCGAACACACACACACACACACACACACACACACACACACACACACACACACACACACACACACACACACACACACACACACACACACACACACACACACAGTCCTTCTTTGTTTGGCAGCATTGTGAAGAGGAGGTTAATGCACCCAGAAAAACTGAAAGAAAGAAGGAGAGAGAAAAAGAGAGAGGGACCCTAATGGACAACGACGGACCTTTCTCTGCAAATATTTGTCCGAGAGGTTTCACACTAAACATCCCATCCCCCTCTCTCCCCCCTTCTCTCTCTCTCTCTCTCTCTCTCTCTCTCTCTCTCTCTCTCTCTCTCTCTCCTCCCCCTCTCTCCATCATGGCCAAAGGGAAAAGATCAGAACAAATTGTCACTCTGATCTACCCACATTACATGGCTTTTTCTTTCTTTCTAGAAAGAACAATGCTCAAGGCCATGTGTCTGATGCCAATCATTGCTGGGAAGCAGAGAACAGGATGTGGATTTGACATCGGCAAATCATTACCACAGTCATTTAGAGACATTATTATATTTTCCGCGGACAAAACAAGATCCGAAAATCAGCTTCTCAGCCGCAGCCCTGCCTGCTACGTAGCATGTTCACACACAGTAATGCAGCTTTTAGGAGTTACTTTCAGTGTGCAGTGCTTTAGTTGTATTACCTTCATGCAGTGCAGGGTGAAGGAACATATATTAGACCACAATCACTGCTTTGGGTCCCTGTTAGTATATGATAGCATGAGACCTTTCCTCACACGTAGATAAGCTTAAAACGTCACATATTCCAATATGTTCTCACTCGAAACTCATCAAATACCGACGCTTGGTCAGTGCTCCTAAGCTTCATATTGTGACGCTTCAGCAGCGTCAGTCTTACACGGGTCACTATGCGCTCGGTACAAACAGTGTCTGTATTCAATTTCTTTTCAAAATAGTTAGTTACTGACTAAATAAGTCAACGCTGATAGTTAGTTTCACACGGGACACGACCTTGTTTGACCAGCCACTATCGTTCTATTTGTACTCTCTTATGTCTAATAATGACGCGGGTGGGTTTGCATTGGATTTAGTTGAAAGGTTCTTCTCATATTCCTGGTTGCATATTCACAGCCACACTTGACCTGTGATAGATTTGAATCATAATGTGTATTTTACTCATAAATTCCATCTCATGGATCGTCTATGTCCTCACAGTGAAAAGGATATCGAGATCTAATTTCTGCACCCTTTTATGCCCATATCAATGTAAATTTATTGCATACATTATAGGAATTTACGGGACAATATTCAAGGAGAACGCTCATCAAATTGCCTTTCAATTTAATTCATATTTATGTATGTATTGTTAGTTTTTTGATTGATGTTTTCTTGGAATTATGAAGCTGCAACTGCTACAGATGTGTTCCTAAAACATTTTCGCAACAAACTTGTATGGGTCATTCATTTTTGACTGGTTGAATTTCACAGTGAAAACACAGAGTTTGGTCCCATCACTATGGTTCAGTGGTGAGCAGGGTCGTCCTTCAATCAGAGGATCGGCGGTTCGATCCCCTACTGATGTGTCCTTGGGCAAGACACTTAACCCCAAATTGCTCCTGGGCCGTGCGTCAGTTAGATTCTTGATGGGCAGGTGGCACCATGCATGGTAACCCCTCCCATGGGTGTGAATGGGTGAATGATGACAAGCTGTGTTAAAGTGGTTGGAAGATGAAAGTACAGTCCATTTACCTTTACATCATGAGATACAGATGTCCACTGCCATGTGTTTCTGTTATATTGGACATATAACTACAGGACAAATCTTGAAAATTCGTGATTTCATTTCTTGTCCTTGACTCCATGGCTCTTTGGTTGTATGGTTGCACCTATTGGCACTTTATTGTAGTATCATGGGGTTCCAGTAATACCTGATATTAAGCCACATGATACCTATTGGACCTATTGCAAAATGTACCTTAAAGTCACATGCATATCTTTGAGATCAAACTCTATTCAACTGATGTCCTAAAACAGAAAGTGACAGAATACAGCCAAGAGCAGTTTGTTTGTATCCATATTTATCAGCATGAAATGAGCACTGAGTCAATAGAGAACAGATAACAATATATAAACAATAGTGGAATGTGGAATACATATTTGTTCTCAGTCCTCAGTCTGTTCCCTTTTTATTTTTCTTGTCCACTGCTGCTGCTTGAACTGTTATATTTACGTAACTAGAGATTTAGCTGCAGATGACTCCTCTTGTGCCATGTCAAGATAATCTGTTGGCTCAAAGTGTGTGTGTGTGTGTGTGTGTGTGTGTGTGTGTGTGTGTGTGTGTGTGTGTGTGTGTGTGAGTGTGAGTCTCCCACACGTGTGCAAGTGTGTGTAGCTGATAGCATTGGATAAGCCCGCATCAGCAGAATATTCACATACAAAAAAAAACATTGCATGCAGCAGAAACCAAGTTCCTGTCATGAAATATTCTGTCTGTGTGTTGAGATCAGCAGGAAGCAAAGAGAGGAAGGTTATCTTATATGCTGACCGCCATCATGTATCAAATTAACATATTAGAAGAGGCTTTTGATTACAGGTCTTTACTGATGCTGTGACTTTTATTATTGTTTCAATTAGAAATATTCCCACTTTTTGAATCACCTAAAAAGTGATATTTTCTTCTTAAGCTTTGCTATGTCACCATCAGGAAATACATACCCTGATAACAGGAGAAAATAGATAAAATATGCACTGAAATAAAGTCAGTGACTCTAAACAACTGGTAAAATAGAGGGTCTCTTCAGGGGGTTCGACGAGTGAGAAGTGGAACGATGAAGAAGATGCTAAAGAAGGTCAAGACCCAGCCGGCCTGATTCCAGGTGGGAATCCAGATGTTGAGCCCGTGAGCCAGGTGCTTAACCTACATCACTGCACAGGCCTCCATCTGTGTGTGTGTGTGTGTGTGTGTGTGTGTGTGTGTGTGTGTGTGTGTGTGTGTGTGTGTGTGTGTGTGTGTGTGTGTGTGTGTGTGTGTGTGTGTGCTTGATTTAAAGCCCGGGGACGAGTCTGTCTGTTACACTGGGACACAGAAACTGTGAAACACAAACGCTCTAGAACGAGAGGCGGTAGCCGACAAAAACCACCGTGGTGCTGAGAGTGTTTGGACGGCGCGTGATGTCAGGTCAGGCTGCGTCTCACACAGCCCTCCACACACTGAATGGTAAATGGACTGTACTTGTACAGCGCTTTTCTAGTCTCCCGACCACTGAAAGCCTTTTAACACTACATGTCGTCATTCACACTCATTCATACACTGATGGGAGGGGCTACCATGCAAGGTGCCACGTTAGGACTCTAACTAACCGTTTACACAACATTCATACTGCGATGGCACAGACAGAGGTGGAGCGAAGATGTAGGAATTATGAAATGAAATAAACTGATTAAACGTGTAAGTGAATGGGACTGGCTGGTATATATAAATATTAAAAGTAATGGGTGCTTGAACGTATTTTCAGTGACGACCAATATTCTAAACAAGTAGGCGTGTCTGGAAAGTACATCTTTCAAAATCAGAAAACTACAGCGTATCCTGTTACAGCAGGAGCCAATTTATGATGAGCTGACTTTTAATTCTAGTTTACCCAAAGAAACAGCACCTGTATAATAAATAACAGGGATTAAAGTACAAAGTAAGACAAAGCACCAAACACATACTGCACAGTCTTTATTATTAATTAAGGTGCCACTCATGGATTTAAATATTAGTGAATATGTTTAGCTTTTTTTCCTAAAATCTATATTTTTAGAAATTAGGGAGAGTAACCCAAGTAATTAATTCATTACGTCATACCTCAAATGTAAGACTTTAAAGTTAAAAAAAATAAATATATATATATATTTATCAATTACTTTTCCAGATATTCATCAGTCACTCGTCAAAATCCTCCCAAATTCTTCATTTTGGCAAAAAATGAGATCCACCACAAATCCCTCAGGTCACAGGTCACTTCTAAAGCTGATTCTCCTGTTACTCCCGTTACGTCCTCCAAAAGCCACCAGGAGCAAATGTCAGGACCACATGACCGGCTGCTGACGAGCAATGTGGTCCATATCAGGACATAAAGCGCAGCGGGATCTGCTTCAACCAAATATTCTCTCCGCTCAGCTAAAAGCCCACGAGAACAGAACCCGTCTGCACGTGACGACGTCACCTTCGCTTCACCCGTCTCTCTCTCTCTCCGCTCCGTGGGTGTGGAGAGGCTAAACCTCTCACTCTGTGAAACACGAGAGCAGGCAGAGAGTAATAAAGCTTCGAGTGAAATTTTAAACAGCGGTGCTCATAATTCTGCAGCGGCGGTTTCGCTGTAATGAATAAAGCATAACCACCGCACACACGGGCCTGGGAGGTTATTGTGAGCGGTGAACGCCACCATGACTCAAAACACACTCATCTCAGCGACATGCAGACACCACACATGTCAGTGATGCGCCTCCAAGCAAAGACTGAGCCCATCCTCAATCAGGCAACTTGAAGATCACCACTGTAAACAACGTAGGAGCAAAGCAGCTCTTTTTAATATGTCTCATAAATCCATCAGAGTAAACGGCGTGATGGCTGCCCTCATCTGAAAAGGCAATTCGGGGGGTGACTCGTTCTCATGTATTTTTCCACTCCATGACTCTCTTGATTGGTCAGGACTCGGGGCTCAGCTTGCCATTGGCCGTTGCTCCACTCAGTCGTGAAATAGTTTCTTTAATTTGTGACCAGTGCTGCTGCTGGGATAGTTTGATATGAACATACGCAGTGACAAAGATCTGACATGTGGAAGGAGAGGATTCAAGCTTCAGCACTACTTCCTCCACCCATCAGTCTGGAGGGATTTATTTCTGTTTCTGGAGCTCCACTTCTCATTTCTGTTGTTTGTTACACAGCAAGATGCTTCAGACAACAAAGCATGTGAGCAACATGTAATTACTTTGGTACGTCTATACCAGTACATGGTAAATATATGGAGGAGAAGTTAACCATTTTAGTGCAGGGCTACCCAGAGCTTTACCATCTGTCCCACGGACTATTTTACTTGCGTCATCTTTCCGTCCAATGACGTCACAACATCCGGTTGAAAGGTCAAACGGAAAGACAAGTGGAGCATAAAGCTACTGTGGGATTTACGGTGCAGGAAATCAATATTTCTTTGTTCTGGCTTTGTTACTCCAACTTCATCCTCATCCTCATCCCAGGTTTCAGCTCCTTAGTAACAGCAGGAGCCAAACCTCCCAAGCACCTCGGATAAAAGGATGGAAGCAGCACAGCTGGCATCTTCTAAGCGCTTCTAGAGGCGACATGTGAACGTCGTCAGCTCTGCTCTGCTCCACGCGGTCAAGAACCTGGAGAGAGACATTTAATGAAAACAAGACAGACGTCCCACAATATGTCTCTGTAGGACTACCTCCACATTTAGCAGGCAACATTTGAAAACTTGTCTTTCCACCAAAATGTTCCTAAAATTATGAATTCAATGTGTCTGTGTTTCTGATATCATCTTCTCTGTGTTGCTCTCGTGCCGCTCCTTCTATCTAACTATCAATCTAGTTATTTATTTACTTGATTCTGTATTCAATATTAAATACTGCGTGCTATGTATAAGCAACATGCTTTCTGTGAAACAGCCCACATGTCTCCTCGAAGGGAAGAGTGTGTGTGTGTGTGTGTGTGTGTGTGTGTGTGTGTGTGCATATGTATTTTGTTCCTGATAGTTATCTGCAAAGTGTTAATTAGTTTTTTCAGCAGCTCCAAACACTCAACCAGCCCTCGCACTATTTTAAAAGCACAAACACACACACACACACACACACACACACACACACACACACACACGCACACACACACACACACACACACACACACACACACACACACACACACACACACACACACACTCTTACGGACTCAGCAAAAAAAAATCACTCTCACAAAAGCGTACACACACACACACACACACACACACACACACACACACACACACACACACACACACACCATCATCACGTCTAATCCCTTTAAGTGTGTGTCCACACACACACACACACACACACACACACACACACACACACACACACACACACACACACACACACACACACACACACACACAGGCATACAAAGAAGACACACTCTGTCACACCCTTTAACCACTCCACCAGAGCACTAATCACTACACACACACTCACACACTCACATGTCAGTCATTTTAACACCACGGGTCCCTTGGGTGGGGGCTTTCTTCACAGCGTTCAAACGTGCATGCGCACACATGCACTTCATCTCACAAACACATAAACACACACACAAACATTCACACTGAGCTGTTGGTGTGTCTGGAAAAAGCCAAATATGGTCGAGGAACTGTGAGGGGCGGAAACAAAGAGGACATGCGGTTGTTCTCGATGAAGTTGAGATGTATATGATCTATTTATCATGCACCAGACATAAACTAATAACAGGACAGCAGCTGTGATCATACAGGAAGAGATGGAAGGGACAGATGCAATATCATCCTATATAATGAATGAATGGGGAGACGGAGATGAAGGACAGGGAGGTGTCTGTTCACTGTGTCCCTGAACAGGAAGTGGACACACACACACACACACACACACACACACACACACACACACACACACACACACACACACACACACACACACACACACACACACACATCCCATAATGAACTTAATGTCATTTTACAGCTGGGAGAGAAAAAAGAGTGGAGAGGAAGAGACAGAAACCTGAGAAAATGAATTTTGGTAATGGCCTAATTACAGCAGAGGATTTGGTCAGGACAACTCTGTGTGTGTGTGTGTGTGTGTGTGTGTGTGTGTGTGTGTGTGTGTGTGTGTGTGCGCGTGTGTGTGTGTGTGTGTCTGGACAGACCAATCAATTGCAGAATTACGTTAATCACTGTGGCCACCTCAAGGCAGAGGGGCCCATAGTAAATTAGGCCTGGTAGCCAAGGTAACACACACGTATGAGCGCACGCATAGAAGAGCTCTGAAGCTAACTCCAAGTCCACTGAAATATATTGGAACTAAGTCAAATATATATTGTTTTGTTCAAACACAACACAACCCCCCACTAATGTCAGGCAACAGGCCCTGGTCCTGGTAACCAGTATCACAATGAATTGCACTGTGGGTACTTAACAAAAGCAAAAATATAAAGACGGAGCACTACAAAATTCTAAAGTCTGGAAAGGTGCAGAATTAAGTCTCATCTTAGTGCGGTCATCAATCGTTAACGCGTGAGTTTGACCGTGGGATCACGAAGTGTTGTGATAGTCTCAGATACCGCTATTTATTTAGTGGTATGACCCCCAAATAAATAGATTTTTCACAGATTAAAATAACTACAGTGTGATGCCCGCGAGTAAAAAGTCTAAATTCATGCTTTTTGAAGACATCAACAGAACAACTTTTTAAAAGGCTGTTTTCTGAAGGGAGGTCTGATTGATTGGTGCTAGGCTATGCTAACATACTAACATGGCAGCTGCTCCATCAACACTCAAAATGACGTAATTTAGCCCAAAATACAGCAGCAACATTATTGTAAATGTAGGCATTAGAAAGACACAGTCAATACTTTTTACTTTCATACAGACAGTAAAGTAAACACTTCACTCCATTGTTTTTTAAATAAGGAGAAAAGGATGGAGGATGAGGATAAATCACTCAGCTCCAATAACAGGGTGAACCTGACATTTGAACTGTGGAATAAATCCATTTACAGAGGAACTGTCCCAGATATGAAAGGGATGTCCTGCAAGAAGCCTCTTCATAACATATTAATGGAAGCCCGCCACATGACCTCAGCTGTCCACGGAGGAACACACCACATTAATGTACAGTACACACCGTGTGATGTAATGGCTTGTCTTGTTGCTGCAATGAGAATTCATATGTATTCGTGGACCTCGAACCTTCAACTCAAACTGGTCCAACAAGACATGTTAGATATGTATATATATATATATATATATATATATATATATATATATATATATATATATATATATATATATAAATGTAACACAGGTTGATTCAGATCCGTAAGCTGTAGCTGAAAGTGTTTCTCATATAAAGTGAAATAAGGCCCTTATGAGTGGTAGAATCCAGACTCCAGCATGCCAGATTCATGTTTATTCATTCCCTCTTTCATTAAGTCACTTGGGAGCTTACAATGCAGTCTCCTTGTTCTTCATACCCATCCTTGACTTTGCCATTAGACTGTTTTTTTATTAATTAGAATATAAAGTAGACACGCTGGCTTTTTATTGAGAAGGGTTTTGTTTTTGAACCAACACACTGAAATGGTGCCTCTTGCTCTGTGAATTCATCCTTTGTTGTGTTAAAACAAACACACACACACTGAGATAAAACACAGTGGTTGCACTTTAGCTCCATCCCTTTTAGGCCTGTGTTCTTCCCCTTCTCTCCAGACACACACACACACACACACACACACACACACACACACACACACACACACACACACACACACACACACACACACACACACACACACACACACACACACACACATACACACACACACACAATGCTTTGATAATGGCAAACACACCTCCAGCCTCACACTCCCGCTGGGGTTGGTCTCCCCATTCACCTCCTCTACCTCATCTTCATCCCGTCTTACCCCCACATCATATCTCCCTCCCCCTTCCTCCCCCACCTCCATCCCTTTTTCTACCCCTTGTGGGGCTGTTGCTAAGGAGCCATGGTGACCGGGGAGTTTTCTCATTGGACGAGGAGGAATGGAGGTGGAGGAGAGGAGAAAAGAGGGAAGAGGAAGTTCAAAAAGGAGGATGGAGGAAGGGCAATGTAAGGGTGTGTGTGTGGGTGTGTGTGGGTGTTTGGGGGGGGGGGGGGGGGG